>NC_088224.1:37850583-38167083 GCF_036934945.1 Oncorhynchus masou masou
GGCTTGCAAGCCGAAGAACACCATCCCAACCATGACGCTGGGGTGGCAGCATCATGTTGTGGGGGTGCATTGCTGCAGGAGGGACTGGTGCACTTCACAAAATAGATCTCAAGACATCAGTCAGGAAGTTAAAGCTTGGTCGCAAATGGGTCTCCCAAATCGACAATTACCCCAAGCATACTTCCAAAGTTGTGACAACAAAGTCAAGGTTCTGGAGTGGCCATCACAAACCCTGACCTCAATCCTATAGAAAACTTGTGGGCAGACCAGAAAAAGTGTGTGCGAGCAAGGAAGCCTACAAACCTGACTCAGTTACACCATCTCTGTCCGGAGGAATGGGCCAAAATTCACCCAACTTATTGTGGGAAGCTTTTGGAAGGCAACCCGAAACAATTTAAAGGCAATGCTACCAAATACTAATTGAATGTCAACTTCTAACCCACAGGGAATGTGATGAAAGCAATAAAAGCTGAAATAAATAATTCTCTCTCCTATTATTCTTACATTTCACATTCTTAAAATAAAGTGGTGATCCGAACTGACCTAAGAAAGGGAATGTTTACTAGGATTAAATGTCAGGAACTGTGAAACTGAGTTTAAATGTATTTGGCTAAGGTGTATGTAAACTTCCGACTTCAACTGTATTTCCCCAACAGTGAGGTACTGGTACTAGTGTCAACATAAAAGTGACTTCAAATGTAGGGTACCAGTCAAAAGTTCGAACAGAGAGAGGGTTTCAACATGGCTACTTAAAGACATGTTCCGAGGCCTCTCCACTAAAGGTTGATGCTTTTATGTTTTAACCTTTTATTTATCAATATTAGAACACACTTTGCACACCTACTGACTCTAGCAACATTCGGGTGGCATGTATTTGATAGGTCTGGAACTGGGAAAACAAGAAGATGCTAAGAAGGCCAGTAACAAGATGGCGGATGCTAACGTTATGAAGATGCTAGCCACCATCCGCGCAGAAATGGCTACACTACGCTCTGATTTCATGACCAAACTTCGCTCCTCTGTGTCAAGTCTAGGAGCTGAAATTATGACAGAAGTCCAGTCAACTATGGCGACACGACAAACAACTATCGCGACCCAAACCCCAAAAAATTAAGGATATTGAAATGTTGTTGACCGACATAGATAAGCGGCTTACCGAATTGGAGACCAAAAACAATGAGTTTACCTCAGAGAACTTAAAGTTAAAGGTCTAGATGAACAGGAAAACTGTTCCCGGAGACAGAACATACATGTGGTCGGGAACTGCAGAAGGGACGGAAGGGCGCAATGCTACCGAGTTCATGGCCCCTTTCCTGCAAGACGTCTTCGGGGGAGATACGTTTGACAGGCCCCCAGTCATCGACAGGGTGCATCGCACTCTAGCACCAAAACCACAGCCAGGTCATCCACCCAGAGCAATGCTGAACTGCCTACATTACTTCCAGACCAAAGAGAAAATCATTCGGACATCCAGCAAAATAGAACAACTGAACTACAGTTGGCAAGCGGACGATATCTTCCCAGATTAGTCGGCAGACCTGGCAAGACTCAGAGCTGAATACAAAGATGTGAAAGCCCGCCTTCACAAGGCAGGAGTCAGATTTGGCCTGATACACCAGGCTAAAATGAGGATTACTTTCCAGGGGGCTGGCCACACATTTGATGACCGCCAGTCTGTGATCACTTTCTACCGGGACAATATCCACTCAGATCCGTGAAGGTTGTTAGTTATGTTATTAGGGTGCACACATGGTCAGTGTATGGACATGATCGTGAGTAACTTTCCTTTAACCTAGCTGGGCAGGTAATGCACCGCATACAAGATGGCTGACTAACTTTAACTCTCGACGGAACCGTCTACCATTGTCAGGACCCGGTTACGAACCTGGGTCTCCAGAGTAAGAAACAGTCACTTAACCAACTGAGCCACGAATAGTCAGCAGAACCCAGAAGATGAGGCAGACACAGCAGTACTTAAGACGGTGTATTTAATAAAGTAAAAAGGAGAAGTCCTTCAATACAAAAAATGGCAAATCCAAAAGGTGGTAGGAATAGCACAAAAAAGCCTCTAGAGATACTCAAAAACAAAAACAGAATTCCACAAGAGCATCCACCGGAATCGACAAGAATACACAGAACACTAGGGCTGGGTGCTAACATACAAACACAGAGCACAGAACTGAGGGAAACTAAGGGTTTAAATACAATCAGGGGAAACGAGGCACAGGTGCAAATAATAATGGGGAACAAGGGAAAAAACATAAGGTCAAAAAGCACAATGGGGGCATCTAGTGACCAAAACCCGGAACAACCCTGGCCAAATCCTGACAGAATCCCCCCTAGGAACGGCTCCTGACGTTCCTACCAGCTCTCTCAGGGTGGAGGGCCCTGAACTGACGAATGAGGTCAGGGTCCAGGATGTCTTTGGCAGGAACCCAGGAGCGCTCCTCGGGACCGTAGCCTTCCCAGTCCACCAGATACTGCCAGGACCGCTGCACCCGACGGGAATCCAGTATCCGATGGACGGTATAAGCCGGCTGGCCTCCAATGACACGAGGCGGAGGGGGAGGTCTGTCTGCCGGGACAAGAGGAGAAAAAACAACAGGTTTTAACAATGAAATGTGAAATGTGGGATTAATCTTAAGGGATCTGGGTAAGTGTAGGCGATAAGAAACTGGGTTAACTCTCCTGGCAACCTTGAAGGGACCGATGTATTTTTGGGACAGCTTGCGAGACTCCACCCGTAGAGGTAAGTCTCTTGTGGAGAGCCAGACTCTCTGGCCGGGGCGCAGGGTAGGCCCGGGACGGCGACGTCTGTTGGCTTGTTGTTGGTACCTCTGTGAGGAACGCATAAGATTAAGACGGGTCTTCCTCCACATAAGCCGACAGCGTCTGACGAACTTCAAGGCTGAAGGCACTCTGACTTCTGCCTCCTGGTCCGGGAACAATGGAGGAGCATAGCCAAACTGACACTCGTGCGGGGACATACCAGTGGAGGAGGAGCGCAAGGTGTTGTGCGCGTATTCGGCCCAAACAATAAAGGATGACCATGTGGACGGGTTGTCACGAGTCATACATCGGAGGGTGGTTTCCAGCTCTTGATTCATCCTCTCTGTTTGGCCGTTGGACTCCGGATGGTACCCTGAAGATAGACTGGCAGAAGCCCCCATGAGTTGGCAGAAGGCCTTCCAAAACCTTGAGGCGAACTGGGGACCTCTGTCAGAAACCATATCTTGAGGAATGCCGAAGACTCGGAACACATGATTAATTACCAACTTAGCCGTTTCCTTGGCAGAAGGTAACTTAGTCAGAGGGACGAACCTGGCCGCCTTTGAAAACCTGTCGATTATGACTAGGATAGTAGTATTGCCATGGGATGGAGGAAGTCCAGTAATAAAGTCCAATGAGATATGGGACCAGGGTCTGTGGGGAACAGGTAAAGGGTGAAGGAGTCCTTGAGGGCGGAGGTGAGAAGATTTGCCCTGGAAGCACACGGGACAGGCATTGACGAAAGTGGCAACGTCTTCTCTTATGGTAGGCCACCAGAACTTACGCTGGATGAACTCCAAGGTGCGACCTACGCCCGGATGACAGGTGAGGCGAGAGGAGTGCCCCCACAGAAGGACCTGAGTCCTCACTGCCTTGGGGACAAACAACCGATTGGCAGGACCTCCTTTCGGGTCCGGTTCGCTAGCTTGAGCACGTCTCACGGTATCCTCAACTTGCCACGAGATCGGAGCCACAATCTTAGCAGCAGGAAGGACAGGCATGTCCGTGGCAGGAGCGTAGACTCGGGACAGGGCATCCGGTTTGAGATTCTTCGACCCGGGCCGATAGGTGAGGATAAACTGGAATCGATTGAAGAAAAGAGACCATCTAGCTTGTCTAGAGTTCAACCGCTTCGCCTGCTGGATATACTCCAGATTTTTGTGGTCCGTAAGCACTTGAAACGGGTGAGAAGCCCCCTCGAGCCAGTGTCTCCATTCCTTCAATGCCATCTTAACCGCTAGGAGTTCACGATCCCCCACATCGTAGTTCCTCTCAGTCGGGGTAAGCCGGTGTGAGAAGAAAGCGCACGGATGAAGCTTCTTGTCTTCACCCCTCTGAGACAGGACAGCTCCAACACCAACCTCTGATGCGTCTACCTCCACCACAAATGGTTCATCCGTAGTCGGTAGTATCAGGATGGGAGCAGAGAGAACGCGCTGCTTGAGTCCTTGGAAGGCCGTCTCAGCTTCTCTTCCCCACAAAAACCTTGCATTGCCACCCTTGGTTAAAGCTGAGAGAGGGGCTGCCACCAAGCTGAAGTTCTTGATGAACTTGCGGTAAAAGTTTGTGAAGCCCAGGAAATGCTGAACTTCCTTAACGGATTTGGGGTGGGCCAATCCGCTACCGCCCCTACCTTCCTGGGGTCCATTTGGACTCGACCGGGTTCCACTACAAATCCCAGGAATTGTACTCGGGATGAATGGAATTCACATTTTTCCGGCTTAACGTACAGATGGCTGTCCAGGAGGTGTTTGAGTACTTGTCTGACATGCTTAGTGTGTTCTTGAAGGGAGCTCGAAAAGATGAGGATGTCATCCAAGTAAACGAACACAAATATGTTAAGCATATCCCTAAGCACATCGTTTATGAGCGCTTGGAACACCGCTGGGGCGTTGGTCAGGCCGAAGGGCATCACCAAGTATTCATAGTGACCAGTAGGCGTGTTGAAAGCGGTCTTCCACTCGTCACCAGGTCTGATCCGCACAAGATGGTATGCGTTCCGCAGGTCAAGCTTAGTGAAAACAACTGCTTCCTGGAGCAGCTCGAAGGCTGTGGCCATAAGGGGTAGCGGGTAACGGTTACGGACGGTTATGGCATTGAGTCCCCGGTAGTCGATGCAAGGACGTAATCCACCGTCTTTCTTGGCCACAAAGAAAAACCCTGCTCCCGCCGGGGAGGTGGATGGACGCATGAGGCCTGCTTCCAGAGCGTCCTTGATGTAGGTATCCATAGCAGCTCGTTCGGGTGGAGATAGGGAAAAGATCCGACCCCTGGGGGGGCAAGTGCCCGGAAACAGGTCGATGGGGCAATCGTAAGGTCTATGGGGTGGTAGCATGGTAGCCCTCTGTTTGCTAAACACCAGTTTGAGGTCATGGTAACACTCGGGAACTCGGGTCAGGTCGATGGACTCTAAAGACTCGGGAGTAGAACTCGGGGAATTCTGGAAAATACAAGTAGCTTGGCACGTAGGACCCCACTGCTTGATAGTGCCCACAGACCAGTCGATGTGAGGGTTATGGCTGTGAAGCCAGGGGTATCCAAGGACGAGAGGGAACTCGGAACAGGAGATCAAATGAAAGTTCATCAATTCCTGGTGTTGTGAAACTGAAAGTCGCAAGGAGGTAGTGACATGAGTGACAAGTCCAGATCCCAAAGGGCTTCCATCCAATGTAGTGACCCTCATGGGTTCACTTAGAGGTTCAGAGGGAATGCCATTCTCCTTCGCCCAGACACCATCCATGAAGTTACCTGCGGCTCCAGAGTCTACCAAGGCTTGAAGGTGAAGCTTGTGGTTGTCCCAGGAGAGGGTGACTGGAATGAGCAGACGGGAGTTGGACGGATGGGAGGAGGTTATGTTTCCCGTTACAGTTCCCCCCGGTCTGTATGGGACAGAGCGTTTCCCTGGAGCCCGGGACACGTGGAACGGAAATGGCCCGGTTTGCCGCAATATAGACAGCGTCGCTCCCTCATCCGGCGGTCTCTCTCAGCCTGGGAGATGCGTCCAATCTGCATGGGTTCCGATGGAGCCAGCGAGGATAAAGGTGGGGACTCGGAGCTGGGACTGATAGGGGCTAGAGGTCTACGGTTGAGTTCTCTCTCTCTCAGACGCTGGTCAATGCGTGAGGCCAACTTGATCAGGGACTCGAGATTGTCCGGTGGTTCCCGAGTGGCCAGTTCATCTTGGATAGTGTCGGAAAGGCCTTTCAGAAAGCACACCGTGAGCGCCTCGTTGTTCCAGCCACTTGCTGCTGCCACCATGCGGAACTGGATGGCATAGTCCGTCACGCTGCGCCAACCTTGGTGGAGAGTCAGGAGCTGTTTGGCTGAGTCAGAACCACTGCTTGGGCCTTGAAACACTCGTTTGAATTCCTCAGCAAAGGCAGAGTAGCTGGCACAGCAGGAACTATGGGCATCCCACACAGCAGTAGCCCAGGCCAGGGCTTTCTCCGACAGCAGGGTGATGATATAAGCGATCTTAGACCGGTCGGTGGGAAACGACGAGGGTTGTAGCTCAAAGGAGAGAGAACATTGGGTGAGAAACCCTTTACAAGCACTTGGATCACCTGAGAACCGTTGGGGAGGTGGAAGACGAGGTTCAGCCAGGGGGTTAACTGCCATGGGCACGTGAATCTGAGGTACTGGGACGGGAACTGTTGCCGGGTAAGACGATCAGATATTTGCTTAATGGAAGTCAGCATCTCCGACAGAAGATGAGAATGTCTAGCCATTAAGGCCTCTTGCTGAACCAGGGCGGCTTCGTGGCGTTGGACAGTCTCCTGGTGGTGGGACAGCATGGCAAAAAGGTCCTGGGAACTGGCTGCCTCTGGGTTCATTATTGGCTCTGTGTTTCTGTCAGGACCCGGTTACGAACCTGGGTCTCCGGAGTGAGAAACAGTCACTTAACCAACTGAGCCACGAATAGACAGCAGAACCCAGAAGATGAGGCAGACACAGCAGTACTTAAGACGGTGTATTTAATAAAGTAAAAAGGAGAAGTCCTTCAATACAAAAAATGGCAAATCCAAAAGGTGGTAGGAATAGCACAAAAAAGCCTCTGTATACTCAAAAACAAAAACAGAATTCCACAAGAGCATCCACCGGAATCGACAAGAATACACAGAACACTAGGGCTGGGTGCTAACATACAAACACAGAGCACAGAACTGAGGGAAACTAAGGGTTTAAATACAATCAGGAAAAAACGAGGCACAGGTGCAAATAATAATGGGGAACAAGGGAAAAAACATAAGGTCAAAAAGCACAATGGGGGCATCTAGTGACCAAAACCCGGAACAACCCTGGCCAAATCCTGACAACCATGCCATGGTATTCAAAGTAATCATTAATAAGCGTTATGGTTTAATGTAACTAAGCTTTTCGTGTATAGAACTGAGGTTGAACTTTTTTTGATTTTTATGAATAAGCCAAAGCCCAATGACGTTCCTGTTAATTTGCTCATTTAGTTGGGCCTCAAGGTAGGCGAAGGGGTGTTATTACTAGGCTATATTAATTTACTTTAGGCCCGCAATTTGCATTTTTTTATGTTTTATTATATAGGCTAGGCTACATGTGACTGTATGGTGTGTCTGTTCGGGCACATGCATATGAGTGCTATAGCGTTAATGCTTAGGACAATTTGAACAATTAGGTTATTCATTTTTCATCCACATGCCCATAGATCTATGTTAATTCCCCTTTATTCAACATAGGACATAGTGAAACTTTTTTTTCTCTTTTTTCTTAAAAACCCTGGGCTTCCTGTTAGTAACGTGACAGAAAACAGGGTAGGTTGTGTGTTTGAGATCTGTCGTATAATTTGGGGAGTGGGCAGTGGGGTTCTTCTAAACTTTATTAGTATGTTTTTTTTAGTTTCGGGTTACACAAACATCTTAGTAATTGTTTTTGTTTTTTGTGATGCACTACTGGGTTAAGTTATTCTTTACTACTGCTGTAACATAAACAGTTCATTTACAGCAGTCTCCTGGAATGTTTTGGGCATGTGGTCAAGAGGAAGAAAATTCTAACATTCTTCAAAAAAAAAAGGAAAGGGTTTCAATTGCCATTTATCTTCAACAGAACATGCTAAACTGAAGAGGGATTGGGTGGGCCAGGTGTACTTTTCTTCTTTTAGTTCAAACAAAAGAGGCAAAAAATGTCCATTTATATTTGAGCACCAAGATACAGACCCTGAAGGAGGATTTATTTTGATTACAGGTAATATACTTGGGCAACATTTTACTATACTAAATGTACATGGCCCAAACACAGACTCCACAAAATGTATGCCTGACATTATTTCATTATTTAATCATCACTGCAAGGGACTTGGGTTTATTTCAGGAGAATGTAATTATACTTTGGGTAAATTGGAATCATCAACTATGTATGTATGTATGTATGTATGTATGTATGTATGTATGTATGTATGTCTGTATGTATGTGTGTATGTGTGTGTGTGTGTCTGTGTGTGTGTGTGTGTGTGTGTGTGTGTGTGTGTGTGTGTGTGTGTGTGTGTGTGTGTGTGTGTGTGTGTGTGTGTGTGTGTGTGTGTGTGTGTGTATGTATGTATGTGTGTGTGTGTGTGTGTGTGTGTGTGTGTGTGTGTGCGTGCGTGCGTGCGTGCATGCATGTATGTATGTATGTATGTATGTATGTATGTAGTGTAGTGTAGTAGGTTCAAGGGTGTGGGGTTTCCACGTCACCAAGTTCAATAACCAAACACGCACAAGGAGCACAACTAGAATGCAAATGGGGAGTTCATTAGGGAGTTTTGCACACTGGGGAAAAGGGGGGAATTCACCAACCATTTCACAGTCCACAATCCGTTCTCCTTGTCTGTTCCATTCTCCAGGGGGTAATCCTAAAACTCGGGTCTTCAAGCCAATCCGGTTCGGTACACAGTGGGGGTAGTCAGACAGTCCAGGTCACAACGAGTAATCACACAGTTATTTCTCTTACTTCCCTCTCCGTTCTCTGCCCTGTTGTGCAGGCCGCTTCCTCTTTAATCCCCCAGAGCTCCCTGGCTTAATGATCCACAGGCTCGCCTGGGGCAGGAAGTCCATAAAATAGTCAAATAATATGCAGAAATATATACATACATACACACTGCATATATACACATAGTGTACCTATTGTGGCAGACGGCAGGAAGAGGTGAGGGGGTGGAACCAGCGGGCTGCAAGATATCTCCCTTCAATAAACACTCCCCTCAATTCTCCCTGACATCTGCCGCAGTAGGTATGTGTATATATGGCAGTGTGTATGTATGTATATATGAATGTATATTATTTTACTGCTCTAGGGATGTAATTATTCTTTAGATGACCTTACTTACTATTATGTATTTTTCACTCTTTATGTGATGCGCAATGCAGAGAACGCCGGAAGAAGAATGATCATTTAATTACCACAGTGAATTATTGTAATGTTTGTTTATGTGTCAATTAATCCTATAATGGATGGGTTGCCAATTGCCGATTTGACACGATAAGAGACTATACTTTCTACTCTAGACCCTATAATTCATATTCTAGATTGGACAATTTTTTTAATGCCCTCTACTTGCATGCATGTTGTCCAGACATGTGCTATTGGCTCTATAGTAATTTCCGACCATGCCCCAGTGTATATAGATATTGAAATCGGCAAAACAGTTCCCAAAACGAGATATTGGAAACTTAATACGTCTCTGCTTAACAATGAAGGATTCTGCTCTGTGATAAAAGATAAATGATCACATTACTGCCTCGACAATCAACTCTCTCCTGTTTGAGCTGCAACTGTCTGGGCTGCTGCCAAAGCAACCATAAGGGGTCATATCATTTCCCATGCCTCTCTGATGAAGATGCTTAGAATGGAAGAAGCATTTAGTAAAGCATTTAGAATGTTTTCATAAACAACCACCAACCCCGGAGAACTGGAATTCACTAAGTTGTGCTGAGGCCAAACTCAATTTAGAGCATACAAAGCATGCAAAAAAAAAACGGTTGTTTTTTTACCAAGCAAAAATAGAGTGAGTTTGGTAACCGTCCGAGCCGTCTACTTGCACACCAACTTTAAAAAGAACAGAATGAAAGATTGATTAAGTCTATAAGAATGGCAGATGGCTCCACTTCTTATGATCAATTGCTTATCAATTTTTTGTTGTTGTTGCAACTTCTTTACGTTCCTTTATACTTCACAATGTACAAGATCAAACAACGAAATTGCAAAAATATCTGAATAAGATTATCTTGCCCATTATATCTGATGAGCATAGAAATATACTAAATGCACCCTTTACTCCTGAATAGGTTTGGGACACTATTAAGGCAGTGCCTTCTGGCAAGGGACCCGGCCAAGATGGCTTCTCGGCAGAGTTCGACAAGACGTTCTGGCCTGAGACATGCCCTATCTTCATGCCTGCTCTAAATAATATGTTTGAAAGAGACATCACCTATCAAGGTACAAAATTAACATGGATAAATCCACGGCTTTACCTTTGAATATCCCTTCTACAATCAACGTAGAAACGATATCTCCTTTCCAATGGTTTGAAACAGGCTTAAAAGACGTGGGCATATGTGTTACTCCAAATCGTAAAGACCTGTTTACTTCAAATGATATGCCTTTGCTCACAAAGATTAAACAGGATCTGAGTAACTGGTCTACCCTACCAACGCTCTTTTTGACAGAATTAATGTCGTCAGGATGAATATCCTTCCACGACTAAGTTACCTATTCCAAAATATTCCCTGCCGTCTATCTCAGTCCTTTTTTTTCAGAAAATGAATGCAAATATATCTATGTTTTTTTTATTCATCTGGAACAAAAATAAACCTGCAATCAAATGTACCAAGCTAATGAAGCCTAAGGATTTAGGAGGGGTCTCTTTGCCAAATCTGCAACTATATTACTGGTCTGCACAGATCTAGCACATGATTAGTTGGTGCCTAGACAGATGCCACTCACTTTAGTTTAGAATGGAATCAATAGCATGTCATCCAAGAGCATTAGCTTCCTTAAAACGTATTAATAGTTTTGAAAAGATCCAGTCTTTATCTGACAATGTCACAGTACATACTGTAATGCAGTCTTAGCTTGGAAAGATGCAAGGAGGTACTTGGTCACCGATTGCCCTTAATCCAGATTCCCCCCAAAGATTTCTTTAAAGTACCTACAACTTAGACATTTCATAGAGGGTCAGAAGAAAGCCGATAAACTACGTTTTCAAATGACTGAAGTTGAAAAACTATTTACGAAATCTACTGTTCGGAGAGGTTTTGTCAGGATTTGGCCAGGGTTGTTCCGGGTTTTGGTCACTAGATGCCCCCATTGTGCTTTTTGACCTTGTGTTTTTTCCCTTGATTCCCATTATTATTTGCACCTGTGCCTCTTTTTCCCTGATTGTATTTAAACCCTTAGTTTCCCTCAGTTCTGTGCTCTGTGTTTGTATGTTAGCACCCAGCCCTAGTGTTCTGTGTATTCTTGTCGATTCCGGTGGACGCTCTTGTGGAATTCTGTTTTTGTTTTTTGAGTATCTCTTGAGGCTTTTTTGTGCTATACCTACCACCTTTTGGATTTGCCATTTTGTATTGAAGGACTTCTCCTTTTTATTTTATTAAATACACCGTCTTAAGTACTGCTGTGTCTGCCTCATTTTCTGGGTTCTGCTGACTATTCGTGGCTCAGTTGGTTAAGTGACTGTTTCTCACTCCGGAGACCCAGGTTCGTAACCGGGTCCTGACAGGTTTAATCTCAGACATATATTCTATTTTATTGAACAAAAGTGCCTCATCCTATGATGCGTTGAGACATGTTTGGGAGAGAGACATTGGACATGCATTCGGTGAGGAAGAACGGGCTTCTATCTGCGAAAGGGTCCACCCCAAATGCACCTCCATAAGCATATAATAACTAGGTTTCAACATTTTTCATAGAACCTACTTTAAACCGGTCCACCTTCAAAGAATGTTTTCCAGTGCATCAAATTTATGTTTTAAATGTAAACAAGATACTGGCACTCTTCATGCATTTTTGTTTGATACTGTAGGAGAATCCAGTCTTGGAATGATATTCATTTACACATCCAAAAGATCTTGGGTAGACAATTAGCTTTTTCACCGAATGTATATTTGCTCTACTTTGATTGTAAGGTTGTCTGTTCAATACCCTTGCATACTTAGCCAAAAAAAATGCATATTGTTATTATGGTCCACACCTGAAGTACCATCTGTGATAATGTGGCTTTCTCAAGCTTCTGCTATCCTACCTCTAGAAAAACGTACCTTTGATTTATACCAGAGGTCTGATACATTTAGGAAAAGCTGGTCTCCATTGGGGTCCTATGTAGAAAACCTCCCATAAATTACCTATGTTACAATTGTGATGTTTTGTATATATTTTTTTATGACTGCCTTTTTGTATAACGTTTTGCTCTATCCTTATTCATTTTATTGTACTTGGTCTGTGTGGTGCAGTTTGTTTGGTTGTCTGTGTAACCCCTGTTAAAAGAAAATAACTTTAAAATAGAAAGATAATTACAAAACAGTTTGGACACACCTACTCATTCAAGGGTTTTTCTTTATTTCTACTATTTTCTACCTTGTGGAATAATAGTGAAGACATCAAAACTATGAAATAACATATGGAATCATGTAGTAACTAAAAAAGTGTAAAACAAATCAAAATATATTTTGTATTTGAGATTCTTCAAAGTGGCCACCCTTTGCCTTGATGACAGCTTTGCACACTCTTAGCATTCTCTCAACCAGTCTCACGAGGAAGTCACCTGGAATGGATTTCAATTAGCAGGTGTGCCTTGTTAAAAGTTCACTTATGGAATTTCTTTCCTTAATGCGTTTGAGCTTTAAGTTGAGCTTTCAGTTAACCAAGGTTGCATGGTGTTTCCTCCGACCCATTGGTGAGGCTGGCTTCCGGGTTGGATGGCGCTGTGTTAAGAAGCAGTGCGGCTTGGTTGGGTTGTGTATCGGAGGACGCATGACTTTCAACCTTTGTCTCTCCCGAGCCTGTACGGGAGTTGTAGCGATGAGACAAGATAGTAGCTACTAAACAATTGGATACCACGAAAATGGGGAGAAAAAGGGGGTAAAATTCAACTAAAAATAAAATAAATAAATACCAAGTCCAAGGGCGGCAGGTAGCCTAGTGATTGAAGCGTTGGGCCAGTAACCGAAAGTTTGCTGGATAAAATCCTTGAAAGGTAAAGAGCTATTGTTCTGCCCCTGAACAAGGCAGTTAACCCACTGTATGCCGTCATTGTAAATAATATTTTGTTCTTAACAGACTTGCCTAGTTAAATAAAAAAAAATGTTAAGGCAAAAACAGCTCAAATAAGTAAAGAGAAACTAAAGCTTTAAGATTACTTTAAGACATGAAGGTTAGTCAATGCAGAAAATGTCAAGAACTTTGATAGTTTTTTCAAGCGTAGTCGCAAAAACCATCAAGCACTATGATGAAACTGGATCTCATGAGGACCGTCACAGGAAAGGAAGACCCAGAGTTACCTCTGCTGCAGAGGATAAGTTCATTAGAGTTAACGGCTTCAGAA
Organism: Oncorhynchus masou masou; assembly: GCF_036934945.1. Classification (NCBI taxonomy): domain Eukaryota; kingdom Metazoa; phylum Chordata; class Actinopteri; order Salmoniformes; family Salmonidae; genus Oncorhynchus; species Oncorhynchus masou. The sequence continues at coordinate 37,863,902 of NC_088224.1, forward strand.
ATTGCAACCAAAATAAATGCTTCACAGAGTTCAGGTAACAGACACATCTCAACATCAACTGTTCAGAGGAGACTGAGTGAATCAGGCCTTCATGGTCGAATTGCTGCAAAGAAACCACTACTAAAGGACACCAAGAAGAAGAAGAGACTTGCTTGAGCCAAGAAACACGAGCAATTGACATTAGACTGGTGGAAATCTGTCCTTTGGTCTGATGAGTCCAAATTTGAGATTTTTGGTTCCAACTGCCATGTCTTTGTGAGACGCAGAGTAGGTGAACGGATGATCTCTGCATTAAAGGTCGACCGATTATGATTTTTCAACGCCGATACCGATACCGATTATTGGAGGACCCCAAAAAGCCGAGAGCGATTAATCTGATGATTTTTTTTATTTTATTATTTTAATTGAATTATTAATTTGTAATAATGACAATTACAACAATACTGAATGAACACTTATTTTAACTTAATATAATACATCAATCAAATCAATTTAGCCTCAAGTAAATAATGAAAAATGTTCAATTTGGTTTAAATAATGCAAAAACAATGTGTTGGAGAAGAATGTAAAAGTGCAATATGTGCTATGTAAGAAAGCTTCAGTTCCTTGCTCAGAACATGAGAGCATATGAAAGCTGGTGGTTCCTTTTAACATGAGTCTTCAAATATTCCCATTTAAGAAGTTTTAGGTTGTAGTTATTATAGAAATTATAGGACTATTTCCCTCTATACCATTTGTATTTCATTAACATTTGACTATTGGATGTTCTTATAGGCACTTTAGTATTGCCAGTGTAACAGTATAGCTTCCGTCCCTCTCCTCACTCCTCTCTGGGCTCGAACCAGCAACACAACGGCAATTAGAGCTCGCTAATTAGCCAGCCATTTCACTTCGGTTACACAAGCCTCATCTCGGGAGTTGATAGGCTTGAAGTCATAAACAGCGCAATGCTTGACGCACAACGAAGAGCTGCTGGCAAAACACACGAAAGCGCTGTTTGAATGAATGTTTACGCGCCTGCTTCTGCCTACCACCGCTCAGTCAGATACTTAGATACTTGTATGCTTGTTTACTCAGTCAGATTATATGCAACGCAGGACACGCTAGATAATATCTAGTAATATCATCAACCATGTGTGGTTAACTAGTGATTATGATTTATTGTTTTTTATAAGATAAGTTTAATGCTAGCTAGCAACTTACCTTGGCTTACTGCATTCGCGTAACAGGCAGGCTCCTTGTGGAGTGCAACGAGAGAGAGGCAAGTCGTTATTGAGTTGGACTAGTTAACTGTAAGGTTGCAAGATTGGATCCCCCGAGCTGACAAGGTAAAAATCTGTCGTTCTGCCCCTGAACAAGGCAGTTAACCCACTGTTCCTAGGCCGTCATTGAAAATAAGAATGTGTTCTTAACTGACTTGCCTAGTTAAATAAAGGTATAAAACAATTAAAAATTACACTTTTTTTATTGGCAAATCGGCGCCCAAAAATACAGATTTCCGATTGTTATGAAAACTTTAAATCGGCCCTAATTAATCAGCCATTCCGATTAATCGGTCGACCTCTACTCTGCATGTGTGGTTCCCACGTGAAATACGGAGGAGGAGGTGTGATGGTGTATGGGTGCTTTGCTGATGACACTGTCGAGGATTTATTTAGAATTCAAAGCACACTTAACCAGTATGGCTACCACAGCATTCTGCAGCGATACGCCATCCCATCTGGTTTGCGCTTAGTGGGACTATCATTTCAACAGGACAATGACCCAACACACCTCCAGGCTGTGTAAGGGCTATTTGACCAAGAAGGAGAGTGATGGTGTTTTGCATCAGATGGCCTGTCCTCCACAATCACCTGACCTCAACCCCATTGAGATGGTTTGGGATGAGTTGGACCGCAGACTGAAGGAAAAGCAGCCAACAAGTGCTCAGCATATGTGGGGTCTCCTTCAAGTCTGTTGGAAAAGCATTCCAGGTTAAGCTGGTTGAGAGAATGCCAAGAGTGCACAAAGCTGTTATCAAGGCAAACTAGTGGTTACTTTGAAGAATCTAAAAGGAAGACACAAACATTGTGCCCACAGTACAACTGAACTGTCAAGATGAAACCTTGTCTAGCTTATTCCACTGGGTGTCAGCACTGTCAAGGCAGATGGCAAAATCAAACGTTCACCTTAAACAATTACAGTAGACTACCCTACAATGTTTTTTAGGGTTTGTGTGGTGAATATCTTTTGAAAAAATAAATTGATTTTTTTCTTATAAATTGTTTCCCATGGTGGAAAAGTGAAGTAAATTGTATTTAGTTTTTCTTAAATGGTTGAATTGCTAAATTCACAGTAATAGTAGCCGTACCATTCTATGAGCAAATATGATGACTTGTCATACATTGTCAGGCTGTTTGAAATATTTTGGGCACAGAACTAGACATAATTTCTTCGATATTTTTCATTCTCCGCAGTAGTAATAGTTGGTACTATGTCAAAATAGAGTGTAGTATGTGAATGGGTTGCAATCCATTCTAAGAGGCGGGTTTTCTGATGTTGACACCTTTACTGGGTGTGTACCATGAAGGAGTGTACTCATTCAGTTTGTAAAAGCGACAGGTAGCCCGCATTATTCTCTGTCGCAAGAAGGGTTCCAGACATCTGGGATGGATTTGTTTAATTTTAGGTCGCTTGTCATTTTGCTGTCAGCAGTTGGTAAGATTAATGAATATATAAATTATTGTTAGCCCTACATGTAATAGTGGACCGAAGAAAACAAAATGTTTGGAGATGTGTTGGGTCGGTTAGGTTTTGGAGGCGCCGTCTGAAGGCGCATTGACGTGGTTCTAGTAGAATGCCTTTTTCAGGCCAATAATATAGGCTACCATTACAAACATTTATTTATAGTTTTTACTAGTGCATTGCATATATCTTGCTTCCTTCTTGATGTATATCACACACTTATATGTTGAAGTGAACACCTGTACTCAAACCGGTTTCTCTCAGGATGCTGCAACGGGCAGAGCGTACTCCCAGCAGGCCCGTTGCAGGGAGTACAGGGAAAGAACGTCACGTTCAAAACCCTCATCATGCCCACAGATGTAGGCGACTTTATCACAGTATCTTGGAATTTCAACGGAGGTAGTGGACTTGTACCTGTTGTCACTTCTGCGCCCAAAGGAGAGACAGTTGGCGCAGGCTACGCAGGAAGAGTGTCACTGAATTCATCCACCGGCGTATTGAAGCTGGGACCCTTGACCGCGAAGGATAGCGGGGACTATGCGGTGACCATGGTCACAAGTGCTGCAGTACAGCGCACAGGTGTAACGGCGCTCAAAGTTCTAGGTGAGTAAGACGTTGATTGTGCATACAAGACGTTAATTGAATGCGTAAATGTCCCGAAGTAGCCTACACATTTTGGCATATGTTTGCCAAAATCAACTTTGTTATTTACAGCCAACTGTTTTCGTCTACTCTATTCATTCCCAAGTAAGCCCTACTCCACAGATACATTTTGATGCATAATTCCCTAATAATGATTCAAGGGTGTGGCCCTGTGGCTTGGAAAACGAACATTCTAACCTACTACCATGCTCTAGAAATATGGGATGGAGTTATGTCACTGGCATTATACTGTATTGCTACAAACCTAGGCCTGTCTTTGGCAATGTGTGTGTCTGTGATGGCTCAAGGCATTTCATGGATTAATGCTTATCCATGCCAATATCCCAAATGAGTTTTTGCCATATCTCAGCTAGACACCTACACAGCACTGCCTTCACTGTATTCACACTCCGTGACTTTTTCTACATTTTGTTGTGTTACAGCCTGAATATTGTTTTCCCTCCCCGTCTACACACAATACCCCATAATGACAAATTGTGAAAACCATGTTTTTAGAAGAAGAAAAATGTTTGCACATTTATTTAATATGAAATGCAGAAATAGCTCATTTACATTAGTATTCCCACCCTTGAGTCAATATTTTCTAGAAGCACCTTTGGCAGCTACTGTATTACAGCTGTGAGTCTTTCTGGGTATGTCTAAGAGCTTTCCACACCTGGATTGTACAATATTTGCCCATTTATTCTTTTCAAAATTCTTCAAGCTCTGTCAAATTGGTTGTTGATCATTTCTAGGCAACCCTTTCCAAACCTTGCCATAGATTTTCCAGTAGATTTAAGTCAAAACTGTAACTCGGTCACTCAGGAACATTCACTGTCTTCTTGGTAAGCAACTCCAGTGCAGATATGGCCTTGTGTTTGAGGTTATGGTCCTGCTGAAAGTTGAATTAATCTCCCAGTGCCTGGTGGAAAGCAGACTGAACCAGGTTTTCCTCTAGGATTTTGCCTGTGCTTAGCTACATGCTGTAGGCCTCCTGCCTTATGTAACCATACCAAATGTAACATATCATACTAATTTGAGTGTCCCAGATTTATGTTTACTATGTTAGGTCTAGGCTATGAGACCAGGCATTTTACTGATTTAAAAACTCTGTCAACAACACTGAAAAATAGGGGTATGGTTTTCGAGAATCAAAGGACCATGAATGTAATAAGAAACCTTAGGTGCTGGCTAAAGGCCGGTAGCAACCGCTACAGCATGTCCGGCCAGAACAAGGAGGAGGCGGATGTCCAGGTTAAGAAGGGCTTCATGGAAAAAGATAGCCACATTCACACACGTGTCACAGACAGCTGGCCACTCATGGTTCAGAGAACTGAGAATCATGTCCACTGAGAACTGACATTAACTATGGTTCTGAAAGGAAAGAGGGCAAAGAAAATATAGGCTATAGCACTGCTATAAATAAAGGTTAAATTAAAAAATATATGTAAATACTATGAATGACATGGCTGTATGAGCTAGCGCAGGTTAAGTATAAAACAGGAAAGGCTATACACTTACAGCAGCATTTAATATTTGTATTAGTATTTATTTTTTTGCATACTGGTTTGTAATTGAGGCATGTGAAAGTTCACATGTTACAGATGGCATTTCTGCCCTCAACAAATGCATTTTGATGCAAAAACGTTTTTTTATTTTTTAAACTTTCAAATGCTTCTCCTTTAAAGTAATAACGTCCGTCATTCGCCCCCATTTGCATGCTGCGTCACATATTCAAAGCTTGAAGGATGGCAATGACGAGTCAGAAGTAGGGTAATAGTTTACAAGTAAAACTGGACTCTCAGGTTCATGGCAAAGTGTAAAACCAGTAAGAGGTCATATACCATTTTGTTGGGTCAGATTAGAATGACCCCTGTGTATTTTTGGTCAGTTAAACGGCAATTTATTTTACGACATCACAGCCATCAAATGAGCACTTGTTCAGTTCACAACATGTTCAGAAACCCTTTGCTGCCAACCTGTGGTTTATCTTTCATCAGTTTAATGCTTTCGCTCCCTTCCCCCTTAGAGTACAGCTTCATCAATATGCCACTCTCCCCTCCCTCTGCATCAAAACTCAAGCACTGATAACAATTACCCTGACACCCCATGCCCTCTTTGCCATCACCTCGTCTTCCCATTCACCCACCCCTACCTCCTCCCTCCCCTCCTCAGAACCGGTCGCTGTCGTGACCATCAAGTCCAACCTGAATGAAGCGGTCGAGTTCAACAGCACTGTGGTCTTGACCTGTTCGGCCAAAGGCTCCTTCCTCGTGTACAAGTGGCTCAACGGCACCGCCCCACTGGTCGCCGATGGGAATCATGTGACTTTGAGTGCAAACGCAACAGTGCTAACCGTGGCTGGAGTGTTCAGGGAGGATCTGGTTGGACCCATCTACTGCACAGTCTCCAACAAATTAGAGAGCGATAGCAGTGCCCCCTTCAACCTCACTGTCAGCTGTAAGTACCTATGTTCTTATAGCCTGGTCTCACATCTGTTTGAGCTGTCTCCTACTCCTATGGTCATTGTTAGAAAGACAGCACAAACAGATCTGGGACCAGGCTAATATTCTTATCCATTGATTCCGCTCACGTCTCTGCAAGGCTATCTGAAAGGTTCAGGTGGCGTTTAGTTTAGAGTCTTAGGAGGCTTTGTGTGACTTGGGACACTCCCAGTAGGGGTTTCTACACCCAGATCCAACTGTCCTGTTTACACCATGCCTGTGGTCCGATGGTTATGCTGATTTACCCTTTTTATCGACACGTAGATATGATATTGAGCCGTAGATCAATTCGTTTGTGTGACGGCTTTAGAATAAGTCATGCCGGCCATTTTCTATATTGTAACAGGTAGAGCCTGCTGATCTGAATCAGCCAGCTCAGGGTAGTACAATGCAGGTGTCAGGAAAATGCAGGTCAGATAAGATCCACATTTCATCAAAGTCCATCTGAGTAGAGCACCTGGGAGGGGATAGACCAAGCATGGCTTGTTTTCGTTAAGAATTTAATGAGCTGCTACATTGTGGTTTGCAGCCTTAGGCCTATAAGCCTACACTTGAAAAATATCTGGACCTAACTCCAACATACCTAACTCTAATATATTTGCAGATGGGCCAGAAAACATCGCCATGGCAGTCACCCCCGCGGCTGAAGTCCAAAAGAAGGGTTCCAACATTACATTAACCTGCTCAGCCCAGTCCAGCCCTGCGGCAGTGATTCAGTGGATCCACAATGGAGTCCCGCTCAATGTGATGGGCCCCAAGCTGGTACTGGCCAACATTGCCGAGGCACAGAGTGGAAACTACTCCTGCATGGCCAGCAATGCCAAAACCTTGCGATACCTGGAATCCACCACAGCCAAGTTCACTGTAGTAGGTGAGTAGAAGAACCACAAGAGCCAATGGGAAATCAAGGTTTTGTACATGGATAGGAAGGGTGCTTTAGCAAATACAAAGGGGAACCATGGACAGTATACTGGTAAAGACCTAGAGACTCAAATCTTACTCTAATAGTAAGCAAAGTTGTGAAAATGGTTGTTGCATTCAGTTGAGCTACAGTATTCTTCTGAGGTTCTTGTCGGTAACATGTTTCTCAGATGTGACACGCATTTGATTTTATTAGACTTATAGACTGACTTGATCTTGTTTAACTAATTACACGGATGTTATTATTACCCGTTCTCCATTTAATGGTGAATATTTCATCGAAAAGGTTTGTTATAGCCAAATCAACACTTTTAAAACAGTTTCTGTATCTGCAAGGTAAAGAATTTGTCATTAGTCCTCCATCCCTGCCTCAAAGAGATGGTAGCATCCTTATTAAGCTAATACCATGAACAGACAGACTGAAACCTGTTTCTTGGCTTCGCACCCAGAAGGCATAACACCGAACACTGAATGGATTCCGTATGATTTTTAAGCCTCCGGTACAAGTTTCAAACCCAGTGACCTCATATCATGGCAACTTTGTACGTTCCCTTGCAGGTTTTTAAAGCTTGTGAAATATGTGCTGCATACCATACGGTACAAAGAGTGCATGGCCCGGTGTGTACTGAAACGGTTTACAACAGGAGACAGACAGTCTACCATGTTGTGAGTGACTAAAACCTGCTCAGTGTGGGGGGGGGGGGTTGTTGTTTTTTTTCAAAGGAAGTGAGATTGTGGGATGTGGGGGGAGGGGTCATTTCAGTCGTTCTATGAATGCTCCCCTCTACTTGGCAAACATTAGTGACTTCAAGTCCAATTATTCCGTCATGAATCAGAGTGACACATTTTCACTTTTAATGACTGACCAAAGCTGAGGAAATAAGAATTTGCCTCTGAAAATGTTTGCCTTCAAGCCTAACACTTATTGGCCAAAGTATTGATTAGGCAGTTATGAGTCACCATTGAGGGCCATGAACTTTGTGTTTAAAATATATGATCTTGGCATTCGCTTTCCAACACTTAATAGTCTGGAAAGAAGATATCAAGATAAACAAGACAGTGGTTTCTCCTGTTCCACCGGTTCACCTGGTCCAAAGCAAGAACACAAACTTGGCCTTAGTCTCACTTTCAAGTGGTCTAGCAAGACAGTGAGCATGTTAATTGCATTATCTATTCATGTAGGTCATTTGGTTTTGCTTGGTACATCAGCCCATTCAAAGACTCATTCTATTTGATGTCACATTTTATGGAAACATGGCCTGGTATAAGCTGTACAGTGATATTGTATAGTAGCTACCCTCAGACGGCAAATCAACTATTATTCCATGTTGGTTCAACGTAATTTCCTGGTTCAACCAGTGTGCCCAGTGTTCAGATGTCATGTCATTAAGGTATAATGAAAGTACAATGTCTTCCAATTTAGTAGGCATCGCTAAATCCATCCAACTAAAATCGAATGAAGAGTTCATCAAGCTTCATGGGGTTCATCAAGCTTCGTATATTCTAAATACTTTGTGGGTCTAGCACTCTGTAGTTGTGAGTGAAACAAGCTGTCTCTCAGTGTTACCATCTGGTCTGTGTAAACTCGAACTCCATTTGTCCTCTGTGTTTGTAGAGGCCCTATCCGGCACTAAGATCACAGGCCCCAATGGAACGCTCGTTGCAGGTAACAGCACGGCCACCCTGAGCTGCCAGGCAAGCGCCGGCACCGCCGGCACCCGAGTGTGGCTGAAGAATGGCGTGGCACTGTCTCCTAGCAACAGGGTCGTGGTCTCGGCAGACAAGAGCTCGGTCACGATCAAGCCAGTGCAGAAGGAGGACAGTGGGGAGTACCAGTGCAAGCTGACCAATGCTGTGAACACAGACTCTGCCAGTCTCAAGATAGGGGTCAACTGTGAGTCTCTGGCCTCTTGACCTCTACACTGACCATTAACACCAATGAACGAAGTTAACTTTATGTTTTGTTGTATATTCATAACATTACAGTATCCAAAAAGAAAAGCTTTGTGTTTCACCCAAATCCACGATGAACTGTCTGAATGCTAAAGTGTAGTATTATTGATGTCAGAATGGCCAAATCCAGCTGAAATTCAGGTATAAATTATCCTTTCCTGTGTCTCAGTTGGTCCTGAGGCTGTGTCGGTGAAGGGGGATAGTGCCGTGGAGGTGAAAGACCGTGTCTCGCTCAAGTGTACCTCAGTCTCCCTCCCTGCTGCCACCTACACCTGGAAGTTCAACGGGACGCGGACCGACGTGATGACAGCCGAGTACATCATCGACGCCGCCGTGTACAAGAACACTGGGATTTACACCTGTGAAGCCAGCAACGCCGTCACCGGGTTGAGCACCGCTGTCGCCCACCAGCTGTCCGTCAAAGGTTTGATAGCGGAGGCTATAAGAGTATTCCACCATTCGGCACCATGGTTCTTAGGATGTCTTCTCACCCTAACTTTTGTTGGGATATTCTACACGTAAATCATGTACTGTAGCACTGTACACATTTATCTCCAGAGGAAGCCGCATTGCTTTGAGATGTTCTGATGACGATGATAACCGATAGGTTGTTCTTGTGATTCCTCAGAGGAGGGAACACTGGATAATGGTCTGACGGGCGGGCAGATCACTGGGATCGTCATCGGCGTGATTATCGCCCTAGGGGCCATCATCGGTGGAGTCCTCTACCTGAGACGCAGAAAAAGACAGTGAGTTCTCTTGGTTTTACCTTTTGATCCACTATTCCATTGAAAGAGCGTAAGGCTTTGCAGACACACCTGTTGTGTGTAATGATACCCAATTCCTCCCCGTCTCTTAAGTGCCCTTCCTGTGAATCTCCAGTCCTCGCTTCATTCCTCTCATTCTTTGGCGTCCTAGAACTTGCAGTGTTACCAAGTATCTTCACTTTGTTTCGTAGCAGTCAAATTCTCTGCACTTCCAAAAACCCTATTTTAACAAACTCTTTGTGGCTTTTAATTTGCCTCAACACAGATAAAGATGCAGATTTATTTATTTTTATTTTGGGGGGAGGGGGGGGGGGTGTTACAGCAAGTATTCATATGGAACTCCAAAGTGTCATTTCTGATCAATCATATCACTGAGGTGAAAGTGATGCAAACAACCACATCCCCTGAGTTACCTGCCAGTGGATTCAGGAATCATTATCTTAAAGCAAAGAACAAACCGTTTAGTCAAGGCAGACACGGGCTGACACGCCTCGCACATTCCAGCATTTGGCAACAGAAATCTATGATAACACCCCTTCTGAACAAACCAGAAAGGGAGAAATATACCACAGGTGTCATTGCTCACAGTTTTGCATCAACACCCTTTTTCTCATTGGAACTCTTGTTGTAGTTCACGTTCTCATTCCTCTCCCCTCCCTCGCTAATAAGAGTGTTGTCAGGCAGAGCAGACAAAAAAAAGTGACCTGATGGGACAGAGATCGCTGGAGGTCAAGCGTACTGTACCTGCAGAGCACGGTCTACAACCGCCGCTCCAAGGTTCAGAGTTTGTCTCCCTGCTCCTCGTTATCATAATCCGACAAACTCAAACTTGATATTTGAGGCTATTGTTCATTGACGGCGTTCGCACTCCTGGAGGTCTTAGACAGGAAACTCTGTATCCATTGACTAAGAATGTCAAGTTTGGATCATTGGCAGGCTCCTCTCCCCTGTAACTATTCCCCAGGTCGTTGCTGCAAATGAGTGTTCTCAGTCAACTGACCTGGTAAAATAACGGATGAATAAATAAATCATTATTGTAAGGTTGTCAATGGAAAAACAAGAACTCTGTAAGTGAAGATGAACTACTGGGATTGCTCACTTAATATTTACCTGGCTGATTTCTAGAATGTGCCTGCAGATGCATTCCTAGAAATAGTTTTTGTTTCATTAGTAGACGTCGTACAAAGTAGTATTACTTACATCAGCTTTTTGTGTTTGTGGCCAGTAGAAAATAAAGAACGGAGGTGTGCGTAAAGGTTCAAAACAAGGAAAGGGAAATAAAGTTACAGGGATTTCTGATGCAAAGACCAACCGCCTTCATCCAGTCAGGAAGATGGGCCTCCGGATAACCAACCAGCATAACACGCTGTTCCCCCAAAGTGCAGACTTCCTACTGGATAACTTAACAAGCTGATAAAAAGCAAAAGATACAACATTTTACTTGAGTTCACTTCATTGTCGTGTTTACAGCCGGTGAACAAGGGGAATGCAGTGTGGCGTTAAAGGTAGGCCTGGTTGGTTACGTTTAGACAACCCTGTGTGCACAGCTGGGTTCACACAGATGCACACCTATTTTAGATGAGAGAGGGACTGGCAGGTTCAAAGCCCCAAACACCATACGGTTCCTGATTAGTGCGATAGATGACTGGCAAATTGGTGCACAGCAGGCCAGGCCCCTATGTAAAATGGGGGGGGGATTAGTGATTACAGGTGCCGATAGTGTAGGTTTCTGGAAAAGGGCACAGTCTTTATAGGGAGCAGATTATTTTCACCGGTAGAGGATATAGATAGATATATGTCTTTATGGTTAAACAAATTCAGAACAAACCTGTTCTGATATACGTTACTGGACACTTTTTTTACAGATTATCCAAGATTGATTAAAGCAACTAAGATATGATTCTGTTGATATACCATGACATGTATACAGTAGATAACTGTGAAACGTCACAGATAAACCACTGCCAAAGACCTGCATGTATTTATTCTGGCTCGCTCTCCTCATTCTGCCTGGCCTTGTCAGCCTGGATCAACGCTGTGGGTTTCAGTATTTTGAAAACACAGTCGGACCACATTCCATCACTCTCTCTAGCCTCACACTCAGGAGAGGAAGATTCCATCTCAACAGGGGGGTCCGCCTCTTTTCGCCCCTCTCTGAATCACCTTAAGATAACAAGCTGTCGGGGCGTGGTGGCCCCGGGCAGTGGAACGGACACTTCCAGCCGAGCTTAAGCCTCTCCTCACTTCAGATTCAGAGTATTTAATAGTCACGTACAGTGTTGCAGGTGTGATTGTAGGGTACAGTGAAAATCTTAGTCTTAGAGCTCCAACATGCAGGACTAAGTGAAATAAAATAATGGAGATGGTAATAAAAAACAACAATAGAAATAGCACTATATACATAATAACAACTGTGGCGGTGATAAATAAATACATTAAGTAGCAGGTAGCTGACTAGTGGTGGCTATTCAGCAGTCTGATGGTCTGAGGGTAGAAACATTCCGTTTTTGACACGATGCTCCTGTACTGCCCTTGTCTGAGTGGTAGAAGCAGGGAGAACAGGGCGTGGCTGGGGACCCTGATGATCTTCTTGGCCTTCCTGCAACACCTGGTGTTGTAGGTGTCCTGTAGGACAGACAGTGTGTGTTCGGCTGCACGTACCACCCTCATAAGAGCCTTGCTCTCCTCGAGCGTTGGAGTTGCCGTACCAGGCTGCGATGCAGCCCGACAGTATGCACTCGATGGTGCTCCTGTACAACACTGTGAGGGCCCTCGAGGACAGGCCAAATTTCTTCAGCATCCAGAGGTTGAAGAGTCATCACGTCGGTCAGCGTCCAATTGAACTTCCAGGTGTAGGTGGCAGCAGGGAGGGAGACTGAGGTACACTTCAGCGTGACACGGTCTTTCACCTCTACGGCACTATCCCCCTTCACAGGACCCAGTTCTATGGGGAGGAGTTCAGACCCAGGGTTGTGAGCTTTGTAATGAGCTTATAGGGCACTATGGTATTGAAGGCCGAGCTCTGGTCGATGAACAGCATCCTCACATATGTGACCAACCGGCTCAATCTTATGTAGCATGATTTGAAATTGTGTTTTTTACATTTAGATAAAAGTAGAGACTCAGGGCTACAGAATGGTATATCATACACTACAATTGAGGAACAATGGGAAAGTAATTCTACTTTGAAAGTTGATTAACTTGTAATCTCACTTTGGAGAAAATTGCCCTTGAATGTTTTGGTACACCTACTGGAGAGCTCTTTTTGTCTACACCCATTCAGCATCGTTAACACCCTCTTAAGCTTCATCCCCACCCAGCTCTTTAAGGATTCACATGTGAGGCCATATAGTACACAACCAAAGATTTCAAGACTAAAGGCTGGTTTATACTACGGGTGTGTTCATAAATTCAATCTGGAGTGCCAGAGCGCGCTCAGAGTGCACTCTGGGCGTTTGTAAATTCAGAGCGTTTTGCTCTTGGAGCGTTCAGACAGTATACTGGACGCTCTGGCCTAGGAGTAGGGTTGATTTGAGAGACAACAGTCAAGCACCCAAACTAACTGACTAACATTGGCTAGCTTGCGAGCTACTTCCAGACACAAATGAGGAAACAGCTCACTCTGACCCTTTTACTCACCCTAGCAGAGGTGGTTAGGTTGTTTTTGTTGGTGACTGCAACTGTGCTTCTCGCAACAACTTAATTCAGCTCTTTTTTCCAACGTTTACTGACACCGGCCATATTGAACAGGTGTTGAGCGTTCGTAAATTCGTCTGTTATTCTGCTCTCTGGCACGCTCAGACAAGTGCTCTGAAATCGGAGTAAATAGCCAGAGCGAATTTACCTGCTACGTCTATTGACAGTTGTTGCAGTGGCATCATGAACATTCTATTGAAATGGTTACTTGCATAGTGGAGTCTTTTGTTTAGACATGTAGCTAGCTAGCTAAACAATGAACCATAATCCCAACTCACAACGTTACTACCCTGCATGAATCTGCAGGTAGCTAACCAACCAGGTTCAATGTTAGCTAGCTAGCTAACATGAGGCTATAACTACCAATGCAAATAGCTCTGAGATACGAATAATATTACTACACAGATCATACACGTAACGTTAGCTTGCGAGCCAGCCAGCTAAGGTTAACTAGCTAACTAACAGTACACTTTAACTTGAAATGAAAACAACTTTCTGACAAAATTTGAAATGTGTAATATCTGAAAATGTAGCTAGTTTACTATTTTGCCTGTATTCATGGATGGATGCTTCTCCCTCTCTGTCACGGATGCCATGGTTGCCTTAGTTTGAAGATGTAATCTGGAGAGAGGTGTTTTAAACAGCAGCCTTCAGTGTGTTCTCTTTTCAACTCCGTCTGCATATTTGCAATCAAACGGCAGAATTTTCTCCATCTCCTTAGCTACTGTATCATACTCTAATTCCACCATGCATTCCACTGATTTCAAAACATGGTCCTCCAGAAAGTGGATAGCAACCCCTTTGCAGTTCTACTATGTGATATCTTTCAAAGAAGTCTGCATTAGAGAGGATTACCTACACACACTGACCAGCTCAAATAGACAGTAGCGTGCTACATGACAGACCAATCTGAACTCATCTCTCGACATGTCCAGCCCACCCATTATCTCATGCCTAGCGGGAAGGTTCCTGTCTTTTTCTGTGGCTCAACCAACTAGGCTTGTAATTGAAATGTTTTATTCATATTTACAGATTGCATATCAGTTTGTTATTAAGCCACATGAATGTTTACATGTTCCAGAAGGCATTTCTGCCAAAAAAAACACATTTTGATTTTTAAAAAATTACAAAGTTAACTACGTTCAAATGGCTTTCCTGTGGAGTGGTGACGTGCGACATACGCCTAGTTTCCTGAAATGAGTCACATTTGCATTCCTATGGTCCAGGTGGGTAAGGGCAGTGTGCAGTGCAATAGCGATTACGTCGTCCTTGGATCTGTCAGGGCGGTAGACTAATTGGAGAGGGACGAGTGTGTCGGGGAAGGAGGAGGTGATATGGTATTTGACTAGCCTCTCAAAGCACTTCTTGATGACAGAAGTGAGTGCTACTGGTCTGTAGTCATTCAGCTCATTTACTTTCCCTTTCTTGGGCACAGGATGATAGTGGACATCTCGAAGAAGGTGGGTAGAGAGGCCGGAGTTAGGGAGAGATTGAAAATGTCACACAAAACAGCCAGTTCGTCTGCACATGCTCTGAGGGCACTGCTAGAGATGCCGTCTGGGCCAGCAGCCTTGCAAGGGTTAAGATGTTTGAATGACTTACTTGAATGGTAAGTCAGGGTCATTGTGCTCGTTTCTGGAGAAAAAGGTGTTTAGCTCGTCCGGTAGGGTGGCGTTGGTGATCGTTAGGAGCCCCTGCCACATATGCCTTGTGTCCGACCTGCTGAATTGCTCCTCCCCTTTTGTCCCTATACTTGTGTTTCACCATCTTGATCGATCTGCGTGTGTCATATTTGTACTGTTTAACCAAACTATTGTCCGCGGTCACCTTGCTCTGTTTATAAGCAGCATCTCTGTCTTCAGATTTCTGGTACGTTTTGGTGGACTGGAGAGTTGGACAGAGATTGAGTCAGTGGAGCAACAATTAGAAATGAGGGAAATGTATGCCCTTCTTTATTGCCATCACTTGGAATTTCCCCGTTTCCATGGCAGTCACTGGTGATACGGGAGAGGCTGAGTTGAGAGCATGGTTGGAATGCCACCGTCTTGTCTGCACAGGTCTCTCGCTCTCTTTCTGTCCGTCTCCCTCTTCTTCTCGCCTCTTCTGCCTGTTACTGTCTTTCACTCTTTCTAACATTCTTACTCTGCATTCCTCTCTTCCACTTGGTTCCGTCTGTCCTCGCTTACTTTCCACTATGATTTAGAGTTTCCTCGACACGGTTTGTCCTGAGGGACATTCCTCACGGAAGTACTCATATTTTCTGGAGACATGCCGTAATTCAGCCATAGTACACGGGCATACCTGCAGGATCAAAGTGAAACTGCCAAGTACTCATTGTTGATATTGTAGTTATTGAGTCATCCTCTTCCTGTGCTTGTCCCCATTGTTATGTCTACTGTTCTTATCAATGGCACAAAACTAGGCTAGATGCTTAGATGCTTTCTGAGATGAGATCGCAGCATTACAAAGGTTACAGTACCTACCAACACTGCTGTTATTCGTCAGGGTACTAGGGTTTGTTCACTAACCATTTAAACTCGTAGGAATTGGCCTATAGGGATAAGGCTAAATATAATTTTTTTTACAGAAGAAATATGAAAACCATATGTATAACCATGGTAGCAATTAAAAGGAAACAGTTTGGAAATTAGGGGGAATTTTTTTTAGACTAAAGGCGAGGACAAAACAGTTAATCTGAAACGAGATGGAATCTTAACTTTACATTGTTGATTGTATGTGAATTTTACATTTGTCTTTTTTGCTGCATTTTCTGATAACGAAATCGGAAAATACTGTGGATACATTCAGCAACATGATAAGGATATAAAAATGAGGGGTAGGTACAACATAAGATGAAGGGTTTAAGTGAGAGGTCAAACTGGTGTCTCCAAGTGGCTTTCACACCTCTACAAAGTGTCCACAGTTCCTAAGCAATTTCAATGCAATTTTATGTCTCCAAGAAGAGTCTTCAACAATGAGCTGCTATTTCAAGCTCTCCTAGCTGTGTTGTTGAGGAACGAGAGCAAGCAGACTTGTAGTTGTTCAGAACAACCCAGGGTATGACGCCACGCCATCTTGGAACTGAACATCAAGCACAGTGATCATAAACGTTGAGAATGTACTCTATATCACATGAGTCTTACGATATGGAAACGGGAAGTCTTTGGCTTGCTTGTACGGCATAAAAGCGATATTTTATTATAATCCTCAACGTCTCGTCTTTCAAAATACTTTGAGTCCTCTTTTATTTACAGCATTTCCCTCACTCGGACAACAAAACATTCGCTCAAATTGCCCAGATGCGGGGAGGGATGGGGCCAACATCTTGTCACTCAGTGTGCTCAAGCTCAGAACCGCTGTCAGTCCAAACCCATACCGTGCTGTGAAGCGGAGACCTTGAGCTCTGATGTCATGTACACTCGGTTGGCAGTTTATTAGGTACGCCACCCCGTTCACGTGGCCATGGCTTGCTATTTTAAAGCAGGCAGACGGGCATCGAGGCACTCAGTTACTGTAGGATTAGAATGGGCAAAACGAGTGACCTAAGTGACTGTGAGCATGGTATTATCGTCAGTGCCAGACGCGCCGATTCCAGCATCTCAAAAACGGCCGGGCCTTCTGGGCTTTTCACACACGACAGTGTCTAGGGTTTACCGAGAATGGCGCGACAATCAGATAACATCCAGTCAGCGGCAGTCCTGAGGGCCAAAAAGGCTAGTTGATGAGGGGTCGAAGAAAAATGGCAAGAAACGTGCACGCTAACAGGCGGGCCACAAACAGTGGTGTGGCGCAGTACCACAGTGGTGTGTAGAATGGCATCTCGGAACGCACAACCCGTCGATCCTTGTCATGGATGGGCTATTGCAGCCGGCGACCACACCGGGTTCCACTCCTATCAGCTAAAAACAAGAAGAAGCAGCTCCAGTGGGCACGCGATCACCAACACTGGACAATTGAGGAGTGGAAAAACATTGCCTGTTCTGACGAATCCCGGTTCATCTTGCTGATGGCAGCAGAGTCAAGGATTTGCCGTAAGCAGCATGAGTCCATGGCCCCATCCTGCCTGGTGTCAACGGTACAGGATGGTGGCGGTGCTGTAATGGTGTGCGGAATGTTTTCCTGGCACACGTTTGATCCCTTGATACCAGTTGAGCAACGTTTCCATGCCTGAATAATTCTGTCTGTTCTGGAGGCAAAGGGGTTTCTGACCTGGTCCTTCATGTACCTAATAAACTGGCCACTGAGTGTATAGCATGTTACTGTAAAGCCACTGCGGTACAATTTAGGCGCTTATCAGTGTCCAAATCTGCCAATTTCAACATGTATATGGGTACAAGTGTAAAGAGCTACCTATTGGGTTTCCATCAAAGAAATTAGGATACACAATTATTTTGTAATAATAGCTGCCTGCTTTATATTTGTTGCGGTCATGTGGATATATGAACTAAAATCAAGTCATTCAGGTTGTCAAAGCGAAGTTATCATCCCCAAGTCTTGTTTTCTCAAATCCCTTCAAAGCAAACTCATCATTACACTAATCGCCACTAATTTATTTTATGTTCTGTTTCAGTATCGAGTCGCCGTACTAGAAGTGCCCCGAGGAAAGCTGGTAAGCCGCTCTTTGATAACTCTATATTATCCTGAAGTTGTTTGCGTTCCCTTGTCAGGCAACGCAGGCCAGCATTACAGTCTGTTGTAACAACAGTTATCAAGGCTGTCTCCACTGACCTGGGACAAACATTTCCTTGTTGAGGACATTTTTATTGCATTGCGTTTGAGGCTATAGCTACTGTTCTGTGGTGCCACTCCGTATCACACACATTTTACCTGAAAGGCCTTTCAGATAAGAATGTTGACTTCATACGTAGGGAGTGAGCACCGAGTCCGAGTCTGGCATAGCTACAGTAAATCAGTGTATCCATCTTTAGTCTGAATGAACAAGTAAGGCAAAGGTCCTCATTGCTCTTATCATTTGATTTTGGCCTATTAGCACTTTGGGAGTTGAAGTAGAACAAAAGCCAGTAGACACTGTATAGCCTAACTATTGCCAATGTTCACCTAAGAGGACTTTCAGACGAGGGCTGATGAAAACAAGATATTCAACTTCAGAACGTGTTCTTGTGGTTGTGAGTAGCGCTCAGTGGTAAGCTATGAGTTTCTTCTTCCCCACAGGAGCTATCAGCCCAAAGAATCAGCCAATTATTCCCCTCAAGATCAATCTCTGCAGTCGGGAAGACCACTCAGGTGGAAACCTCCCCCCAGGTCTGTCCAGCCATACAAGCTATTCATCACAAAGTCCATATAACCCCAGGGGTCACAACATCACCCTCTCCAAAAACACTCACACATCAGAAGACATGGTCATCTCTGTTGAAAATGGTTGAGTCCTTGGGCTTGGATTGGACCCGAAAGCACCAACACATCTATCCCATCTAACGTCTGTATGGACTTATTTTCCTTCACACACCATCCCTCCTCTCCATCCATCCCATTGGCTAAGGTAAACAGCTTCCAACATTCCCTGAGATGCTGACTCTTTCCTTTTTTTATAAAACAGGAATGTCATTGCTTACATTAATTTCTCCACACATTCCTTGGGAAGTGAATCGCATCATAATAGACTTGAGTGGTGGTGAGAAACTGGGGGAGGATCTAGTGGTGTAATACACTGGAGTCCCAGGGGACTGTAGGGCTTAGTCACTTGGTCCCTCCTCACTGAGCACACTCATCAAGGCGAATGGGCAAGTATCGTCTGAATCTTTCAAACAGCTGACGGACACAGGTTCATAAATCTGACGTTGCCACAGACAGGTGTCTGCCTGATCCCGAGGATTGCTCCCCCCCTTCTTCTTTTCCGTCTTTACCTCTACAAGATCTGCTCGTAAGAACTTAATGAAGACGGCGATGACAAGATCCAACACGCAGCAAATATTCAGGGGGGAAGAAAAAAAAAAGGTAGGAATGTTTTTGTGGGCAAAGACATTCTTTGGTTTTGGAGGGAAAATGTGTGTGCTTCAGGGCTGTACTGCTTAGTTCTGTTATTTGCTATATTCCACTTTTCAAATGTTTTAATCATTTGGCCTTTTGTAGTTTAAACCCCCAAAAAGACAAATCTATGTTTTTAGAAACATGAATGAACAAGTGACATTTTATGTTAACTGTAACACAACCCCTTTTGACCTGCTTTTTAGCTTTGTTTTTGTCACTAGTGTTTTTTGAACCCTCCGATGAATACATTAAGCTGATGGTGTTTTTTTAAATCCAATGAATGATAATAAGTTGTTTGACAGCACACACAGGTACAGTATGTGACAACCAGTCATACACACCTTCAATTAAATCACACAGAACTATGGGTTAAGAGTTATTTTATCTGTTACGTTTTCTCCCACCATCTAAAGTCAATGGGGGGGGTTTGTGTGGCATAAACAGTACAGGGCAGTTACTCTAGTAGGCCTGGTAATGTCACTTGGCTGTGGAAGGTGTTTACTCTTGTGGTTTGACCTATTCTGTTAAAACATGTAATTACATCAAGCATTCCTTATATTCAAACAGAAAGACAGATGCACAGACACCAGAACTTGAGCACGGTAACCAAATACACTGAACAAAAATTTAAACGCAACATGTTAAGTGCTGGTCCCATTAACTGAAATTCATTAACTGAAAAAAATATCCCAGAAATGTTCCATACACACACTCAAAAAGCTTATTTCTCTCAAATGTTGTGCACAAATTTGTTAACATCCCTGTTAGTGAAAATTGTATCCTTTGTCAAGATAATCCATCCACCAGACAGGTGTGGCATATCAGGAAACTAATCAAACAGCATGATCATTCCACAGGTGCATCTTGTGCTGGGGACAATAAAAGGCCACTCGAAAATGTGCAGTTTTGTCACACAACACAATGCCACAGATGTCTCAAGTTTTGAGAGAGCGTGCAATTGGCATGCTGACTACAGGAATGTCCACCAGAACTGTTGTCAGAGAATTGAATAAGCCGCCCCCAACGTCGTTTTAGAGAATTTGGCAGAAACTCATTCCGATTGGCTGGGCCTGGCTCCCCAGTGTGTGGGCCTATGTCATGTGGCTGCGCCCATGCCCAGTCATGTGAAATCCCTATATTAGGGCCTTTAGAATTTATTTTAATTGACTGATTTCCTTATATGAACTGTAACTCAGTAAAATCTTAGAAATTGTTGCGTGTTGCGTTTATAGTCTTGTTCAGCAGGTACACTGGTCAAAATGGGTCCAGCCACTGCATGTACTAGTCATTAGTTTTCATAGAGATCTAAGTAAGAAACTTGATTGCCTGAGGAAGAATGAGATTGTTGGTTTAGTTCTTGAAGATAAACAGGGAGAAATTGACACCTTTTACCTGAAGTGTTTTAGTGAAAAATGGAAGAGCAATAAGCCTTTGTAAATATGATTTACTTTATGTAAATGTATACTGTAATAAACATTGTATTTTTTAGGCTTGACATTCTGTTGTCTATTTGGGGTTTCTTGCTTTATCTTAATTTGAATATTTCAAATGTCAGAAGCTTTCTCAGGTTGTTTACAGAAAGGTGTATTATTCTTTAAGGACTGACCAGCCTATATTCATTCACCATTTTCTTCTTGTATGGACACGCCTCTGAGATGTTTTCTTTTTTTGTTTTATTTATTCTTCCGTCCTTTTACTGTACTGCCACCTGTGTTTTGTTACAGTCTTGCTTCTTTGCAAATGGAACTCTCCTACCTATGTCTCGCTAGCCAACCGCCAACCTCTAAACAGCCAATCACACACCCCTCTCTCTCTCTCTCTCTCTCTCTCTCTCTCTCTCTCTCTCTCTCTCTCTCTCTCTCTCTCTCTCTCTCTCTCTCTCTCTCTCTCTCTCTCTGGTTTTGGAATGACACAGAACATAAAGGCGGTCTTGCTGCAGTTGGTGTGTGTATGCAATGGTGCTCTCCTCTCCTGCCACCCCCCCCCCCCACCCCCCCACTGTTTCTTCACAGATATGGCTCAGAAAAAAAGAAAGAAACAATGTAAAAACCTGCTTTAACAGAGAAAGAGAATCCCTGCAGTGGGCATGTTGTGAGCTCAGGGTGAGAAACCGACACCCTGAGCTCAGGGGTGGGTTAATTAAAGCATCCATATTTTATCTGAACCATAATGGACTGGATTTGAATCCACACATTTACATTTGAACTGGATTTGATCCTCTTGCAGACGCGTTCATATAAAATGAACTAACCTGTCTAGAGTAATTGGGACGGGAATACGAATGCACTGTTGGATGAACAAACACTACAAGGTGCAGGATGCTCTTGGTGGTGACCAGTCTATCAAGTTCATTTGCCTTGAGTCAACAATGGCTTTTTTATTATTTACTTTTGGTCTGGTTGGGTGTTAAAACAATGGGACAACTGTATCACTGTACTTGAATCTAAACGAAAACTCAATAAAATGTAAGTGTACAAAAATATCTCTGGATCCCTTTTTAAAGCTGCCTTTATGTCTTATAAGATTACACCACATCTATGAGCTCAAGCTTTTAGTTGCCAGTGTATTAGGTTTCTTGAGTGCAAAGTGTTCTGCATGTCAAACAGGCATGAAATCAAATATACTGAATGTAAAGTGCTTTCGAGCAATTATCTTGAAAATGAAAGCCAAGAGGAGTTCGTATAATTCTTTACCAACTTGATTGTAACATGTTTGTTGTGGCCATACAGGTTTGAAGGCTATGTTGGATATAGGCTACCTCAACCTGACTTCCACTAACCCTGTCACTGTCAGGAAGTTGTGCCTGCCAAGGACATTAGTTCATAAATAAGTCTGCTTGGCAGATCGAGTGAGTCTCTCACCCAGGAACAGTGTAGTCTAACGAATAGTCCCCAGTCACAAATGATGACTTTCAGTTTTTGCTCATATGTCACGGGTACAGTCCCCAGAGCTCTTGTACAAGGCAGCGCAGCCTTGAGAGAGGGGAGGCAGTTTCAGTGCTGTGACTATGACTCACCAACCTGACTTTCTGCAGATCAGGGCTGTCATTACCCTACTCTGTAATCACACTCACACCGGCCAATGTGTCTCAGTGTTTTTTGTTGTTGTAGTAGGCAGATTAAAATGGCTGTAACTTGTTGGTACAAGTCTAGATGTATGCAACTTCAAATTGTTCCTTTACATTTTTATTTTTTATTTTTACAAATTAGCTTTTAAGTTTGGAAATCAGTTTTGAACTAAATAATAATGTTATGTGTAAAATAACTAGTGGTAAATTATATTTTGTGATGTGTGAGTCATGACCTTCAACTGTATGTGCATATCTATCAGCTATGAGTGCAAATTCAGGTTCCCAAGTTTACTTTCATTTTTCTTTTTTGGGGGGGAGCTCTCTCTCTCATCCAGCTCTCTCAATCCTCTACCATTGCATTTACACACTTATTCTCAACATACAGACAGATATTATTTCCTAGATATTAAAACTTGGTGTCAATTACTTCTTTACCGCTGGCTTCTCTTGCTCACAGACCTGAAACGTAACCAAACAGGTAGCATCTTCTAGATCAGAGTACCTTGGAGTCAATCACCCTCCGCGTGCCAGGCCCAGGGGCCTCATTTATAAACCGTGCATACAAACTAGATCCCAAAACATGCGTGCACCAGTTCTCACGCAAAAGTTGGCATTCACAAAAACGGAACTTGGTGTTAAAATGTAATCATGTTCCCGCAAATTTTAGACCATGCGTACTCACAGTTTCTAGTGGTTAAAGTGTTGCATTACAAGCAGGCAAGTATATTATTTTTTTGTGCAAATGGGGGATATGATAGACAGGCTTATTCATAACGATAAACAGGTTACTAGCAAGATGTCGTTAGTGAGAAGAGTGAACATCTATTTTGTTTACCTTTGCATTTTAAAATAATTACAAATAGGTGTCTATTTCCGAGGCTATTATTTATTTATTTGTTCCATGATCATTGCATAATAAATTCCTCGCTTTTCTGTCGTGGTTTCGTACTCACGAGGTAGCACAGGCCGACAACAAGGATACCATTAGTCCCATCTCATTTAATTGGACTCACTTCACAGTAGTAACGGCTCCAGAGGCGTGCTCTGACCACCAACTGTCTGTCATATGCGCGCAGGAAAATAGATCAAGAGAAGAAAAATGCATGTTTAGAACTGATCATTGATCGCATGGTGCAAGAATTAATGCAATTAATTGATTATTCAAGCAATCAATCAAATTTATTGGTAGCCTAGTGGTTAGAGTGTTGGGCCAGTAACTGAAAGTTTGCTGGATCGAATCCCAGAGCTGACAAGGTACAAATCTGTCATTCCCCGGGCACCGAAGATGTGAATTCCGATGAAGGCCGTCCCCGCACCTCTGATTCAGAGGAGTTGGGTTAAATGCGTAAGACACATTCAGTTGGACAACTGACTAGGTACCCCCTTTCCTTTATTTATTTATAAAGCCCTTTCTACATCAGCCGATGTCACAAAGTGCTACACAGAAACCCAGCCTAAAACCCCAAACAGCAAGCAATGCAGATGTAGAAACACGGTGGCTAGGGAAAAACTCCCTAGAAAGGCAGGAACCTAGGAAGAACTCTAGAGAGGAACCAGGATCTGAGGGCTGGCCAGTCGTCTTCTGGCTGTGCCGGGTGGCCAAAATGTTCAAATATTCATAGGTGACCAGCAGGGTCAAATAATGATAATCACAGTGGTTGTAGAGGGTGCCACAGAGGGTGCAACAGGTCAGCACCTCAGGAGTAAATGTTAGTTGGTTTTTCATAGCCGATCATTCAGAGTTTGAGACCACAGGCACGGTAGAGAGAGAGAGTCGAAACAGCAGGTCCGGGACAAGGTAGCACGTCCAAAGAACAGGTCACGGTTCCATAGCCGAAGGCAGAACAGTTGAAGCTGGAGCAGCAGCACGACCAGGTGGACTGGAGACAGACAAGGAGTCATGTCATCAGACCAGGTAGTATTGAGGCATGATCCCAGGGCTCAGGCCCTCCAGGAGGGGAGGGAGAGAGAGAATTAGAGGGAGCATACTTAAATTCACACAGGACACCAAATAAGACAGGAGAATTACACCAGATATAACAGACTGACCCTAGCCACCCGACACATAAACTATTGCAGAATAGATACTGGAGGCTGAGACAGGAGAGGCCGGGAGACACTGTGGCCCTGTCCGACGATACCCCCAGACAGTGCCAACAAGGCAGGATATGACCCCACCCACTTTGCCAAAGCCAGCCCCCACACCACTAGAGGGATATGCACAGACCACCAACTAACTACCATGAGACAAGGCTAAGTATAGCCCACAAAGATCTCCCCATGGCACGAATCGGAGGCGGCGCCAACCCAGACAAGAAGATCGCCCACTCTAAATCAAATCAAATCAAATTTTATTTGTCACATACACATGGTTAGCAGATGTTAATGCGAGTGTAGCGAAATGCTTGTGTTTCTAGTTCTGACAATGCAGTAATAACCAACAAGTGATCTAACTAACAATTCCTAAACTACTGTCTTATACACAGTGTAAGGGGATAAAGAATATGTACTTAAGGATATATGAATGAGTGATGATACAGAGCAGCATAGGCAAGATACAGTAGATGGTATCGAGTACAGTATATACATATGAGTTGAGTATGTAAACAAAGTGGCATAGTTAAAGTGGCTAGTGATACATGTATTACATAAGGATGCAGTCGATGATATAGAGTACAGTATATACGTATGCATATGAGATGAATAATGTAGGGTAAGTAACATTATATAAGGTAGCATTGTTTAAAGTGGCTAGTGATATATTTACATCATTTCCCATCAATTCCCATTATTAAAGTGGCTGGAGTTGAGTCAGTGTCAGTGTGTTGGCAGTAGCCATTCAATGTTAGTGGTGGCTGTTTAACAGTCTGATGGCCTTGAGATAGAAGCTGTTTTTCAGTCTCTCGGTCCCAGCTTTGATGCACCTGTACTGACCTCGCCTTCTGGATGATAGCGGGGTGAACAGGCAGTGGCTCGGGTGGTTGATGTCCTTGATGATCTTTATGGCCTTCCTGTAACATCGGGTGGTGTAGGTGTCCTGGAGGGCAGGTAGTTTGCCCCCGGTGATGCGTTGTGCAGACCTCACTACCCTCTGGAGAGCCTTACGGTTGAGGGCGGAGCAGTTGCCGTACCAGGCGGTGATACAGCCCGCCAGGATGCTCTCCATTGTGCATCTGTAGAAGTTTGTGAGTGCTTTTGGTGACAAGCCGAATTTCTTCAGCCTCCTGAGGTTGAAGAGGCGCTGTTGCGCCTTCTTCACAATGCAGTCTGTGTGAGTGGACCAATTCAGTTTGTCTGTGATGTGTATGCCGAGGAACTTAAAACTTGCTACCCTCTCCACTACTGTTCCATCGATGTGGATAGGGGGGTGTTCCCTTTGCTGTTTCCTGAAGTCCACAATCATCTCCTTAGTTTTGTTGACGTTGAGTGTGAGGTTATTTTCCTGACACCACACTCCGAGGGCCCTCACCTCCTCCCTGTAGGCCGTCTCGTCGTTGTTGGTAATCAAGCCTACCACTGTAGTGTCGTCCGCAAACTTGATGATTGAGTTGGAGGCGTGCGTGGCCACGCAGTCGTGGGTGAACAGGGAGTACAGGAGAGGGCTCAGAACGCACCATTGTGGGGCCCCAGTGTTGAGGATCAGCGGGGAGGAGATGTTGTTACCTACCCTCACCACCTGGGGCGGCCCGTCAGGAAGTCCAGTACCCAGTTGCACAGGGCGGGGTCGAGACCCAGGGTCTCGAGCTTGATGACGAGCTTGGAGGGTACTATGGTGTTGAATGCCGAGCTGTAGTCGATGAACAGCATTCTCACATAGGTATTCCTCTTGTCCAGATGGGTTAGGGCAGTGTGCAGTGTGGTTGAGATTGCATCGTCTGTGGACCTTTTTGGGCGGTAAGCAAATTGGAGTGGGTCTAGGGTTTCAGGTAGGGTGGAGGTGATATGGTCCTTGACTAGTCTCTCAAAGCACTTCATGATGACGGAAGTGAGTGCTACGGGGCGGTAGTCGTTTAGCTCAGTTACCTTAGCTTTCTTGGGAACAGGAACAATGGTGGCCCTCTTGAAGCATGTGGGAACAGCAGACTGGTATAGGGATTGATTGAATATGTCCGTAAACACACCAGCCAGCTGGTCTGCGCATGCTCTGAGGGCGCGGCTGGGGATGCCGTCTGGGCCTGCAGCCTTGCGAGGGTTAACACGTTT
Organism: Oncorhynchus masou masou; assembly: GCF_036934945.1. NCBI lineage: Eukaryota > Metazoa > Chordata > Actinopteri > Salmoniformes > Salmonidae > Oncorhynchus > Oncorhynchus masou. Next base: position 37,890,370 of record NC_088224.1, read on the forward strand.
AAATGTTTTACTCACCTCGGCTGCAGTGAAGGAGAGACCGCATGTTTCCGTTGCAGGCCTTGTCAGTGGCACTGTATTGTCCTCAAAACGGGCAAAAAAGTTATTTAGTCTGCCTGGGAGCAAGACATCCTGGTCCGTGACTGGGCTGGATTTCCTCCTGTAGTCCGTGATTGACTGTAGACCCTGCCACATGCCTCTTGTGTCTGAGCCGTTGAATTGGGATTCTACTTTGTCTCTGTACTGACGCTTAGCTTGTTTGATAGCCTAGCGGAGGGAATAGCTGCACTGTTTGTACTCGGTCATGTTACCAGACACCTTGCCGTGATTAAAAGCAGTGGTTTGCGCTTTCATGTTTCACGAGATTGCTGCCATCAATCCACAGTTTCTGGTTAGGGAATGTTTTAATCGTTGCTATGGGAACGACATCTTCAACGCACGTTCTAATGAACTCGCACACCGAATCAGCGGTGACGCACCCCTCCTAGGGATGACATGGAAGAGCACTAGTAAGCCAGTGACTCAGTTCCCGTAACAGGATCAGAGGCAGAGAATCCCAGTGGAGAGAGGGGAACCTGTCAGGCAGAGACAACAAGGGTGGTTGGTCGCTCCAGTGCCTTTCCGTTCACCTTCACACCCCTGGGCCAGACTACACTCAATCATAGGACCCACTAAAGAGATGAGTCTTCAATAAAGACTTAAAGGTCGAGACCGAGTTTAAATCTCTCACATGGATAGGGAGACCATTCCATAAAAAATGTAGCTTTGTCGAAGAAAGCCCTGCCTTCAGCTGTTTGCTTAAAAATGATAGGGACAATAAGGAGGCCTGTGTCTTGTAACCGTAGCGTATGTGTAGGTACAGTGCCTTGCGAAAGTATTCGGCCCCCTTGAACTTTGCAACCTTTTGCCACATTTCAGGCTTCAAACATAAAGACATAAAACTGTATTTTTTTGTGAAGAATCAACAACAAGTGGGACACAATCATGAAGTGGAACGACATTTATTGGATATTTCAAACTTTTTTAACAAATCAAAAACTGAAAAATTGGGCGTGCAAAATTATTCAGCCCCTTTACTTTCAGTGCAGCAAACTCTCTCCAGAAGTTCAGTGAGGATCTCTGAATGATCCAATGTTGACCTAAATGACTAATGATGATAAATACAATCCACCTGTGTGTAATCAAGTCTCCGTATGAATTCACCTGCACTGTGATAGTCTCAGAGGTCCGTTAAAAGCGCAGAGAGCATCATGAAGAACAAGGAACACACCAGGCAGGTCCGAGATACTGTTGTGAAGAAGTTTAAAGCCGGATTTGGATACAAAAAGATTTCCCAAGCTTTAAACATCCCAAGGAGCACTGTGCAAGCGATAATATTGAAATGGAAGGAGTATCAGACCACTGCAAATCTACCAAGACCTGGCCGTCCCTCTAAACTTTCAGCTCATACAAGGAGAAGACTGATCAGTGACGCAGCCAAGAGGCCCATGATCACTCTGGATGAACTGCAGAGATCTACAGCTGAGGTGGGAGACTGTGTCCATAGGACAACAATCAGTCGTATATTGCACAAATCTGGCCTTTATGGAAGAGTGGCAAGAAGAAAGCCATTTCTTAAAGATATCCATAAAAGGTGTCGTTTAAAGTTTGCCACAAGCCACCTGGGAGACACACCAAACATTTGGAAGAAGGTGCTCTGGTCAGATGAAACCAAAATTGAACTTTTTGACAACAATGCAAAACGTTATGTTTGGCGTAAAAGCAACCACAGCTCATCACCCAAAACCTACCATACCCACTGTCAAACATGGTGGTGGCAGCATCATGGTTTGGGCCTGCTTTTCTTCAGCAGGGACAGGGAAGATGGTTAAAATTGATGGGAAGATGGATGGAGCCAAATACAGGACCATTCTGGAAGAAAACCTGATGGAGTCTGCAAAAGACCTGAGACTGGGACAGAGATTTGTCTTCCAACAAGACAATGATCCAAAACATAAAGCAAAATCTACAATGGAATGGTTCAAAAATAAACATATCCAGGTGTTAGAATGGCCAAGTCAAAGTCCAGACCTGAATCCAATCGAGAATCTGTGGAAAGAACTGAAATCTGCTGTTCACAAATGCTCTCCAACCTCACTGAGCTCGAGCTGTTTTGCAAGGAGGAATGGGAAAAAATGTCAGTCTCTCGATGTGCAAAACTGATAGAGACATACCCCAAGCGACTTACAGCTGTAATCGCAGCAAAAGGTGGCGCTACAAAGTATTAACTTAAGGGGGCTGAATAATTTTGCACGCCCAATTTTTCAGTTTTTGATTTGTTAAAAAAATAAATAAATATCCAATAAATGTCGTTCCACTTCATGATTGTGTCCCACTTGTTGTTGATTCTTCACAAAAAAATACAGTTTTATATCTTTATGTTTGAAGCCTGAAATGTGGCAAAAGGTCGCAAAGTTCAAGGAGGCCGAATACTTTCGCAAGGCACTGTATGTATGGCAGGACCAAATCGGAGAGATAGTTAGGAGCAAGCCCATGTAATGCTTTGTAGGTTAGCAGTAAAACCTTGAAATCAAACCTAGCCTTAACAGGAAGCCGGTGTAGGGAGAGTGGCTCGCACTGGAGTAATAAGATCAAATTTTTGGGTTCTAGTCAAGATTCTACCAGCCGTGTTTAGCACTAACTGAAGTTTATTTAGTGCTTTATACGGGTAGACGGAAAGTAGAGCATTGCAGTAGTCTAATCTAGAAGTGACAAAAGCCTGGATTAGCTTTCTGTATCATTTTTGGACAAAAGGTTTCAGATTTTTTTGCAACGTTACGAAGATGGCAAAAAGCTGTCCTTGAAATATGTTCGTCAAAAGAGAGATCAGGGTCCAGAGTAAAGCCGAGGTCCTTCGCAGTTTTATTTAAGACGACTGTACAACTATGATGGAAGCAGCTTTGTAGAACCAAAACATACACAGCCTATGCTCAGCAGACTCGAACTCAAGAATGAATCGTGTGGGGGGGGGGGGCTGCAGTTCGCTTACCACCTTCCCTGGCTACCTAGACTACTTGTTCCGGCTACGCCAAGCCCACGGACATTAGTTTCTTCTCCATAAGGAGAAGGAAAAGAAGTCTGTAGTGAATGACAGAGCATCGGAAGAGTCTTCAGGCTACTTATCACCCTCATGACAGTCCAGCCGTACATTCCGTCATTCACAAACTAGTCCGGTTGCAGCCACAAATAGACCTCGTTTCAAATTAAATAAGAAATCATCTTATTTGTGTGCCGAGCAATTAACAAATATACATTGTTTAAAGCACATGTTTACAAGTCTCGGTCACAAATGACGCCTACAATAAGCCCCTATAACTCTGACCTCGCTCATAGTCACAATGTGCATAGCAGTTTGAGTAGCCTAGCCTACACCCAGGGACAGGGTGACTATTAGTGACACCAGGGGTCAGGATCCTGTGGGGGTTCAGTTTCCACGGAAACGGGGAGAGTAAGTTTAGCAGTGAAACTTGAAGTAGTGAGATTGTGTAACTCCTGCACTATGCCCTCCTTCCCCTTATCAGGTGTTTTGAGGCTTCGTCAGTCTGAAAATACTCATGGAATGTGCGTTGTATGTGTTCATTTGTGTTGGGGTGTGTATGTATGTCTACCACCGTGTCATGTACTGTATGTTGGTTGACATGTCCATTGTCTTTGCGCAGTGTCATTGTAATTTTCGGTTACTTGTGTTTACAGCAGGTGTGGTGTGTGCTTCTGTATTACATAGAAGTACTACAACAACCAAACCTGGACCAACTCTCTCGCTCTCTCTCTCTCTCAGAACTATCTTCTTGAACCAAACCAGTCAGGCTTCAAGACGAGTCACTCAACCGGAGACTGCTCTTCTCTGTGTAAAGGAGACTCTCTGTCCTGCCAAGCCTGACTGTCTCTCCTCTGTTCTCAACCTCCTAGATCTATTTGCTGCCTTCGACACCGTGAACCATCAGATCCTCCTCTCCACCCTCTCTGGGCTGGCCGTCTCAGGCTCTGCACATCTTGGACTACATATTCGTAAAGAATTCAGACCCCTTGACCTTTTCCACAATTTGTTACGTTCCAGCCTTATTCTAAAATGGATTAAATACATAAAAAATCTCATCAATCTACACACAATGTCCCATAATGACAAAGTGAAAGCATTGTTATTATTTTTTTGACAATGTCTGCAGCATTGAAGGTCCCCAAGAATACAGTGGCCTCCATCATTCTTAAATGGAAGATGTTTGGAACCACCAAGACTCTTCCTAGAGCTGGCCGGCCAGGCCAAACTGAGCAATCGGGGGAGAAGGGCCTTGATCATGGAGGTGTCCAAGAAGCCAACGGTCACTCTGACAGAGCTCCAGAGTTCCTCTGTGGAGATGGGAGAACCTTCAGAAGCACAGCCATCTTTGCAGCAATCCACCAATCGTGCCTTTATGATAGAGTGGACAGACAACTCCTCAGTAAAAGGCACTTGACAGCGCCCTTGGAGTTTGCCAAAAGGCACCTAAAGGTTCTGACCATGAGAAGCAAGATTCTCTGGTCTGATGAAACCAATATTGAACTCTTGGGGCTGAATGCCGAGCATCACGTCTGCAGGAAACCTGTCACCATCCCTACAGTGAAGCATTGTGGTGGCAGCATCATGCTGTGGGGGATGTTTTTCAGTGGCAGGGACTGGTAGACTAGTCAGAATCTGCAGGGAAAAATGGACGAAACTCCCCAAATACAGGTGTGCCAAATTTGTACTATCATACCCAAGAAGACTCGAGGCTGTAATCGCTGCCAAAGGTGCTTCAACAAAGTACTGTGTCAAGGGTCTGAATACTTATGTAAATGTGATATTTTAGTGTTTTTATTTTTAATACATTTGCTATCATTTCTGAAAACCATTTTTTTGCTTTTGTCATTATGGGGTATTGTGTGTAGATTGAGGGAAAAAATCTATTTAATCAATTTTAGAATAAGGCTGTAACATAACAAAATTCTAAAAATTTCAAGGGGTCTCAATACTTTCCGAAGTCACTGTACATTCTACTTGGCAGGCCGCTTCTATCAGGTGATGTGGAGAGGATCTGTGTCCGCACCACGTGCGCTCACTACTGGTGTCCCCCAGGGCTCGGTTCTCGGCCCTCTCTTCTTGTCTCTATACACTAAGTCACTCGGCTCTGTCATATCCTCACATGGTCTCTCCTATCATTGCTATGTGGATGACGCTCAAATACTTTTCTCCTTCCCCCCTTCAGACACCCAGGTGGCGACGTGTGGATGTCGGCCCACCACCTCAAGCTCAACCTCGACAAGACGGAACTGCAATTCCTCCCGGGGAAGGCCTGCCCGCTCCAAGAGCTCTCCATCACAGTTGACAACTCCACAGTGTCCCACTCCCAGAGTACAAAGGACCTTGACGTGGCCCTGGACAACCTCATTTTGACTACTTTAATAAGCGTCTTCTTCTCCAGAACCATTGAACCAATTGGCACCAAATGTTATATATAGCATTTGTACAGTATTTCTGTGCCACACCACACTCACATGAATGTTTATTGGACTATTTCTTGAGATACTATCCTGGATAAACATAATTTGTGAGAGTTTGGTCCATAGATCCTAAGTATCAAGTTTTGTGCAGATCGGTCATTCGGTACCAGAGGAGTAGAGTTATGTTTCACAAAAATTCAAAATCCATCATGGTGGATCTTATGGGTCTTTGAGGCATATTTGTTTGTTGTGAGGAGAGGGACCTGTATACCAAATTTCAGTTAAAATGGGATGAGGGGCGTGAGCTTTCAAAATTTGCATTTTCTATGGCTTGTTATAGAGCCACCATGTGGCCAATTGGCATGACATTGCATGAGAGGTTGTGGCCCTTGCCCCTTTACCATCAAGCAAGGTTGCAACTTCTGAGGTCTTACCATCTCACAGGAAATCACATTTTTTTCACCAATAAACACCACCAAATACAATAGGGTTTCACCAGCTTTGCCTCTGAACCCCTAATAATTAGGAACGCCAACAAATACAACATATTTAGCATATATGGGGTCGGCTATTTGAAAAACTAGGCTATAACGGACTAACATTAGAATTTAAGATGATAACAATGCAATACATAAAAAACGTAAATACACAACTAAAGGCAACCACACATTTAGCCATTGAGCATGTTCTGATTGGCCAGTGAGGGGCCAAGCAAGACACACCCACAACTTGCTAATTCATCAAATCCCAGGCCTTTTGCGCCGCTGCCCACTACTGCGCCTATAATTCCGGTTTTGAAATTAGAAAAAATATTTCTGACACACCCCTAAACTATTAAAACACTGCCACCAGCGCTAAGATTAACCAATGCGATAGGTTTGTTAAAATAGAGCCCAGACTGTGTCCTGGTTGTGGGTTCAAGGTCTGTTACAAACGAGAGACATAATATAGAAGTATTTGCATTCATAATTTGCGTAGTGTATGGACGGCAGAATTAGAAGGAAATCCTGATGAACCAGACCTGCAGGATCAAGAGTGAACTACCGCCACCATAGTAGACTGGGCGAGGTGTCGGTGACAATCTTTTCCAAAAAAGTTCCTTTGTGATGATTCATGAGCTAACTGCTGAGGCAGAACCCAAACTAATAGCAGCCTTTTCAGCTTCACTGGTATCTAATGTCACTCTTCGCCAAGGAGAAATTGATAACTGTGAATTGTTGCTAAAGGTAAAACATGTCTGCGAAATGTAAACTTAAATGTATCTCTTTCTTTAAATTATTTCCCTCCCTTTTACAAAACACTGAATTACAGCAGTGATAACATGTAATAATGTAAAAACTCATTGAACTTATGATTGACTATATTGTCACGACTTCCTCCGAAGTTGGCTCCCCTGCCTGTTCGGGCGGTGCTCAGCGGTCGTCGTCACCATCCTACTAGCCACTACGATCCCTTTTTCGTTTGTCTGTTGGTTTTGTCTTATTAGTTTCACCTGTGTGTATGTTGGTTTAATTAGCTTTCCTATATGTAGTAATTTGACCCGCCCTTGTTTTGTGCGGGATTGTCTTTTGTTACGTGTGTACATATTAGGTCGTAGTGTATTTTATTTTCTATACTGGACACCCTGTGGTTTTGGGTTGTCTGGTATAGTGTCCTGTGCCCTGTATTGTATTGGGCTTATCAGTTGGGTGTGCAATAGTAAAGCACTTTATTCCGTTACTCTCTCTCTGCGTCTGATTCCTGCACACACACCTAGTCCCGCGTGACATGTATATGGAAACATGTAACATGGAATCAGCAAGAGCAGCCGCATCTCCTCTCCCATCGATGGAGGAAAGGGTCCTCCATCATACCAGCGTTCTCCATAGGATTGGTTCGGCCATAGACCAAATGATGGAGAGGATGGATCGATGGGAGAGGAGTGGCCTTCCCACCTCATCTTCAGCACCCCCTCCTCCAGCACTTCTTGCTACCGCATCTGGCTCCGGGGCTCTTCGGCTGACGCTCCCACGGGAGTATCATGGAACGGCGGTGGGGTGCCATGGTTTCCTTCTACAACTAGAACTGTACCTGGCTACCGTGCGTCCTACTCCCTCCGGAGAGGAGAGCGTGAGCGCCCTCGTCTTCTGTTTGACTGGGCGAGCTTTCGAATGGTCCAACGCAGTGTGGAACGGTCCGGACTCGGCGAGGGATCATTACCCCGAGTTCACCCGCCGATTCCGAGCTGTGTTTGACCATCCACCAGAGGGTCGTGCAGCGGGTAAACGGCTGTTCCACCTGTGTTAGGAGATGAGGAGCGCGCAAGACTTTGCCCTGGAGTTCAGGACCTTGGCCGCAGGAGTAGGGTGGAACGACAGGGCCCTGATAGATCATTTCCGATGCAGTCTCAGGGAGGACGTCCGCAGGGAGCTAGCATATCGGGACACCACCCTCACACTGGAACCTGCTGGCTGTCCGCAGGCTTCCGGATCAGGTCCTGTCGTTTCCACTTCCCAGCTTGCCTGCCCCTATCCCTATGGAGTTAGGAGGGTCGGCTTCGAGGGGGACCGGAGGAGGAGTGTCCTCCTGCACCAGTTGTGGTCGGCGAGGGCACACGGCCGACCGGTGCTGGAGGAACTCGTCAGGGAGTCGGGAGGGCAGACAGAGCACTACTCAATCACCCCAGGTGAGTAAGAACCAGACTCACTCAGAGCTTCCTGCCGGTCATATGTATTTGTTAACTTCTTTCCCTGGGTTTCTTCCCTCTCTACAGCATAAGGCGCTAGTCGATTCAGGCGCAGCTGGGAATTTCATGGATCGTGGGCTCGCGTTAAGGCTAGGGATTCCCCTGGTGTCGTTAGACCTACCTTTCCCCGTGCACTCCTTAGATAGCCGACCATTAGGGTCAGGAGTAGTTAGGGAGGCTACGGTGCCGCTGGACATGGTAACGCAGGGGAGTCATAAGGAGCAGATTAGTTTGTTCCTTATAGATTCACCTGCGTTTCCAGTGGTGTTGGGCATTCCCTGGCTAGCTTAGCACAACCCGGTGATTTCTTGGCAACAGGGGGCTCTTAAGGGGTGGTCAGAGGAGTGTTCAGGCAGGTGTATAGGAGTTGCCGTTGGTGCGACTACGGTGGAGAGTCCAGACCAGGTTTCCAACGTGCGCATTCCCTCTGAATATTCCGATTTGGCTATCGCCTTCAGTAAAAAGAGGGTGACCCAATTACCACCCCATCGTCAAGGGGACTGAGCAATAAACCTTCTGGAGAACGCTGCACTTCCTAGGAGTCACGTGTATCCATTGTCCCAGGAGGAGACAGTAGCGATGGAAACATATGTTGCAGAATCGCTGGGACAGGGGTACATTCGGCCCTCCGCATCACCCGTCTCCCCAAGCTTCTTTTTTGTGAAGAAGAAGGATGGAGGTCTGCGTCCGTGCATTGATTATCTAAATTCCATCACAGTGGGGTTTAGTTACCCACTACCTCTCATCGCTACGGCGGTGGAGTCATTTCACGGGGCGCGCTTCTTCACAAAACTGGACCTGAGGAGTGCGTATAATCTGGTACGTATCCGGGGAGGAGATGAGTGGAAAACCGCATTTAGTACTTCATCTGGTCATTATGAGTACCGCGTCATGCCATATGGGTTGAAGAATGCTCCAGCCATCTTCCAATCCTTCGTAGATGAGATTCTCCGAGACCTGCTTGGGCAGGGAGTGGTAGTGTACATCGATGACATCTTGATCTATTCTGCCACACGTGCGGCGCATGTGTCTCTGGTGCATAAGGTACTTGGGTGACTGCTGGAGCATGACCTGTATTGCAAGGCGGAGAAATGTGAGTTTTTCAAACAGGCCGTTTCCTTCCTGGGGTATCGTATTTCCACCTCCGGGGTGGTGATGGAGTGTGACCGCGTTACAGCCGTGCGTAATTGGCCGACTCCGACCACGGTGAAAGAAGTGCAGCGGTTTTTAGGGTTTGCCAATTACTACCGGAGGTTTATCCGGGGTTTTGGTCAGGTGGCTGCTCCCATCACCTCACTGCTGAAGGAAGGACCGGTACGCTTGTGTTGGTCAGCAGAGGCGGGCAGAGCTTTCAGTCGTTTGAAGGTGCTGTTCACCAAGCGCCCGTGTTGGCGCATCCGGACCCCTCTTTAGCTTTCACAGTGGAGGTGGACGCGTCCGAGGCGGGGGTCGGGCCGTGCTGTCCCAGCGCTCGGGCGTGCCACCCAAGCTCCGCCCTTGTGCCTTCTTTTCGAGGAAGCTCGGTCCGGCGGAGCGAAACTATGACGTGGGGGACTGGGAGTTGTTAGCTGTAGTCAAGGCTCTGAAGGTGTGGAGACATTGGCTTGAGGGGGCGAAACACCCTTTTCTCATCTGGACTGACCATCGTAATCTCGAGTATATCCGGGCAGCGAGGAGACTAAATCCACGACAAGCTAGATGGGCCATGTTTTTCACCAGGTTTCGGTATACCATCTCATACCGGCCAGGCTCCCAAAACACCAAAGCCGTCGCGCTGTCCCGCCTCTATGATACCGAGGAGCGGTCCGTTGAGCCAACTCCCATCATTCCACCTTCATGTCTCGTGGCACCGGTGGTATGGGAGGTGGACGCAGAGATAGAGAGGGCCACACGGTTATAGCCGCCCCCCCTTAACTGTCCAGCAGGGGCTCAGTACGTGCCGAGGGGGGTCCGGGATAAGCTGATCCATTGGGCTCAAACTCTCCCCTCCTCGGGTCATCCTGGCATCGAGAGGACAGTGCGGAGTCTTAGAGGGAGATACTGGTGGCCCACGCTGGCTAAGGACGTGAGATTTTATGTCTCCTCCTGCTCAGTGTGCGCTCAGAGCAAGGCTCCGAAGTTACAGCCCCTCCCCGTTCCACAACGGCCGTGGACACACTTATCGGTGGACTTTCTTACTGACCTTCCCCCGTCCCAGGGAAGTACTACAATCCTGGTCGTTGTGGATCGGTTTTCTAAGTCCTGTCGTCTCATCCCGTTGCCCGGTCTCCCTACGGCCCTGCAGACTGCGGAGGCCTTGTTTACCCATGTCTTCCGGCACTGAGGACATCGTTTCTGATCAGGGTCCTCAATTCACGTCCAGAGTATGGAGGGCGTTTATGGAGAGACTGGGGGTCTCGGTCAGCTTAACCTCAGGTTTTCACCCCGAGAGTAATGGGCAGGTGGAGCGCGTAAACCAGGATGTGGGCAGGTTTCTGCGGTCATATTGCCGGGACTGGCCTGGTGAGTGGGCAAGGTATATTCCTTGGGCTGAGCTCGCTTAGAACTCCCTACGCCACTCCTCAACTAACTTGTCCCCTTTTGAGTGTGTGTTAGGTTACCAGCCGGTCCTGGCCCCATGGCATCAGAGCCAGACCGAGGCTCCTGCGGTTGAGGAATGGGTACAGCGCTCCAAGGACAGCTGGAAAGCCGTCCAGGAATCTCTAAGGTTAGCGGGAGAACGACAGAAGAGGAGTGCTGACCAGCACCGCAGCGGAGGACCCCGTGTTTGCACCGGGGGACAGGGTCTGGCTCTCGACCCGCAACCTGCCCCTCCGCCTGCCCTGTCGGAAGCTGGGGCCGCAGTGTGGAGCCATTCAAAGTCCCAAGGAGAATAAACGAGGTGTGTTACAGGTTACAACTTCCTAGGTATTACCGTATTAAGCCATCGTTTCATGTGTCTCTCCTCAGGCCGGTGGTGGCTAGTCCCCTGCAAGAAGGTGAGGTGCCTGAGGTCCCTCCGCCCCCTCTGGACATCGAGGGGTCCCCGGCGTACACAGTACGTGGCATTCTGGACTCGAGACGCCGGGTGAGGGGCCTACAGTACCTCGTGGACTGGGAGGGGTACGGTCCGGAGGAGAGATCCTGGGTTCCGGTGGGGGACATTTTGGACCCTTCTCTCCTGAGAGATTTCCACCGCCTCCACCCGATCGCCTGGCGCCTTGTCCTCCGGGTCGTCCTCGAGGCCGGTGGCGGCGCGCTGCGGGAGCCGCGCGTCGGGGGGGGGGGGTACTGTCACGCCTTCCGCCGAAGTTGGCTCCTCTGCCTGTTCGGGCGGTGCTCAGCGGTCGTCGTCACCGTCCTACTAGCCGCTACCGATCCCCTTTTCGTTTGTCTGTTGGTTTTGTCTTATTAGTTTCACCTGTGTGTATTTTGGTTTAATTAGCTTCCCTATATGTAGTAGTTTGACCCGCCCTTGTTTTGTGCGGGATTGTCTTTTGTTACGTGTGTACATATTAGGTCGTAGTGCATTTTATTTTCTATACTGGACACCCTTTGATTTTGGGTAGTCTGGTATAGTGTCCTGCGCCCTGTATTGTATTGGGCTTATCAGTTGGGTGTGCAATAGTAAAGCACTTTACTCCGTTACTCTTTCTCTGCGTCTGATTCCTGCACACACACCTAGTCCCGCGTGACATGTATTTCATGACTGATATTACAGATAGGATATATGGAGACATACACTGTGCGTATAAATTATTAGGAATCAAAGGGAAAGCTATGATCCCTTTATTGATGTCACCTGTTAAATGCACTTCAATTAATGCAGATGAAAGGAAAGAGACGGGTTAAACTGTGGGACGCATTGGGCCAGCATCACTTTGGAATGCTTGCAACACCTTGTTGAGTCCATGCCCGATGAATTGAGGCTGTTCTGAGTACAAAATGGGGTGCAGCTCAATATTAGGAAGGTGCTCCTAATGTTTTGTACACTCAGTGTATGTGACAGACTTGGCCTGAAAATCTGACATTCGAAGTGTCACACACCACAAAAGCAGTCTGCAGAAGCCAAAAACATGTCAAGCTGTCATTCATATTACTCCTTAGCAGCGTTAAGCAGTGATGCTGTATGCCAATCCGTTTTGATACAGTTGGATTGAGCACTGACTTTGTGCCAAGTGTCTCAGAGGATGAAGGTACAGATTTGGCTGGCAGGCTTTTTCCTGGTATGCCAGAGTGCAAAGGGAGGTCAGAAAAACAAAAAAAATAACCAGACTAAACAATGTGAGGCAGTTCTTACTTTAATTGTGTTCAGATCTCTTAACAAACGTAAGGGAAATGTCATCAGGTGTTCCACATGTTTGAGATTCTTTATACCATCACAACTTTTCATTGACCGTAAAAGGTATTTACTACAAATTGAATATTTATGATGAATATGATGTTCATTTAAATCAAGTTTGTTTCGGTTTAAAACTGTTTCGTACATTAGGCTTACATTGCTGTAAGTGTCGCAAAAAAACAAAAAACAAATGGTTGATTTCCTGTAAAACTATTTGTTTCGTGGTTTCCAATAGAGACCCCTAATTGTACAAGTTTGGGGTCAATTCTTCATGACTCACTGATTGTGGGAAAGTGTTGCAATAACCAAGAAATAGTAACACCACACTCAGAAAAAACATTATCCACTGTAATGATGCATCTGATTATGATATTTGGGAATTAATATTCATATGTAATGTACTTTATCATTCAGATGGAAACCGATAACATGATAATGTTTTTAATGATTTTATTTTTAAAACGATTTTATTTAACTCCTCCAGAGGAAAAATATCTTAGTTTTTTTTACAGCTTTTATGCTAAATATACATACATTTTACATACACTTTTAACATATACATTTGACATACATGGTACTTTTTATATATAACAACAATACATCACCAAACAAACTCTTTAATCCCAACCCTCAGCCACTCTCAGCCCATCCCACCTATCACCATAGACCTCAGCTCTTTAATCCCTCCCCTCAGCCACTCTCAGCCCCTCCCACCTATCACCATAGTCCTCAGCTCTTTAATCCCAACCCTCAGCCACTCTCAGCCCATCCCACCTATCACCATAGACCACCCTTGTTTGGTTTCCATGTGCCATATATTTTTCCATTGTGTTTTACAAAATTTTGGAATCATTCTAATCGTATATTATCCACAGATTGTGAGCTAAAGATGAAAACCTTTCCTACGAGTATTATTATGAGCTTTTCTTAATAATCTATTGGAGAACCATTTTGGGTTTGAGTATAACTTATGTATGCGTGAATCTTTTAGTGAGAGGTTTAAAGCTTTAATATTGAATCATTTTAGCCCCCCAAACTCATATTCATTATACAAATAGGCATGTTTAATTTTGGCTGCCTTAGCATTCCAAATTAAAATGAAATATTTTTTGTTCATTTGATTTTAAAAACAAATCTTCTGGGGTAGGCCATTAGTAAGTAAGTCAACTGTGATAGGACCAAGGAGTTAATCAGTGTAATATTTCCGTAAATAGAGTATTTACCTCTCCATGGTTGAAACATCTTATCTATTTTTGCTAACTGTCTATTGAAATGAATTGTGGTAAATTAATTTATATTTTTTGAGATGTGAATGCCTAGTATGTCTAATTCACCATCCACCCATTTTATTGTTAAACTACAAGGTAATGTAGACATTTATTTTTTAATGCTCCAATATTTAATATGGTACATTTGTCATAATTAGGTTTTAATCCAGTGAGGCTAGAAAAATGATCAAGATCTTCAATGAGACTGTGCAGGGATCCAGATTGAGGACTTGAGGAAAAACTACAATCATCAGCATACATGGACACTTTTGTTTTTATCCCCTGGATTTCTAACCCCTTGATGTTCTAATTTTAATAGCTCGCATTTAAATGGCCATAATAAATAGATATGGAGACAATGGACAGCCTTGTTTTACTCATCTTAAAAGCTCAATACTTTCTGAGAAGTAACCATTTTTTACTATTTTACATCTGGGGTTGCTGTACATAACTTTAAGCCATTGTATAAGCGATTCACCACAATTAAAGTATTCCAGGCATTTATATATAAATTCTAATCATGCTTTATCAAACGCCTTTTCAAAATCTGCTCTGAAGACCAGACCTGGTATCTTCAATGTTTCAATATGTTCAATTGTTTCGGCTAATTGTCATATTTTATGTCTAATATATAGTCCAGGTTAAAAAACCTTCTGGTCAGGATGAACAGTATCTGGTATAACCTTTTTTTAAATGATAACTGCATGGTAAGCTTTTTGCCTTCTTAATCCTTACTGGTACTGACCGCTAATGTGTTGTGTGGGTGCGTGCGGTTTGTGACGGGGTGTGTATGACATGGAATGTACACATTGGAGGAAGTCTGCTGTACCTGACTCAGTCGGTCAGTCAGAGACGCAGGTCAGGTGCATGATGGGATAGAGCAATCTATCTGTCTGCCATCCATCACGTCACCTCTGTCCTGCCTCGCCTGGGGGCGTTGGGGCGGAGTAACGCCTCCCCCAGCTTTGTCCCTCTGTGACTGAAACACCATGCCCTGAACGGTGCTGAGCACACACACACACAAACACACACACAGACAGACACTAAAAAATAACTCACTCAGACAGAAACCCAAATAGAGTCACACAAACATGCGTACACACACACACACACGTACACACAAGAGTTCATACACTAACAAACATACACAAAACAAAATGCATTGACACACACCTTCATACTTGCAAACATGAACATGTTTGTGTCTACTACAGAAAAATAAGTAAGATATTAATGGGGGAAATGTCAAGGTCCAATGCAGCTGTTTTATCCAATATATCAAAACATTTCTGGGTAACAATTAAGTATCTTACTGTGATAGTTGTCAATCAAAATGGTAAAATTCTTTACCAAAATAGCTTCTCAGCAAGACCAATTTCTCAGGCAAGAATTTTCCCGAGGACTGTCTGGGAGAGATCTGAATGGGGAAAACCGAAAACTAGCTGTTATTGGCAAAAAGGTTTGGAACATTCCTACTGATCTGTTAACTAATATATCGCCCGGTGATGTCACCAGACAGGCCAAAACTCCATCCCACCAAAACAGGCTGAAAATTAAACTCTAAAAGGGAATCATCATAATTGTCACAATATTTTTCCACCCTCTTGGTGTGGAGCTAAATATAAAATACAGGAAATCTAGTTTTTGACTGCACTGGGCCTTTAAGGCTGTGCCTTTCAGCTTGGGCGTCACAGGGACTGTAGTGCCACCTGATGGTCCTTATATTCCTCTCCTTTTGTGAGCAGATCGAGTTATTCTCAGTTTCTGCTAGGGTTGGGGTGAATTACATTTAAAATTCAGTCAGTTCAGAAAGTAAGCAAAATTACAATTACAAATGTGACTGACTGGAATTGAAATGGAATTGACCCTAACACTGCTTTCTACATTACTGTTGAATGTTACTCCCTTTTTGTCTTGGCACTACAGAGGGAGTGGTGCAATTGCCTATCTATCTATGCCTGCACAACATCATAACATCCTTACCAAAAACAAACTCAGAATTCAACGCTGGTAGTTACAGTTGAAGTCGGAAGTTTACATATACTTAGGTTGGAGTCATTAAAACTCGTTTTTCAACCACTCCACAAATTTCTTGTTAACAAACTATAGTTTTTGCAAGTGGGTTAGGACATCTATTACACAAGTAATTTTTCCAACAATTGTTTACAGACAGATTATTTCACTTATAATTCACTGTATCACAATTCCAGTGGGTCAGAGGTTTACATACACCAAGTTGACTGTTCATTTAAACAGCTTGGGAAATTACTGAAAACGATGTCATGGCTTTAGAAGCTTCTGATAGGCTAATTGACATCATTTGAGTCAATTAAAAGTGTACCTGTGGATGTATTTCAAGGCCTACCTTCAAACTCAGTGCCTCTTTGCTTGACATCGTGGGAAAATCAAAAGAAATCAGCCAAGACTTCAGAAAAAAAAGTGTGGACCACCACACGTCTGGTTCATCCTTGGGAGCAATTTCCAAACACCTGAAGGTACGACGTTCATCTATACAAACAATAGTAGGCAAGAATAAACACCATGGGACCACGCAGCCATCACACCACTCAGGAAGGAGACGCGTGTCTCCTAGAGATTAACGTACTTTGGTGGGAAAAGTGCAAATCAATCCCAGAACAACAGCAAAGGACCTTGTGAAGATGCTGGAGGAAACAGGTACAAAAGTAACTATATCCACATTAAAATGAGTCCTATATCGACATAACCTGAAAGGCAGCTCAGCAAGGAAGAAGCCACTGCTCAAAAATTGCCATTAAAAAAAGCATGACTACGGTTTGCAACTGCACATGGGGCCAAAGATCGTACTTTTTGGAGAAATGTCCTCTGGTCTGATGAACCAAAATAGTACTGTTTGGTCATAATTACCATCATTATGTTTGTAGGAAAAGGGGGGGTATGCTTCAAGCCGAAGAACACCATCCCACCCGTGAAGCTCGGGGGTGGCAGCATCATGTTGTGGGGGTGCTTTGCTGCAGGAGGGACTGGTGCACATCACAAAATAGATGACATCATGAGGAGGAAAATGATGTGGATATATTGAAGCAACATCTCAAGACATCAATCAGGAGTTCTGTCAGGAGAAATGGGACAAAATTCACCCAACTTATTGTGGGAAGCTTGTGGAAGGCTTCCCGAAACGTCTGGCCCAAGTTAAACCATTTAATGGCAATGCTACCAAATACTAATTGAGTGTATGTAAACTTCTGACCCACTAGGAATATGATGAAAGAAATACAAGCTGAAATAAATAATTCTCTCTACTATTATTCTGACATTTCACATTCTTAAAATAAAGTGGTGATCCTAACTGACCTAAAACAGGGATTAAATGTCAGGAATTGTGAAAAATTAAAGTTTGAATGTATTTGGCTAAGGTGTATGTAAACTTCTGACTTCAACTGTAGGTTTGCTTGGCTTCAGTCATGCTTGGACAGACTAGCTAGCTAGGCCCTAAAGTAGTGTAGCCTAACGGTAATAATTTCCCCCTGTGTCTCTGTAACTCCCCTGCATTCTATCAGTTGCTTCAAAGCAGGAGTTGGAACACACACATTCTGGCAGGCTTGTAATGGTTTATAATAGTACCAGGAACACACCGTGACATTTCCCAATCCCTTCCCCACCCCCCAAATACATAGAGTATTACTCGACATCCTAAAGTAAGCAAGAACAGCATTCCCTTGAAAGGAGTCACCCACTTCCCATTTCTATTTTGACATGGCCAACTTCCAGATAGTGAATGAATCCAGGGGAGTATCACATCATTCAGATTTGAGAAGATTTATTGACCCAGTAACATATACATAAAAGGGGAGTTAACCTTTTGATACTGTCTGGTTCAATGTGATATGTAATGTGTAATCCAGTAAACCTACACAATGTAAGTTAAAGGTACACACACACACACAAACACAAAGGGTGCCTAAACACATAGAATTTGCATCATTACAGTATTTTTTAATCACTTTGGTGCTTTTTCCACAAGCAGGTATTGAATTTTAAAAACTCAAAACTGATAACACTAGTTATGTTCAGAACCATTGATTGTGCATTAATTTGGGGTTCCACACATATTTCACCCCTGAGTCTTTCATGCCAAGTTTTTTTGAGAAATACCATGAGAACCATTTGTGATAGGATCATCATTTAGTCATTTTAACTCCCTTTAATCCAATAGCAAAAAAATACAAGAATTTTCGACATTTTGTTACGCTACAGCCTTATTCTAAAATGGATTAAATTAAATTCTTTCCTCATCAATCAACACACAATACCCCATAATGACAAAGCAAAAACAGGTTTTTAGAATTTTTTGCAAATGTATTAAAAATAAAAACACATACATAATTTACATAAGTATTCAGACATTTTGCTATGAGACTCAAAATTGAGCTCAGGTGCATCCTCTTTCCATTGATCATCCTTGAGATGTTTCTACAACGTAATTGGAGTCCACCTGTAGTAAATTCAATTGATTGGACATCATTTGGAAAGGCACACACCTATCTATATAAGGTCCCACAGTTGACAGTGCTTGTCAGACCAAAAACCGAGCCATGATGTCAAAGGAATTTTCTGTAGAGCTCCGAGAAATATTGTATCAAGGCACAGATCTGGGGAAGGGTACCAAAACACTTCTGTATCATTGAAGGTCCCCAGGAACACAGTGGCCTCAATCATTCTTTAATGAAAGAAGTTTGGAACCACCAAAACTCTTCCTAGAGCTGGTCGCACGGCCAAAATGAGCAATCGGGGGAGAAGGCCTTGGTCAGGGAGGTGACTAAGAAACCGATGGTCACTCCGACAGAGCTCCAGAGTTCCTTTGTGGAGATTGTAAAACCTTCCAAAAGAATCATAACCATCTCTGCAGCTCTCTACCAATCAAAACGTTATGGTAGAGTGGCCAGACGGAAGCCATTCCTCAGTAAAAGGCACATGACAGCCCGCTTGGAGTTTGCCAAAGGGCACCTAAAGGACTCTCAGACCATGAGAAACAAGATTCTCTGGTCTGATGAAACCCAGATCGAACTCTGAATGCCAAGCGTCACATCTGGAGGAAACCTTGCACCATCCCTACGGTGAAACATGGTGGTGGCAACATCATGCGGTGGAGATGTTTTTCAGCAGCAGGGACTGGGAGACTAGTCAGGATCGAGGGAAAGATGAACAGAGCAAAGTACAGAGAGATCCATGATGAAAACCTGCTCCAGAGCGCTCAGGACTTCAGACTGGGGCAAAGATTCACCTTCCAACAGGACAACGACCCTAAGCGCACAACCAAGACAATGCAGGAGTGGCTTCGGTATAAGTCTCTGAATGTCAAAATGTGGAAAAAGTCAAGGGGTCTGAATACTTTCCGAATGCACTGTAGATGTCACCTTGATACATAGCCTACATAAATTCTACTACTCTATAGGGAGGGCATGAATGGCAACACCGGGACAAAGTGCCCTTCGCTCCCGCTTGACAAGCACTACGGTCCGGCAACTGCGTGGGAAGTAGCTACCTAGTAGCCAATATCAGGGTGACAGTTTGCCCATCATAAATACTGTTAATATAAAATAACCAATTGTCAGTATTATATGTACAATTATTTGTGTAAAACTAAGAGACTCATCTTTTGGCTTAAAAACGGAAGTCCAAACTCTGGCGGTACATTAGTTTGTGTGGTAAGAAACGGACGAAGAAAAGCACTCCTCAATCAAAACCGCTGAACTTATAACAGAGCGTTTTTGACACACCCACTCCTCTCTATACGCCCACTCCTTTCCACATGCAAACCACTTTCCTTTTGATACACCCGCCACCCCCTTCTCATCCAAAGTGAAAACACCACACAAGAAGTGGGACAGCATAAGGTCGCCACGACCTGCGGATTTGAATCAATGTTGAAAAAACATTAATGATTTATCAATTTAGTTTTTGTATTCAATGTGTATGGAGGCCTATACAACTCCCTTTCCACATTTGTCGGTCAACTAATAGTCAATTAATTGTACACACCTTTAATAATAAATAGACAGTAGTTCACCCACAGGAAAAACTTGACCTCAGACTCAGTCATGAAAATAAAACTGTTTACAGAAGTGCATTACTACCGTAGCTGTACAATGTTGCACTCTACTGGCTGATCACAGGAAAATGACTGCAGAAATAAAATGCACCCTTTTACATTTTTTTTTTTACAATAGCCTACATGGAACCATTTTAAATCGTTTTCAAGAAGAGTGGTGCACTCTGCTAATCATAATCTGTAGTATATTGCTTGCACTGTATATATACTGAACAAAAATATAAATGCAACATGCAAAATCTTCACTCATTTACATTTCATATAAGGAAATCAGTAAATTGAAATAAATTCATTCGGCCCTAATCTATGAATTTCACATCACTGGGAATACAGATATGCATCTGTTGGTTACAGATACCTGGGCCTCACAATGGGCATCGGGATCTCGTCACAGTATTTCTGTGAATTCAAATTGCCATCGATAAAATGCAATTGTGTTCGTTGTCTGTAGCTTATGCCTGCCCATACCATAACCCCACTGCCACCATGGGGCACTCTGTTCACAACGTTGACATCAGAAAACCGCTCACCCACATGATGCCATACACGTGGTGTGCGGTTGTGAGGCCGGTTTGACGTACTGCCAAATTATCTAAAATGACATTGGAGGCGGCTTATGGTAGAGAAATTAGCATTAAATTCTCTGGCAACAGCTCTGGTGGATATTCCTGCAGTCTGCATGTTAATTGCACGCTCCCTCAAAACTTGAGACATCTGTGGCATTATGTTGTGTGACAAAACTGCACATTTAAGAGTGGTCTTTTATTGACCCCCAGCACAAGGTCCACCTGTGTAATGTTCTTTAAACAGTTTCTTGATATGCCACACCTGTCAGGTGGATGGATTATCTAGGCAAATGAGATATGCTCATTAACAGGGATGTAAAATAATTTGTGCACATCATTTTAGAGAAATACAGTTTCTGCAACCAACATTTTACATGTTGCATTTATATTTTTGTTCAGTGTAAATTAGTCCTATTAAATGTTCTACAATATAGACATAAAAAAACACAAAACGATTAATAGGCTACTAATCTTGTGTTCTACTTCAATAGTTAATTAATGGTGTATTAATTAGTACAGTTATTACCTTCTTTTTTTCCATAATTGCCATAAAAATGCAAAAAAATGCATATGTATGGCAATGCACTTATGTCATTATTATGTAATAATATCATTGATCAACAAATTGCTCTAGGCACATGAAACTGCGCAATGTTGAACGATCAGAAACGTCATTCTTCTTGTTGTCCAATGTCCATGCTATATTCCAAAACATGCTCCCCACCTCTGGCTAAATTCTCTGTTTATTTTCACCTCGCATTCACATAATTTGTGACGGGGTGGTATCACAATAGTCCAGTTCTAGCTGCTGAATCAGTTTCTTATTGACGAGGATCACCGTGCGAGAGGCGAGATGGTTGACATGGGATCAACAGCATGCGATGGGATGTATTCTAAACTTATCGACAAAGATAGTCAATATTTGGACGATTCAGAGCTGCGCGGTCCTGAAGTGCACACGGGTAAGAACATCAAAAAGTGTTTCCTGTACAAAGGAATTGATTTAGAGAAATTATACAAATTATCTCAAATGTTACAGTAAGGAAAGCAGCAGGTATTGGAAATATCCTTCATGGTTTTGAAATGTATGGCTTGTGGGACAAGAACACAATTCAAATGACTACAATATGACAACAATAATATGCATCATTTCCAGCAAAGAGAGCCTGATATGAAGGATTTACATTGTAAAGTTTCGGGAGTTACTTTGGTTATGCAGTGTTCACTCAGGCATGATGTGTATTGCATTCAAAATAAAGTTATCTCAGGGTTGCCATGTCGTGTCTTTCATCATTACCTTCTTGTCCAATCAACTCAATAGAATAGACACCGCTTCTAATTCATATTCAATATGCTTCCTTCCACGTATCTGACACCATAACTAAAAGTAAAATAATTATGTAATCGTATATTATAGAACTATCAGAAGTTCTGAAAATCAATAGTTCTTTATCAAGAGATGTTAGTTCAATTAAATCTAGCATCTAATGTGAAAAAATATATTTGCGTGCTGTGTCCTTAATATTCCGAAGAAAAAAATAATTTCAATTTCAAAATGTGTCAATCTGGTCATCTGGCACCCCCCAGCAGTTGCCTTCCAGCACTAGCATACCTGATTCAACTAGTCAATTTATCTCCAAGCCATTGCTGCAATATGACAAAATGTGCGACAGCTGGGTTGGCCGAGAAACAGATGTGAAAACACTGAGTGCATACAGTGCACCACAGGAAATATTATTTTCAGGAATCCCATATAAAATGGGGGATTTTCTCCAAACGGTTAACAAGCTACACCCTCTTCCCATTCAGCCCATGTAGTGTTCCGGGAATCCTCCTCCTACCTCGGGGTGCGGTAGCAACGACTCGTCCAAACAAGCTCGTGACATTTAACAGCAAGATACATGTTCTTCGTGTACTGATTGCACATTTGCGTGAACATGTGTAATTTCACAACCTGGAATATCAACAACCATAATCCTGCATTACAAATATGATGGGAGATGTGATTCAACAACAGGCATTTTGTGAATCATCGGGGAGCAAGAGGTAGCCAACTAGCAACACAGAAGAGCAGAATAGTCACGAGTTTTCTTCTTTGCATAACTTCTGTTCCTCTTTTAACAGTTGGCTCAAACAAACAACAGTTCTTCAACAATTCTACAAGTACGGAATTAAATTGATAAGGTATATACAGTACCTAATGATTAGTAGCCAGTAGCCTGTTTCCTTCTCAAGCACCCACAATAACACTTGTGTATTCCAATCATTAGGGCTATATTTCAAGGATTACAAAATTCTCATTTTATTTGAACCTTTTTTTTATTTTTGTGCAAACCACATAAAAAATGCAGTCGCCCCCACAATATTCTATGCATTGGTTGAAGTTCAATGTTACATGAAAATCGCTCTACCATCATATGCCATGTTGGCTTAGATCAATGTCGACTAAAATGTGCAAATCAACTTCATTGGAGGTACACAACACATTCCCCGCCTTTCATCCCAGCCGCCCGGCCGTTACCGAGAACAACATAGCGGATTTTCGTGTTAGAAGAAAAATAGAATTATTGCCCTGACCTAGCTCAACATAGACGTTGGATAAGAACAAGATGACAGTGCCCATAAAGGGACAATTAGACTTACCACCTTTCGGACTGAATACGTTTGTAGGGGCAACAGTTATGATAACATGTATAATTTATCCTCTCACGTGAAAATCTCTGTCCACTAAGAACCAACGATGTGCTGCTTCCTTTTTGTAGCATTTCTGACTATGCTAACATCTTTTCAGCTGAATCTCAGTTCTAAAACCAGACCAAAGCACTTGGGTTGCGCAATAACAGCACTAGTAGCTAGCAAACACCAGTCGGATGAGAGGCAAGTACAAGAAAAGGAAGGTATCTATATTTTGCTAAGGAAGGTTTTTCACATGGCTGAAGTCGATCTGTGTAAACTGTTGGCCTTAACAATTGCATGTAAACAGAGTTCAAACAAATAAGCACAAATAATGCCTCGATCACACCGACCGTGTCATTGCATTTTGGTACACCAGAAGTACACTCACGCCTCGATCACACCGACCGTGCCATTGCATTTTGGTACACCAGAAGTACACTCACGCCTCGATCACACCGACCGTGCCATTGCATTTTGGTACACCAGAAGTACACTCACGCCTCGATCACACCGACCGTGCCATTGCATTTTGGTACACCAGAAGTACACTCACGCCTCGATCACACCGACCGTGCCATTGCATTTTGGTACACCAGAAGTACACTCACGCCTCGATCACACCGACCGTGCCATTGCATTTTGGTACACCAGAAGTACACTCACGCCTCGATCACACCGACCGTGCCATTGCATTTTGGTACACCAGAAGTACACTCACGCCTCGATCACACCGACCGTGCCATTGCATTTTGGTACACCAGAAGTACACTCACGCCTCGATCACACCGACCGTGCCATTGCATTTTGGTACACCAGAAGTACACTCACGCCTCGATCACACCGACCGTGTCATTGCATTTTGGTACACCAGAAGTACACTCACGCCTCGATCACACCGACCGTGTCATTGCATTTTGGTACACCAGAAGTACACTCACGCCTCGATCACACCGACCGTGTCATTGCATTTTGGTACACCAGAAGTACATTAATTTCCCAATGGAACGCTGCATTTGCCTTGCAGCATTGCGTTGCAGAGGCAGTTGCGGTGTGTCCTGTGTGGTGCATGTGTTGAATTGGTTGCAGAAGGTGAATGTTGAACTTTTGTTGCACACATATCCAGATGATGCGGTGTCCCCTTTTGCACAATTGCTACAGTGACGCTCATAGTGGGGTGTTGCAGTCAAGTCAGTATCTAAATAATATCTGTGAAATGCTTGATAGTGTATGTGTTGTAAACAGAGAGGTCTACTTTCTCGGGAACCTGAATATTGACTGGTTTTCATCAAGCTGTCCTCTCAAGAGGAAGCTTCTTACCGTAACCAGGTCCTGTAATCTGGTTCAGGTTATTAATCAACCTACTAGGGTGTTTACAAACACTACAGGGAACAAGATCATACACATGTATCAATCACATTTTTACTAATGCTGTAGAACTTTGTTCTAAAGCCATATCCGTACCCATTGGATGCAGTGATCACAATATAGTGACTATATCCTGGAAAGCCAAAGTTCCAAGAGCTGGGACTAAAATAGTGTATAAGAGATCACATAAAAACAATTGCTGTGACTCTTATGTGGGTGAGGTTAAAAATATTTGTTGGTCTGATGTGATTAATGAGGAGCATCCAGACGTTGCACTTGATCTATTTATGAAATTGTTTCTTCCAATTATTGATAAACACGCACCTGTTAAGAAACTGACTGTTAGAATTGTTAAGGCTCCATGGATTGATGAGGAATTGAAAAACTGTATGGTTGAAAGAGATGGGGCAAAATGAGTGGCTAATAAGTCTGGCTGTACATCTGACTGGTTTACAAATTGAGAAATGTGACTAAACTCAACAAAAAGAAGAAACTATTATGAAGCCAAGCTCAATGATATAAAGAATGATGGAGGAAAACTTGATTACTTCAAATTAAATTATGGGCAGAAAGACAAATTCAACTCCATCTTTCATCGAATCATATGGCTTATTCATCACAAAACCATTTGATGTTGCCAATTATTTTAAGAATTATTAAATTTCATTATTATTATTATTTCATTGGCAAAGTGTGCAAACTTATGCAGGAAATTCCCACGACAAACAGTGAGCAATTATATTCATGCATAAAAAACAAATAATGAAATTAAAGCAGTGCAAGTTTGAGTTTTGTAAAGTTAGTGTGGGAGAGGTGGAAAATTATTGTTCATGATCAATAATGCCAAACCACCTGGCATTGACAACTTAGATGGAAAGCTACTGAGGATGGTAGCTGACTCTATAGCCACTCCTATCTGTCATATTTTTAATCTAAGCCTAGAGGAAAGTCTTTGTCCTCAGGCCTGGAGGGAAGCCAAAGTAATTTCGCTACCCAAGAGTGGTAAAGCGGCCTTTACTGGTTCTAACAGCAGACCTATAAGCTTGCTGCCAGCTCTTAGCAAACTGTTGGAAAAAAATTATGTTTAACCAAATACAATGCTATTTCTCTGTAAACAAATTAACAACAGATGATTTTCAGCATGCTTATAGAGAAGGGCACTCAACTATCATGCCACAAGGTGAGACCCAGATGCCGACACAGGAGGCAGATGGTTGGAGTCTTACAATGTTTATTAATCCAAAGGGGTAGGCAAGAGAATGGTCGTGGACAGGCAAAAGGTCAAAACCAGATCAGAGTCCAGGAGGTACAGATTGGCAGACAGGCTTGTTGTCAAGGCAGGCAGAATGGTCAGGCAGGTGGGTACAAGGTCCAGACACAGGCAAGGGTCAATACTGGGAGGACTAGAAAAAGGAGAATGTAAAAAGCAGGAGAACGGGAAAACCACTGGTTGACTTGGAAACATACAAGACGAACTGGCACAGAGAGAGTCAGGAAACACAGGGACAAATACACTGGGAAAACAAGCGACACCAGGAGGGGTGGAGACAATAACGAGGACAGGTGAAACTGATCAGGGTGTGACATCAACATGTACTGCACTGACACAAATGACTGATGATTGGTTGAAAGGAATTGGTAATAAGAAGATTGTGGGAGCTGTACTGTTAGATTTCAGAGCAGCCTTTGATATTATTGACCATAACCTGTTGTTGAAAGCACCTAAGTTTTATGGCTTTTCAACCTCTGCCAGATTGTGGATTCTGAGGTATCTATCTAATAGAACTCAAAGGGTTTTCTTTAATGGATGCGTCTCTAATGTCAAAAATGTAAAGTGTGGTGTACCGCAGGGCAACTTTCTAGGCCCTCTACTATTTTCTATTTTTACCAATGACCTGCCACGGGCTTTAAACAAAGCACGTGTGTCCATGTATGCTGATGATTCAACCATATACGCATCAGCAACCACAGCTAATGAAGTCACTGAAACCCTTAACAAAGAGTTGCAGTCTGTTTTGGAATAGGTGGCCAGTAATTAGCTGGTCCTGAACATCTCTAAAACTAAGAGCATTGTATTTGGTACAAGTCATTCCTTAAGTGCTAGACCTCAGTTGAATCCGGTAATAAATGGTGTGGCTGTTGACCAAGTTGAGGAGACTAAATTACTTGGCGTTACCTTAGATTGTAAATTGTCATTGTCAAAATATATAGATTCAATGGTTGCAAAGATAGGGAGAAGTCTAGCCGTAATAAAGAAATGATCAGCTTTTTTGACACCACACTCCAAAAAGCAAGTTCTGCAGGCTCTAGTTTTGTCTAATCTTGATTATTGTCCAGTCGTGTGGTCCAGTGCTGCAAGGAAAAGACCTAGTTAAGCTGCAGCTGGCCCGGAACAGAGCGGCACGTTTTGCTCTTAATTGTAATCAGAGGGCTGATATAAATACTATGCATGCCAGTCTCTCTTGGCTAAGAGATGAGGAGAGACTGACTGCATCACTTCTTCTTTTTATAAGAAACATTCATGTGTTGAAAATAGAGGTCAACCGATTATGATTTTTCAACGCCGATACCGATTATTCGAGGACCAAAAAAGCAGATACCGATTAATCGGCCGATTACAAAATAAATAATAATAATAATAAATGAATAATATATATATATATTTTTAAATGTTATTTATTTGTAATAATGCCAATTACAACAATACTGAATGATCACTTATTTTAACTTAATATTATACATCAATAAAAATATATTTAGCCTCAATTAAATAATGAAACATGTTCAATTTGGTTTAAATAATGCAGAAACAAAGTGTTGGAGAAGTAAAAGTGCAATATGTGCCATGTAAAAAAGCTAACGTTTGTGTCAGGATTTGGCCAGGGTTGTTCCGGGTTTTGGTCAGTAGATGTCCCCATTGTGCTTTTTGTCCCTATGTTTTTCCCTTGATCCCCATTATTATTTGCACCTGTGTCTCGTTTCCCCTGATTGTATTTAAACCCTTTGTTTCCCTCAGTTCTGTGCTCTGTGTTTGTATGTTAGCACCCTGCCCTAGTGTTCTGTGTGCTCTTGTCGATTCCGGGTGAAGTTCTTGTGGTATTCTGTTTTTTTTGTTTTTGTTTATTTTTGGTGAGTTTCTTTTGAGGTCTTTTTGTGTTTTTCCTACCACCTTTTGGATTTGCCATTTTTTTGTATTTTAGTATTTTTTCTTTATTAAATACACCGTCTTAAGTACTGCTGTGTCTGCCTCATCTTCTGGGTTCTGCTGACTATTCGTGGCTCAGTTGGTTAAGTGACTGTTTCTCACTCCGGAGACCCAGGTTCGAAACCGGGTCCTGACAGAAACACAGAGCCAAAAATGAACCCAGAGGCAGCCAGTTCCCAGGACCTTTTTGCCACGCTGTCCCACCACCAGGAGACTGTCCAACGCCACGAAGCCGCCCTGGTTCAGCAAGAGGCCTTAATGGCTAGACATTCTCATCTTCTGTCGGAGATGCTGACTTCCATAAAGCAGATATCTGATCGACTTACCCCGGCAACGGTTCCCGTCCCAGTACCTCAGGTTCACGTACCCATGGCAGTTAACCCCCTGGCTGAACCTCGTCTTCCACCTCCCCAACGGTTCTCAGGTGATCCAAGTGCTTGTAAAGGCTTTCTCACTCAATGTTCTCTCTCCTTTGAGCTGCAACCTTCGTCGTTTCCCACCGACCGGTCTAAGATCGCATATATCATTACCCTGCTGTCGGAAAAAGCCCTGGCCTGGGCTACTGCTGTGTGGGATGCCCATAGTTCCTGCTGTGCCAGCTACTCTGCCTTTGCTGAGGAATTCAAACGAGTGTTTCAAGGCCCAAGCAGTGGTTCTGACTCAGCCAAACAGCTCCTGACTCTCCATCAAGGTTGGCGCAGCGTGACGGACTATGCCATCCAGTTCCGCACGGTGGCAGCAGCGAGTGGCTGGAACAACGAGGCGCTCACGGTGTGCTTTCTGAAAGGCCTTTCCGACACTATCCAAGATGAACTGGCCACTCGGGAACCACCGGACAATCTCGAGTCCCTGATCAAGTTGGCTTCACGCATTGACCAGCGTCTGAGAGAGAGAGAACTCAACCGTAGACCTCTAGCCCCTATCAGTCCCAGCTCCGAGTCCCCACCTTTATCATCGCTGGCTCCACCGGAACCCATGCAGATTGGACGCATCTCCCAGGCTGAGAGAGACCGCCGGATGAGGGAGCGACGCTGTCTATATTGCGGCAAACCGGGCCATTTCCGTTCCACGTGTCCCGGGCTCCAGGGAAACGCTCTGTCCCGTACAGACCGGGGGAACTGTAACGGGAAACATAACCTCCTCCCATCCGTCCAACTCCCGTCTGCTCATTCCAGTCACCCTCTCCTGGGACAACCACAAGCTTCACCTTCAAGCCTTGGTAGACTCTGGAGCCGCAGGTAACTTCATGGATGGTGTCTGGGCGAAGGAGAATGGCGTTCCCTCTGAACCTCTAAGTGACCCCATGAGGGTTACTACATTGGATGGAAGCCCTTTGGGATCTGGACTTGTCACTCATGTCACTACCTCCTTGAGACTTTCAGTTTCACAACACCAGGAATTGATGAACTTTCATTTGATCTCCTGTTCCGAGTTCCCTCTCGTCCTTGGATACCCCTGGCTTCACAGCCATAACCCTCACATCGACTGGTCTGTGGGCACTATCAAGCAGTGGGGTCCTACGTGCCAAGCTACTTGTATTTTCCAGAATTCCCGAGTTCTACTCCCGAGTCTTTAGAATCCATCGACCTGACCCGAGTTCCCGAGTGTTACCATGACCTCAAACTGGTGTTTAGCAAACAGAGGGCCACCATGCTACCACCCCATAGATCTTACGATTGCCCCATCGACCTGTTTCCGGGCACTTGCCCCCCAGGGGTCGGATCTTTTCCCTATCTCCACCCGAACGAGCTGCTATGGATACCTACATCAAGGACTCTCTGGAAGCAGGCCTCATGCGTCCATCAACCTCCCCGGCGGGAGCAGGGTTTTTCTTTGTGGCCAAGAAAGATGGTGGATTACGTCCTTGCATCGACTACCGGGGACTCAATGACATAACCGTCCGTAACCGTTACCCGCTACCCCTTATGGCCACAGCCTTCGAGCTGCTCCAGGAAGCAGTTGTTTTCACTAAGCTTGACCTGCGGAACGCATACCATCTTGTGCGGATCAGACCTGGTGACGAGTGGAAGACCGCTTTCAACACGCCTACTGGTCACTATGAATACTTGGTGATGCCCTTCGGCCTGACCAACGCCCCAGCGGTGTTCCAAGCGCTCATAAACGATGTGCTTAGGGATATGCTTAACATATTTGTGTTCGTTTACTTGGATGACATCCTCATCTTTTCGAGCTCCCTTCAAGAACACACTAAGCATGTCAGACAAGTACTCAAACGCCTCCTGGACAGCCATCTGTACGTTAAGCCGGAAAAATGTGAATTCCATTCATCCCGAGTACAATTCCTGGGATTTGTAGTGGAACCCGGTCGAGTCCAAATGGACCCTAGGAAGGTAGGGGCGGTAGCGGATTGGCCCACCCCCAAATCCGTTAAGGATGTTCAGCGTTTCCTGGGCTTCACAAACTTTTACCGCAAGTTCATCAAGAACTTCAGTTTGGTGGCAGCTCCTCTCTCAGCTTTAACCAAAGGTGGCAATGCAAGGTTTGTGTGGGGAAGAGAAGCTGAGACGGCCTTCCAAGGACTCAAGCAGCGCGTCCTCTCTGCTCCCATCCTGATACTACCGACTACGGATGAACCATTTGTGGTGGAGGTAGACGCATCAGAGGTTGGTGTTGGAGCTGTCCTGTCTCAGAGGGGTGAAGACAAGAAGCTTCATCCGTGCGCTTTCTTCTCACACCGGCTTACCCCGACTGAGAGGAACTACGATGTGGGGGATCGTGAACTCCTAGCGGTTAAGATGGCATTGAAGGAATGGAGACACTGGCTCGAGGGGGCTTCTCACCCGTTTCAAGTGCTTACGGACCACAAAAATCTGGAGTATATCCAGCAGGCGAAGCGATTGAACTCTAGACAAGCTAGATGGTCTCTTTTCTTCAATCGATTCCAGTTTATCCTCACCTATCGGCCCGGGTCGAAGAATCTCAAACCGGATGCCCTGTCCCGAGTCTACGCTCCTGCCATTCGAGATGACACGGACATGCCTGTCCTTCCTGCTGCTAAGATTGTGGCTCCGATCTCGTGGCAAGTTGAGGATACCGTGAGACGTGCTCAAGCTAGCGAACCGGATCCTAAAGGAGGCCCTGCCAATCGGTTGTTTGTCCCCAAGGCAGTGAGGACTCAGGTCCTTCTGTGGGGGCACTCCTCTCGCCTCACCTGTCATCCGGGCGTAGGTCGCACCTTGGAGTTCATCCAGCGTAAGTTCTGGTGGCCTACCATAAGAGAAGACGTTGCCACTTTCGTCAATGCCTGCCCCGTGTGCTGCCAGGGCAAATCTTCTCACCTCCGCCCTCAAGGACTCCTTCACCCTTTACCTGTTCCCCACAGACCCTGGTCCCATATCTCATTGGACTTTATTACTGGACTTCCTCCATCCCATGGCAATACTACTATCCTAGTCATAATCGACAGGTTTTCAAAGGCGGCCAGGTTCGTCCCTCTGACTAAGTTACCTTCTGCCAAGGAAACGGCTGAGTTGGTAATTAATCATGTGTTCCGAGTCTTCGGCATTCCTCAAGATGTGGTTTCTGACAGAGGTCCCCAGTTCGCCTCAAGGTTTTGGAAGGCCTTCTGCCAACTCATGGGGGCTTCTGCCAGTCTATCTTCAGGGTACCATCCGGAGTCCAACGGCCAAACAGAGAGGATGAATCAAGAGCTGGAAACCACCCTCCGATGTATGACTCGTGACAACCCGTCCACATGGTCATCCTTTATTGTTTGGGCCGAATACGCGCACAACACCTTGCGCTCCTCCTCCACTGGTATGTCCCCGCACGAGTGTCAGTTTGGCTATGCTCCTCCATTGTTCCCGGACCAGGAGGCAGAAGTCAGAGTGCCTTCAGCCTTGAGGTTCGTCAGACGCTGTCGGCTTATGTGGAGGAAGACCCGTCTTAATCTGATGCGTTCCTCACAGAGGTATCAACAACAAGCCAACAGACGTCGCCGTCCCGGGCCTACCCTGCGCCCCGGCCAGAGAGTCTGGCTTTCCACAAGAGACTTACCTCTACGGGTGGAGTCTCGCAAGCTGTCCCAAAAATACATCGGTCCCTTCAAGGTTGCCAGGAGAGTTAACCCAGTTTCTTATCGCCTACACTTACCCAGATCCCTTAAGATTAATCCCACATTTCATGTGTCATTGTTAAAACCTGTTGTTTTTTCTCCCCTTGTCCCGGCAGACAGACCTCCCCCTCCGCCTCGTGTCATTGGAGGCCAGCCGGCTTATACCGTCCACCGGATACTGGATTCCCGCCGGGTGCAGCGGTCCTGGCAGTATCTGGTGGACTGGGAAGGCTACGGTCCTGAGGAGCGCTCCTGGGTTCCTGCCAAAGACATCCTGGACCCTGACCTCATTCGTCAGTTCAGGGTCCTCCACCCTGAGAGAGCTGGTAGGAACGTCAGGAGCCGTTCCTAGGGGGGGGATTCTGTCAGGATTTGGCCAGGGTTGTTCCGGGTTTTGGTCAGTAGATGTCCCCATTGTGCTTTTTGTCCCTATGTTTTTCCCTTGATCCCCATTATTATTTGCACCTGTGTCTCGTTTCCCCTGATTGTATTTAAACCCTTTGTTTCCCTCAGTTCTGTGCTCTGTGTTTGTATGTTAGCACCCTGCCCTAGTGTTCTGTGTGCTCTTGTCGATTCCGGGTGAAGTTCTTGTGGTATTCTGTTTTTTTTGTTTTTGTTTATTTTTGGTGAGTTTCTTTTGAGGTCTTTTTGTGTTTTTCCTACCACCTTTTGGATTTGCCATTTTTTTGTATTTTAGTATTTTTTCTTTATTAAATACACCGTCTTAAGTACTGCTGTGTCTGCCTCATCTTCTGGGTTCTGCTGACTATTCGTGGCTCAGTTGGTTAAGTGACTGTTTCTCACTCCGGAGACCCAGGTTCGAAACCGGGTCCTGACAGTTTGAGTTCCTTGCTCAGAACATGAGAACATATGAAAGTTGGTGGTTCCTTTTAACATGAGACTTCAATATTCCAAGGTAAGAGGTTTTAGGTTGTAGTTAATATAGTATTTATATGACTATTTCTCTCTATACCATTTTATTTCATATACCTTTGACTATTGGACGTTCTTATAGGCACTATAGTATTGCCAGTGTAACAGTATAGCTTCCATCCCTCTCCTCGACCCTACCTTCGCTCGAAACAGGAACACATCGACAACAGCCACACTCGAAGCAGCGTTACACATCATTCCACAAAAGCCGCAGCCTTTGCAGAGCAAGGGGAATAACTACTCCAAGTCTCAGAGCAAGTGACGTTTGAAACGCTATTAGCGCGCACCCTGCTAACTAGCTAGCTATTTCACACCGTTACACCAGCCATTAGGCTGATAGGCTTGAAGTCATAAACAGAGCTGTGCTTGCGACGAGCTGCTGGCAAAATCGCACTAAGGTTCTGTTTGAATGAATGCTTACGAGCCTGCTGCTACCATCGCTCAGTCAGACTGCTCTATCAAATCATAGACTTAATTCTAACATAATACCACACAGAAATACGAGCCTTTGGTCATTAATATAGTCGAATCCGGAAACTATCATTTCGAAAACAAAACGTTTATTATTTCAGTGAAATATGGAACCGTTCTGTATTTTATCTAACGGGTGGCATCCCTAGCCTTCAATGTTATGTCATAATTACGTACAATTCTGGCAAATTAGTTCGCAATTGGCCAGGCTGCCCAAGCTGTTGCATATACCCTAACTCTGCATGCAATGAACGCAAGAGAAATTACACAATTTCACCTGGTTAATATTGCCTGCTAACCTGGATTTCTTTTAGCTAAATATGTAAGTTTAAAAATATACACTTCTGTGTATTGATTTTAAGAAAGGCATTGGTGTTTATGGTTAGATACAGTCGTCCAACGATTGTGCTTTTTTCACAAATGTGCTTTTGTTAAATCATCCCCCAGCATTGCATTGATTATATGCAACGCAGTACACACTAGATAAACGAGTAATATCATCAACCATGTGTAGTTATAACTAGTGATTATGATTGATTGATTGTTTTTTATAAGATAAGTTTAATGCTAGCTAGCAACTTACCTTGGCTTCTACTGCATTCGCGTAACAGGCAGGCTCCTCGTGGAGTGCAATGAGAGGCAGGTGGTTAGAGCGTTGGACTAGTTAAATGTAAGGTTGCAAGATTGGATTCCTCGAGCTGACAAGGTGAAAATCTGTCGTTCTGCCCCTGAACAAGGCAGTTAACCCACCGTTCCTAGGTCGTTCTTAACTGACTTGCCTAGTTAAATAAAAGTATACATCTTCTTTTTTTTCCGGCAAAATCGGAGCCCAAAAATACCAATTTCCGATTGTTATGAAAACGTGAAATCGGCCCTAATTAATCGGCCATTCCGATTAATTGGTCGACCTCTAGTTGAAAATCCCAAGTTGTTTGCATAGTCAACTTACACACAGCTCTGACACACACACTTATTCCACCAGCCATGCCACCAGGGGTCTTTTCATAGTCCCCAAATCAAGAAAAACTTCAAGAAAACGTACAGAATTATATAGAGCTCTTATTGCATGGAACTTCCATCTTATATGGCTCAAATAAACAGCAAACCTTGTTTCAAAAAACAGAAAGCAACACCTAGCGGCACAACGCCTCTCCCCTATTTGGCCTAGATAGTTTGTGTGTATGCATTGATATGTAGGCTACGTGTGCCTTTATAAAAATGTACGTAGTTCTGTTCTTGTCTAATGTTGTTCTGTATTATGTCATTCTGTTTCATATTTTGTGTGGACCCCAGGAAGAGTAGCTGCTGCTTTTGCAACAGCTAATGGGGATCCTAATAAAATACCAAATCAAATTTTATTGGTCACATATTTAGCAGATATTATTGCGGGTGTAGTGAAATGTTGTGTTTCTAACTCCAACAGTGCAGTAGTAACTAACAATTCACAACAATACAAACAAATCTAAAAGTAAAAGTATGGAAATAAGAAATATATAAATATTAGATTGAGCAATGTCAGAGTGGCATTGACTAAAATACAGTAGAATATAATATATAGAACATATATACATTTGAGATAAGTAAAGCAGCATGTAAACATTATTTAAATATCATTAAAGTGACTAGTGTTCCATTATTAAAGTGGCCAATGATTCCAAGTCTAGGGCATCAGCCTCTACACAGGTGCACCTTGTGCTGGTGACAATAAAAGGCCACTTTAAAATGTTTTTCTTTTCACACAACACAATGCCACAAGTGTCTCAAGTTTTGAGGGAGTGTGCAATTGGCACGCTGACTGCAGGAATGTCCACCAGAGTTGTTGCCAGATAATTTTCTTATTTCTCTACCATAAGCTGCCTCCAACGTCGCTTTAGTGCACCTGGCACCTACTACCATACCCCATTCAAAGGCACTTAAATCTTTTGTCTTGCCCATTCACCCTCTCAATGGCACACATACACAATCCATGTCTCAATTGTCTCAAGGCTTAAAAAATCCTTCTTTAACTTGTCTCCTCCATTTCATCTACACTGATTGAAGTGGATTTAACAAGTGACATCAGTAAGGTATAATAGCTTTCACCTGGATTCACCTGGTCAGTTTTGTATACTCTGTGTATTTAGGTCTTGCTCATGGCATGTCATAGCACCTCTCTTTCAATTACACTTAATAGTTTTCGATTTCATACTTATTTTCCATACTTTGTACAATGATTCATGAAGTCTATAAAAAAACACATATGTTTCTTTGTCTGTAGGATTAGTTGAAATTCTGAGAAGATTTCAGTGTAAGCATGTTGTCCATCCCCAACCTGCAGACAGTAGGCTGTAGTATAGTATCTGACTGTGCCATCAAGTGTTTCCGGTGCACAAAGCCCCCCAAACTGCATACAGGGCAATTAGCACCAACATTTTCAACTGAAACAGAGCTCAATACACTGGTGTCATGTACTTCTTTGTGTCATCCATAACAGTGTCTGTTCCCTCACTGAGAGCAGGCTCCAGACAGAGTGGCCAAGGGCCCTACAGGTTAGCCACGGGCTGCCTGGCCACACTCTGCGCTGTCCTACTGCTGTCCGTCATCGCTGTGAGCACCCACTGTGAGTAATCAAACACACAACCACCACCACACAACGTTGCTTTAATGGTGCCTCCATAAACCACTTCCTGATGTACCATTGTGTCCCAATGAGGGGAGGGGAGGGGAGGGTGGATTCATGGAATCTGAATGCAGTGTGTTGGGCTGCCAGGGAATTACATTGTGAAACATTTCTTCCCCAGCCAACAAAGTTTAAGTGCTACCAGTTACTTATTTGTGTTGTATCATTTATTTCCCACATCTCAACGGTCCCAAGTGTTAGTCATAAGGTTAGCAGTCTGGTTAAGGATTGGTTTAAAATCAGATTTTTTGTCTCCAGTACATGTGTCATCCCAGTAAATGCAACCTGCATAAAACAACTGATATGAAACTCTACGTGCACACTGACAAAGTGTGAGGTCAAAAAGCGGTGTTGAGTCAGTGATTGCTGCTCCTGAACAAATCTTACCCTGAACAAATCTTAGATATCCCCATGGAACAAAACAAGCAAATGTCTATTCATTAACGAGCTGAGGATGAAATCGTCAACTGCGGACCTTCCCATGACTTATGGCTGCCAAGTTCAACTAGCCTTATCAAAGGAACCTCGCCACATCTGCCCTACACTCATCTTATACTTTGTCTTTGCCTTCCATTCTTTAAAGACTTGTTGTTTTTCCTGGATGCTTTGGACTGAAGTCCCCTGCTTCTTGTCTTCCTCTCAGATAAGAACCTTTATCAGAGCTTGCGCAACGAGCATCAGGCTCCTCTGCCTCAGAATGACTCTGGTGGCCAAATCCAGATGCAGAGGCAGACCACCAATGTGACCAACCTGACTGAAGCCCTGAGAAAATTGCAGATGGAGAAAGAAGACCTTGTGAAGGAAAGAGATGAACTTCTGGCTAGGTTGGCCAAATCAGGTCAGCTGTGTGTGTGTGTGTGTGTGTGTGTGTGTGTGTGTGTCATGACTTCAGGGGTGCAACTTTCATTGGGGACGGGGGGACATGCCCCCCCCACCCACATTCTGAAATTGAATTTTTGTCCCCCCCCAGTTTTATCATTGGAATGTGATTCAAAACGAGTTAAAGGTGTGCTTTAGGACCATGTGGACGCTTCCGAGCAGTTGGGTAGGCTGTTCGGAGTGTTTATCCGACTGGATAAATAAAAGAAAATAAGTTGTGTCTATGGGATCAATATCATGCCAAATGTCTTCGCAAGTGTAAATCACCAATCCACAAATATAAATCACTTTCCAAAAATGTACATCACCAATCAACAAATGTAAATTACTATCCACAAATTTCCAACATTTCCAAAAATTACTATCCACACTTTCCAAAAATGTAAATACACCACAATAGTGTTGCAAATATAAAGTAATCTAGGGCAAGGGTTTCGATTGTTTACGTTGGACATACTATGGTTACACATATGGTTAACATATAATGGTTACCATACTATCATTTCTGCAGCCCTGAAAGGCAGGCATCAACATGGCTGAACGAAAGGCTGCCAGCAATTTATAGAAATCCCATTCTATGAGTACAACCCTTTTTTCTACGACTACAAATCACTTTCTACCGCGATAACTTTTTTCTATGTGTGAGAACCTCTTGTCTACGCATGAGAACTTCTTGTCTACGCATGATAACTTCTTGTCTACGCATGAGAACTTCTTGTCTACGCATGAGAACTTCTTGTCTACGCATGATAACTTCTTGTCTACGCATGAGAACTTCTTGTCTACGCATGATAACTTCTTGTCTACGCATGATAACTTCTTGTCTACGCATGAGAACTTCTTGTCTACGCATGAGAACTTCTTGTCTACGCATGAGAACTTCTTGTCTACGCATGAGAACTTCTTGTCTTTTTCTTGTCGTCAAATCCCTGCCAAAAGTCAGGTGACCTAAGCGCTGGAGTTGCAGGTTTGCCAGATCTGTCATGTTTGCGCATATCTCTCCTATGTGAAAATCTTTATGGCAGTGATTTTACTTAAGGCCCTCGTTTTACAAATACAAATCAAAAGGTGTTTGTTTGTGGATCGTGAATTGCATTAGTGGAAAGTGATGTACATTTGTGGATTGGTGATTTACATTTTGTGGATTGGTGATTTACATTTGTGGATTGGTGATTTACATTTGTGGATTGGTGATTTACATTTGTGGATTGGTGATTTACATTTGTGGATTGGTGATTTACATTTTGTGGATTGGTGATTTACATTTTGTGGATTGGTGATTTACATTTTGTGGATTGGTGATTTACATTTGTGGATTGGTGATTTACATTTGTGGATTGGTGATTGATCCCATATATGTCCCCTCCACTTCTAAAACCAAAGTTGCGCCCCTGCGTGACATGATGCTGAAGTAAATCAAACATTTGCTGTCAATCTAAATCCTACCTTTTGCTGTGTATGACAGAACCAGAGCAAACATCACCCACATTACTCCCATCTCCACTGTCACCTCCGTCAATCCCATTGCCCCCTTCAACCCCACTAACCTGTCCTCCGGACTGGCTGGTGTTCAACAGAAGCTGCTACTACATCTCCACCAGGAGTTTGACCTGGCCGGACAGCCAGACCTGGTGCAAGGAGAAAATTGGACACCTGGCCATCATACACACTGCTGAGGAACAGGTGAGAGAGAGGGGAGAGAGAGGCAGGGATGGGGGAAGAGAGAGAAGGGGTGGAGTTAAAGATGGAAAGAGAGGTAGGAAAAAGGAGAAAGGAGGGTGGGAAAGAGAGTAGAGGACGAGGGATGTGGTGGATTAGACACTGTTGATTTTCTCTTTGCTCAAATATCTGGCGAGGCTGGAAATAACCAATCAATAGGGAAGATAAAGTCCAACGTCAACAAGAGAGTGTTGGGGTTCATGATAATAGTCTAAACCAATTTCTCCTGGTAGAATGGAGTAATTGAGGGAATGTTCTTTAATCATGTCTCCTGTTGTAGACGTCGCCATTCACATCCCAATGTAATCGTGTCTCCTGTTGTAGACGTCACAATTCACATCCCAATGTAATCATTTCTCCTGCTGTAGACATTGTCACACAAATAAGGGTCTGCTGCTATAGACATTGTCACATCCCAATGTAATCATGTCTCCTGCTATAGACGTTTCTGTGGAACCAGTTACCTCGGGGCCACTGGAATGCCTACTGGTTTGGAATCAGTGACGAGACGGCTGAGGCAGACTGGCTTTGGGTTGATGGAACCAAATTGGTCGGGGGGTAAGTTTTTGGCTTTGCTGGGCTACAACAAAAATGTGGGCGGGTTTCGTGGATGCCTAGATTCAATCAGATCAGGCGTTAACTGGCGATAGCAGACACCCGCACAAGGGGGATGTTTTGGCGGAGTGTCAGAGGTAGAACTGCGTTGGAGCCGTCATATCGCTGCTCTTGCTATCATTGTCACAAGTCACCCCCACCCTACTCAGATTAGAAGTTCAGAGCGAGAAAGTGCAGGCTGTATAGAAATAATGACGCTCAAATTGAAAAATCCAGAAATAAAATAATAAGGGTTTCTGTCATCGTAATGGAGGTGTAGATTACATCTCACATTCTCGTGTTCCAACTTGTAAACAAGGCTGCATGGGATTTCTGTTCATGTGACTCCCTGCAGCCAATAGCAATGCCCGCTTCAGGTATAATGCCAGGACAGCTAAAACAACCACTATGCCGATGTCTGCTAAAGCGGATCTGGTTGAATAGAGCCCTAAATCTACCCCATGATTATATTGGATTCAATCAACACTAAATTATTGGCTTCATACACATGGCCTATATTATCTCTGGACTGTGGTGGTTCATTAAAACATATGGAATCACAGACCATAGGTCTAACTAACCATGTAAATCATGATTGGGGTATATTCATTAATCAATCAATCAAATGTATTTGAAAAGCCCTTCTTACATCAGCAGATGTCGCAAAGTGCTGTACAGAAACCCAGTCTAAAACCCCAAACAGCAAGCAATGCAGATGTAGAATCACGATGGCTAGGGAAAAACTCCCTAGAAAGGCCGGAACCTAGAAAGAAACCTAGAGAGGAACCAGGCTCTGAGGGGTGGCCAGTCCTCTTCTGGCTGTGCCGGGTGGAGATTATAAGAGTGCATGGCCATTAAGGCCAGATTGTTCTTTAAGATGTTCAAACATTCATAGATGACCAGCAGTGATTGTAGAGGGTGCTACAGGTCAGAACCTC
Source organism: Oncorhynchus masou masou (assembly GCF_036934945.1). NCBI lineage: Eukaryota > Metazoa > Chordata > Actinopteri > Salmoniformes > Salmonidae > Oncorhynchus > Oncorhynchus masou. The sequence continues at coordinate 37,930,348 of NC_088224.1, forward strand.
AGGAGTAAATGTCAGTTGGCTTTTTATAGCCGAGCATTCAGAGATCGAAACAGCAGGTGCGGGACAAGGTAGCACGTCCAGTGAACAGGATCAGGGTTCCATAGCTGCAGGCAGAACAGTCGAAACTGGAGCAGCAGCACGGCCAGGTGAACTGGAGACAGCCAGGAGTCATTAGGCCAGGTAGTCCTGAGGCATGATCCTAGGGCTCAGGTCCTCCGGGTGTGGAGGGAGAGAGGGAGAGAGAATAAGAGGGAGCATGCTCAAATTCACACAGGACACAGAATAAGACAGGAAAATGCCACCAGATACAACAAACTGACCCTAGCCCCCCAGCACATAGACTATTGCAGCATAGATACTGGAGGCTGAGACAGGGGTGGGTTGGGGGACACTGTGGCCCCGTCCGAGGATACCCACTGACAGGACCAACCAGGCAGGATATATAACCACCTTCGCACCCCTACGTCAGACTACACTCAATCATAGGACCTACTGATGAGATGAGTCTACATTAAAGACTTAAAGGTTGAGACCGAGTCTGTGTCTCTCACATTGATAGGCAGACCATTCCATAAGTATTGAGCACTATAAGAGAAAGCCCTGCCTCCAGCTGTTTGCTTAGAAATTCTAGGGACAATATGGAGTCCTGCATCTTGTGACCATATCTGTACGTGTAGGTATGTACAGCAGGACCAAATCGGAGAGATAGGTAGCCCATGTAATGCTTTGTAGGTTAGCAGGGGAGTAATATGATCATTTTTGGGGGTTCTATTCATGATTCTAGCAACCATGTTTAGCACTAACTGAAGTTTATTTAGTGCTTTATCCGGGTAGACAGAGAGTAGAGCATTGCAGTTGTCTAATCTAGAAGTGACAATAGCATGGATTAAAAGTAAAATATTGCCGCCTTCCACTTCCAGGGTAGGCAATTTTGGAGCTTCACCCTGTTTCATCGAAATGTAAAGCTATGTGTCGTGAAAGTTGGCATTCTGTTTCCAAATGACATCACCAAGAAGTAAAATATATAGTGAAAACAATAGTGGTCCTAAAACGGAACCTTGAGGAATGCCGAAACTTACAATGGATTTGTCAGAGGACAAAACATCCACAGAGATCAACTGATATTTTTCAGAGAGATAAGATCTAAACCAGGCAAGAACTTGTCCGTGTAGACCAATTCCGGTTTCTAATATCTCCAAAATAATATGGTGATCGATGGTGTCAAAAGCAGGTCTAGGAGCACGAGGTCAGATGCAGAGCCGTGGTCTGACACCATTAAAAGCTCATTTACCACCTCCATTTTTTTATTTTATTTTACCTTTACTTAACTAGGCAAGTCAGTTAAGAACAAATTCTTATTTTCGATGACGGCCTAGGAACAGTGGGTTAACTGCCTGTTCCGGGGCAGTCTCAGTGCTATGATGGGGTCTAAAACCAGACTGAAGCATTTTGTATACATTATTTATCTTCAGGAAGGCAGTGAGTTGCTGCGCAACAGCTTTTTGTAAATTGTTTGAGAGGAATGGGAGATTCGATATAGGCCGATAGTTTTTACATTTCCGGGTCAAGCTTTGGCTTTTTCAAGAGAGGTTTTATTACTGCCACTTTTAGTGTGTTTGTTACACATCTGGTGGAGGGAGCCATTTAATCTGCTCTTTCAGTAGTTTAGTTGGAATAGGATCCAGTGTCAAGAGATACAGGATTAAACAACTTAAGTGTCTCCATTGACCTACGTCCTGGATGTTCTGTGCAGACTCAGGACAACTGAGCGTTGGAGAAATACGCAGATTCAAAGAAGAGTCCATCATTTGCTTTCTAATGATCATGATCTTTTCATCGAAGAAGTTCATGAATTCCTCACAGCTAAAGTGAAAGCCATTCTGTCTTCTAGATGAGCGACAACGGTTGGGGGGGGGGGGGGGGGTTCTGTGCGCATAGTGTTCATGTCAATGTTACTACTTAGCTTTTTCGGCTGTTGAATGAAAAAGTTGAGCGAAGACAAAAACAGCCCAACAGCACGGAGATAAGTCTGTAAACCAGGATTCAGCCACACATGTTTAATTTGAGTCTGTGGCACTAAAGTAATATGAAAACCTGCTTTATCTTGTACAAATTAGCATATTAATGTAGTTTTTCACATTTTTGTTGTTTACTCAGTCCTATGTTTTCGCAGTTGGTACCTGTGATGCAAACAGCTTATGGTTCATTTGACTGTGTTTTTCATACCCATGCGTGTGCTATTCTGTAGGCCCCTACCCCATTTGGTTGTCCATCATTACACGTCTACAGTTGAGCACCTGCCCATTTGCATTGATGGACAGGATCGCAATGGATGACTCTGGCTTTTTATATGCTGTAAATGTGACCTTTTTGGGCGTTGTAGCTGTCTGATAAATTCATGTTTTGCCTTCTGCACGCTCTGAGCCATCCAAAGGATTACCAGAGAGTCTGTATACTGTTATGAGACTATCAACATGCTGCCTAAGGAACTTCTGGGCCAAGAATAGCCCCCCCACCCCCCCCACCCCCCCCCCCCCCACCCCCGCCCCACCCCCACCCCAGCACAACTTTCATTCAAGATGAAATGTTCAATTTCAGTGGGTTTGTCAAATACTTGCAGCCCAACCCCTCCTCCCCAATGTTGTCAATGTTCTATATTTGCATTCTCATTTTGGGATAATGTAACTTGCAGCTTATTAGGCCCAGTTACCACATGTTCAATGCAAATGCGGCATTTGAGCTTCTAGCAGTCGGAAAGACAAGATGTCACTGCAAGCATAAACCTCGTCTTGTCAGAACTGCAGGATCAGCACATCGGGATGGACAACCTGGCGTTTGTCAGCGTCAATGTGACTTTCATTGCAATCAGCGTATTTGCAAACATATTTTTTGCCTTCTGCCTGCTCTGTCCTCAGCGCGGCAGAGAGGGACTCAAACAGCCTATGAAGACACTACTGGAATCGTTGGTTTGCTGCACCATTGTTTTCTTGGTTTCTGTTATTGCAATGAAATATTTCCTCTTCACGGAACATCTGAAGCTCAGGCTCGCTGCTAGTATGCTAGTGGAGTACACTTTCCCCACTAGTATGACAACCTCTGTGTGGCTGAATTTCTTTTACTACACCCAGATCGTCCCTGCTCGGCGAGCTCTCTTCACCCGGGTGAAGAGGAACATCAAAATCATCATTTACTGGGTCCTGTTTATCAACAGGGTCTTGTTTTTGTTTGACATTTCTCTTCATATTCCAGCGATAGTTGATTTACTCAACAGTGCCTCCGGAAATGCAAACGGCACTTACACATCAATGAACAGCACTGCGTCTGCCTCGCCAAGTGCCCTGTTTTACACTGAGATGACACGTCTTGTTTTGAAAATTCTATACATCTTTTTTGGACTCTGTGTGGTAGTCGGGTCAAGCTGTGCCACTGTGCGCTACCTGCACAGACACATGAAGAGCATGAAGGAGAGCGGCAGCCCCGCGCCCCGCCTGCGCAGTCAGATGAGGGCCACCATTACTGGGATCCTGCAGGGAATTCTCTACGTCATTTGCTTTCTGTGGCTCATTTTTTATGTCTTCAAGGACTTTTTCTTTATAACTTTTGACAATAATAGAAATATCTTCTACACAGTCCTCTCTCTGTACACGTTTGGCACCACTGTAAACCTGGGTATTGGTCAGTCGGTTTTCCGACAGAGGGCTGCTGATATTTGGCTCAAGGCTCAACAGGCTGTAAGGTTGTCAAAGTTGCGTGGATGAAACAGTCAGTCAGGTGTGTTACACAGAGACTTACACATTGGTATATTTAAACGTGTAATGCTGCGTTGAGTTAAATAGTCTGCCCCAGGATTATATTGATATATAGATATAATCAATGCTAATAATAATAATTTGGATTCATAGACATGGCTTAAACTATTTAAGATTCAATAGTTTGCCCAACAAAATTCTTGTTTTTTTTTACCAGAATTACGCCTTCAACTGTAAGCCTTCACCTGGATTTATTTAAACTGTCCCATAATGTAGTTGGCTATAATCTTTTACAAGATTCATTCATTCATTCGGTGGTCCTCCGTAACTCATCTGGTAGAGAATGGCACTTGCGACGCTAGTAGGTTTGAATTCCGGGACCACCGTCAAATGTATGCACACATGACTGTTAGTCGCTTTGGATAAAGGCATCTGCTAAATGTTATTATTAGATGTATGTTTCTACATTATGTTTCCCATCTGTATCTGAGATACAAATATGTTATGGTACATTTGACTGTGTTTTTCATCAGGCGTGTGATATTCCTATTTGTTCTTCCATCCACTTAACTTATTAAGTGGACTCTGATAATGGATTTTAAATAGTAATGGATGATATATAATCTGTTTAGTACATAATACAGTACGAAGATTACCAAGATGGATAACTATAGCAAGATGGATAACTTTTTGACCTCTATATTCTCTACTGCATGACTGTACTTAAACGAAACTTGTGAAATGTATGACTGTGCTTTGTGTGCCCCATAAAGAAATAATATAAAACAGAAAAATAACAAAAATGTGTAACCCAATGGATCTACATGCAGGAGAAATAGGCTATTACAAACTACTGTTCGGACCCCAGAAATAAAATTACTTCCTGCTTTACTCCTGTGGGTACACTCAATATGGCCACCGGTCCACCCATCACAGAGCATTGACTTGAATGGTATTGACCATTCTAGTCGTTCTATTTCTATGGGTCCAAATAACTACCTATATCTCAGGTAGAGGGAAAAAGAGAAGGCTGCGGCTCCGGAAACATATAACCGCCACGTTCCTCCCCCGCCCCGCCCCCGCCCCCGCCCCGCCCCCCTGAAACCCCTTGAAAGATCTGTATCACGTTCCTCCCCCCCGCCCCGCCCCCTGAATCCCCTTGAAAGATCTGTATCACGTTCCTCCCCTGCCCCGCCCCCTGAATCCCCTTGAAAGATCTGTATCACGTTCCTCCCCCGCCCCGCCCCCTGAATCCCCTTGAAAGATCTGTATCACGTTCCTCCCCCGCCCCGCCCCCTGAATCCCCTTGAAAGATCTGTATCACGTTCCTCCCCCGCCCCGCCCCCTGAATCCCCTTGAAAGATCTGTATCACGTTCCTCCCCGCCCCGCCCCCTGAATCCCCTTGAAAGATCTGTATCACGTTCCTCCCCCGCCCCGCCCCCCTGAATCCCCTTGAAAGATCTGTATCACGTTTCGCACGTCTTTCTTTACCTCTACTTTACACATACATTTTTTGTGGTCACCCTCCCTTCACATTTCTCACTGTCAATCGTGTATGATAATTCTTTAAGCTTTACCAGTGCAACGTCCATGCAGCATCTGCACGCCAAACCATTTGATCTCAAATTATACTCTTCTTATGTTATGTACAGTGTTGTTTAGAATCCTGTACAGTGAGCAAATCTTTTAGCAGATAGTGTTAAACAAACTATAGCATACCTGTGTTTTGTTTCGATCAAAGCAGATATTTTGCCTAGTGGTGCATGCTATTGAGTTGTGGCCGCATGAGAGAAAAATGGTTGATATGCTTCAGTTTGCTGCCATATGACTGGTTTCACATTTGTCTCCAGCGATCATACGGGTTAAATAGATCGAAAACAATTATAATGTATATTAACAATCACCTTATCCTAGCGACTTACTCATTTACCCAGCTCTTATTAATAGCTCAGCCTCTTATCAATTTGTAAATTACAGTACATGGAGAATGATGTTATTTCTATCAGAAAAAATAAAGTCGCTCCACTTGGAAACCGACAGGTTGCTTAACGTTATTCATTGTTTAATTTGATTGTAAAGGGGGTGGAATTACCAGGGAATTAAGTAGACACACCTCCGCCACATCTTCAGTCCTTTGATCTCCACCCCCAAGCGAATAGCGAGTGAATAGTTTCACATCGTGTTAGTCATATGTACTGGGATACTCATGGTGTACATCCTCCTAGGAAATGTTTAACTAGCAGGTTCTTTCGCGACAAATGCAGCAATAACAAATAGTAAAAGATAAGAATATAATCATAAAGTAAATGGCAGTAGAATAGAATACACATTTTAGCAAGACTATAATTTATAGTCCAATATTTACACGTGTATTGGGTGATGGGGGGGGGGGGGGCAAGTGTTATTCTCATGCTTAAATTCAAGGTCAGAATAGACAAGAAAAAATTGCATCAAAGGGGAGTCACGGTCCATTTACGCTCGCAAGTAGAGAATCCTGCACATGCGCAGAGGTTTTGGCACCTTTAGTCCCCGGAATGAAAGTTCCAGAGAGTATGGATCTGCAGCCACTCCGAAAACAGAAACAGCTACTAACTTAGCTTGTTTTCACCCTAGCTCTGGTTCCTATGGACACTGACCTCTGGGACTGTGTGCTCAGGCAGCAACAGTATTGATCTACAGTAAAATAGGACAGGACCGTCTGTGTATACACACATTTACTGGCATGTTTTGATATACATACTTTGAAAGAGAACCTTTCCCCTTTGTCCCAGTTTCCCTTCCTCACGGGCCCAGAACCTCACTTGTTTTCTCCATGTTCTTCTTCCCTCCTTCAAATTTGTGTCAGCCTGGTCGCCATCATATGATCTCTCTTCCTCATTCTTAATGTGTTTTCAAAGGATATTAGTGTTGCTTCAGATTACCTTCTCCTTCCTCTTCTTTTGCTTGTCTTATGCTCCTTCCCATTCTTCGGCATTTCTTCCTTAATTCTTCCTCTTTTCTTTCTTTATATATATATATATATCTTTTTTTACATATTCCACTGCTTTGTCTTTCCTTACTACTGCTGCAATTAAGACGGCAGTGACAGAGTGAAGAATATGGTACATTATTTTACATTATCTCACTTTTATAACGGTTTGTCTCATTGAGACAAAGAGAGACCTGTAGAGGCACTGCAGATAACCTAGTTCGGTAGCGCACACCAATGGCCAACAGCTATTCTAGTGAAACATGTATTATACGCACACACACACACATATATATATATATATATATATATATATATATATATATATATACACACACACACATACAATTGAAGTCGGAAGTTTACATACACCTTAGCCAAATACATTTAAACTCCCTACTTGAGCATCTGGAACATCATCATTTCTTGGCAATGTCTCGCATGGAATTGCCTTCATTTCTCAGAACAAGAATAGACTGGTGAGTTTCAGAAGAAAGTCCTTTTTTTTTGCCATTTTGAGCCTATAATCGAACCCACAAATGCTGATGCTCCAGATACTCAACTAGTCTAAAGAAGGCCAGTTTTATTGCTTCTTTAATCAGTACAACAGTTTTCAGCTGTGCTAACATAATTGCAAAAGGGTTTTCTAATGATCAATTAGCCTTTTAAAATGATAAACTTGGATTAGATAACACAACGTGCCATTGGAACACAGGAGTGATGTTTGCTGATGGTTGCTGATAATGGGCCTCTGTACACCTATGTAGATATTCCATAAAAAATCTGCCGTTTCCAGCTACAATAGTTATTTACAACATTAGCAATGTCTACACTGTATGTCTGATCAATTTGATGTTATTTTAATGAACAAAAAATGTGCTTTTCTTTCAAAACCAAGGACATTTCTAAGTGACCCCAAACTTTTGAACGGTAGTGTATATATGTTGTTTGTATATGATGTACGTTATACCAAGAGATGTTTTGGTTGAAAATGTGTTTGTTTTTTTAATAATGAAACCATTTTCTCCCTTTATAGCTTTTGGGAGGAGGGCGAGCCCAACAACCACATTGACGAAGACTGTGGCTACATCGTGAAGACGCGCAAGCTGGAGCGCAAGGCGGTGAGCAGCTGGTACGACGCCCCGTGCACCATGCACTGGCCCTTCATCTGTGAGATCGAGATGTAGGCCTATGCACCTGCTACTTAGAGATAAGCACTTACAAGACTCGTGTTGGGCCCAGAATTCCTCCCTGTCAACGTCCATAGTGATAGACCAGTGATGACCAACCCTTTACCTGCAGAGCTACTGGGTATTCAGTTTTTTGCTCCAACCCTGCTCTAACACATCTGTTTCAGCTAACCAAGGTTCGGATGAGCAATTGATTAGTAGAATCAGGTGTATTAGAGCAGGGAAAGAGCAAGACCTGTAGCTCTTCAGGAAGATGGTTGGCCATCCCTGTTGTAGACTTTTATAGCATTATCAGGTCTGAAGAGCAATGCTTGACTTTAATAGTATCTACTTTCATTTGCTTTTTCAATTAATATTTTACTCCAGGAGGATCTTATATAGTTACTGTTGTGTCATTGAAGTGGTCACCAAAGTTCAAAATCCTTCTAAAGCAATGTCTGTCAATCAAGGTCATGTTATTTAGATTCATAGAAGAAACGAGGAAAAAAAAAAATATATATATATATATATATATATTTTTTTTTTAAATGATTTATGTAAATGTTTTTCATAAAACAGATGATCAAATGATCTATTCATAACAATGCAAATGCATTTGATTTGGTTTTGTCAATAAAAATGTTGAAAATGGAAAATAGTTCAGCCTATTTACTATGACATATTATGTTGGACCACACATTTTTACTTCTAGTGGTTACGGTTAGTTTTGGGAATGGATGATCCAGTCGAAGGTCGAAGGTCATCTGTCTAGACCAACGCGGTTATAGAGTATGTCCTTTTTCAGTGTTGTTCTCTAGGTGATTAGTGTTTGGGGCTGTCAATCGCCAAAGGAAATAACAGAATAGGTGTTATATAGGTGCACAGTTAGCGTATAAGTTACTTGTTTGCTAAATGATTGCTTTGCCTCGCCTATTTACATGTGGGGTGTTGAGCTATTTGAATACTGTGGAGTGAAATCATTCTAGAAAAATGGTACAAGATTTTGGACAATCTAACAAGATTTTGAAGCTTATTGAGCTTTCAGAATTATTACAGGTACTTCAAAAACTGAATTACTTTGCTGTTACGATGAAAAGCATACACTACCGTTCTACATTGTAGAATAATAGTGAAGTCATCACAACTATGAAATAACGCGTATGGAATCAAGTAGTAACCAAAAAAGGATTAAACAAATCGAAATATATTTTATATTTGAGATTCTTCAAATAGCCACCCTTTGCCTTGATGACAGCTTTGCTTACTAGTGGCATTCTCTCAACCAGCTTCACCTGGAATGCTTTTCCAACAGTCTTGAAGGAGTTCCCACACATGCTGAGCACTTGTTGGCTGCGTTTCCTTCACTCTGCGATCCGACTCAAGCCAAACCATCTCAATTTGCTTGAGGTCGGGGGATTGTTGAGGCCAGGTCATCTGATGCAGCGCTCCATCACTCTCCCTGGTAAAATAGCCCTTACACAGCGTGAAGGTGGGTCATTGTCCTAATGTCCCGTTGAAAAACAAATGATAGTCCCACTAAGCCAAAACCAGATGGGATGGCATTTCGCTGCAGAATGCTGTGGTAGCCATGCTGGTTAAGTGTGCCTTGAATTCTAAATTAATCACCCACAGTGTCACCAGCAAAGCACCCCCACACCATAACACCTCCTCCTCCATGCTTTACGGTGAGAAATACACATGCGGGGATCATCCGTTCACCCACACCAGGTCTCACAAAGACATGGCGGTTGGAACCAAAAATCTTCAATTTGGACTCCACACCAAATGACACATTTCCATTTGTCACATGTGCCGAACCCAGCAGGCGTAGACCTTACAGTGAAATGCTTACTTAATGCTTAATTATATCCCTCAAATATCCAATTTATGGTGGCCAATATTGAGAGCTTTTGTGAGGCCACCCTCATGTCTATGAAGTGATCTTTCCTGGTCGTGAAAAGCATGCAAACACTGTCTGTATAACTCTGATGACGTCACTAGAAATGTGTAGTTCTGACTATGTTAACGTTTGTTTTACAGTCCCTTGCAAGCGGTACACAGTTGTCAAGGGTTTTAAAGGAGCTGGTGGGTCTCCTTGCCACCAAGCAGGCAAATTGAACGCCTTGCACTTTATTGTGGCGTTTTATTGATAACAACCTGTAGTCAGATCAGATTGTGATGTCATGATCTGTGCCAAAAACTCCATCTCACTCCAACAGGCTGATATTCCATATATATATATATATTTTTTTTCTTCTTTTTTTTCACAAAAATGGCATTAATCATCATTTTCAAAATGTCAGTGTTATTTCAACCACATAGTGTAGAAATGTCTTCTTTTTTTTAACTGTAAAATTAAATTTTTTACTTGAGGTATTATTCTATTCCTTATACATTATTCATGTTAATATGACACCACATGGCGGATATTTTGATTGTTATTCAGCATGTCTTGAAGTAATGACAAGTCACAGGTGTGAAATGGCCCATTGTAAAGACCTAAAGGTGGGACAGAACTGCTCCAGTCCCTGTAATACACATTTCCAAAAGTCCGCACAAAACAGATATGGTTAGTATAGCACTTTAACACACAGTATACTGAACACTATCATACCAACATAATAGCTAAGCTAATATTTTACAACAATATAGTTAATACTAGTAAATGTTTGTTCCCGAAGACTCACTGTTGGACTGTTCTGCATAAAGTGCTGCCCTGAAAACATGGACCTTGACAGTATTGTCAGCTTCTGCCCAGATAAATGTGAAATTGCCTCGGTAGCAGTAGGTGAAATGGCAGTGTTGGCATGGGGAATAGACACACAGACATATACATACCCCTTTCATACACAGACCACAATCCCACATAATTACCGTGCGTGCATTTTTATACCAGCTTGTTCGTATATCTGAAATGGGTAGAGGGTAAATAAAATGGGAAAAATAAAAGCCACCTAAAGATTCCTGCATTTTCACAGACCCCGTAACCAAAATGCAGGTATGGTGTCTGTGTGAATGGTTCTCTGCTTCATTAAAGGTAAATCCATTAACACTTCCAATGTTTATCACCTCCCTAATTTGAAGTCTTCGGTCTGAATTGGGTAATAGAGAGGAGGGAGAGAGGTGAGAGTGTGCAGAGAGAGAAGCGGGAGAGAGAGAGTTTTTTTTAATGTTGTGTCTTGTCACTTTTGTTTTTTGTTTATTTCACTTGCTTTGGCAATGTCAACACATGTTTCCCATGCCAATAAAGCCATTTGAATGAGAGAGAGACAGAGAGAGAGACAGAGAGAGAGAGAGAGAGAGAGACAGAGACAGAGAGAGAGAGGGGGAGGGAGGGACAGAGAGAGACAGAGAGAGAGAGAGAGAGAGAGAGAGAGACAGAGAGAGAGACAGAGAGAGAGAGAGAAAGAGAGAGAGAGACAGAGAGAGAGAGAGAGAGGGAGGGACAGAGAGAGAGACAGAGGGAGAGAGAGAGAGAGAGAGAGAGGGAGGGAGGGAGGGACAGAGAGAGAGAGCGAGAGAGGGAGAGAGGGAGGGAGGGAGGGTAAATCTAGGTGTCCTACTGTGGCCTGATAAATGCACAGCCTTGCACTAACACTGAGGGGAAAGGGATGAGACGATGCCCAGGTTTAACATAGTAACTAACAACAAAGCATCTGAGGCTTCACCCCCTTGCACTGCTTTGAAGGGGCTTTGCAGACCTTTTCAGTGCCAACTGCAGAATAAAATCGACACAGGACAGCTTCTAAAATGGATTCTAAAAACTTGGATCGAATGCCAAATACTTCACTTTTCAAATACTTGACCTGCGTTTGATTGATTTTGAGTGCTACAACAGAACCGATAGAATAGTTTCCATCGTAAGTGCAAACTCCAAGCTGAATAAAGCACTGATACACATTTGCACAGGTCTGTAAGGTGTCAGAACTCGTTCCCAAATATTCAGGCAACATACTCTGTGATAAAGATTATGACATTCACAATTGGCTGTTGGGGGGGCCAGGGGGGAAGCGTTTCATGCCTGTTGAAACTTTTATCAATGCCGAACAATAAAGATAAAGAAATGATTGTGCATTTTATGCAGAGGATATTCAAAGATATCAAATTTGGCCATCAGTGCCACTTCCCTCCCTCACAAAAATAGTTGCGGCTCTACGTATTTATTGGGAACTCGTGGTCCACAGCCCCCTGGTGGTAGCCAGGTAGCAGTGCATCATCTGTCAAATCAATGGATTACAGATCAAGGTCTTTTGACTGGTGAAGGTGTGAATCCAATCCGAGTGTCCAACAGTCACCTCAACCTTTAACTATTTCTGGCCCAACGTGACATGCCACGGTGCAGGGTGATTGGTTTATCGCACCGATATGAAACCAGTGGAAATAGGCCAGATAAGTGGTAGTGTTGGTTCTACGGTGCAACCGAATGCATGACCTCCTGACTGCATATCTAAGTCTTTTTTGTTGTTGCATGTTTTCCATTGAAGAGGATTCAGCTACTTTTCACTATTTCTGCACATTGTGACTAGGATCTTAATTCCTGATCATTTAGGTTTTCACTTGTACTGTTTTGCTAGGAGTTCAAGTTGCATTGTCTCGTTAATACCAGAGGGTTGCATAGCATAGAATAGATGTGTTTTCACAAGATTTCTCCTCACATGGGGTCTAATATGACCTATAAAGTAATCATTGCATGGGCGCCGTTTAGAATATCAGTATTGTGCCACATTGTGTGCATCGAGGTACAAGGTTTGTTTGTTGGCATTCCTTGCAGCGAATAATGGCATTTCAAGCAACAAATCTTGTGTTATTTCATCGAGAGGTAATTGCGGGAACTTATCAAGGCACCAATGACCATTTGAACTCTTGAGGGTGAATCTGTACATCTGAATCTATATATCTGAATCTATATACTGCAGTAATATTACAGGTATTACTGCAGCAGCGACCCCCCCCCCCCAAGTTCTCGTTCCCATCCATCCCGATCTTTAACCCCGCCCCGATCTTGTGGGATCTGTGAAATCTCTCCCTCGGAGTCACAAGTCAGTTTACGTCCCATGGCCGAGAAAGGACGATCAACTCTCACTGTAACATTCTCCCTTTATCTACCAGAATTGCAAAGGCTTGTCATTTATTCCCAAATTCATTCTGGAACTGCACTGGCATCTTCACACCCAAATCTCTATTTTAACCCACAATCGATTCCTCGATTTCTTGATCCATTTCCATCTTGTGTCACTTGTGACGCACATTCTGGTTGGACTGCTCCAATTCCTTAACGAGATTTCAGATTCCCCCGGATTTCCAATTGGATCCTGATTAACTGGGTTCATCTCATTAGCTCTGACAAATGAATTCAACCCCCTTCATCCTCAACCCCTGCAAATCTCTCAGAAACCAGACAAAATTCAACCGCCCCATCAATACAGTCGGACAATAATATGATGATGTCTGATCATTTCTGACTGCTGCATCAGATGACTAGAAATTAAGGCTGCCATTGATAGACTGGATAAGAACCCAAACACCACTCGTTAGTGATGTGCACAGTAGAGCTTCCATGCAATTGGCTCAAAGTTGGTGATATAAATCATGAGCCAGTCCAGGTCAGCAAAATCAAATACGCTCTCCTTGCAGACGTTAATATTATACTGTTGAATGATGAGTGATTGAATGTGGAAGACATCAAATGTGTTCCTCTACCAGCTTTATGTAGTAGCCATTGACGTGGATGTTCTAACTATCAGTGTCTCTCTACCTTCTAATATTCTCACATTTAAACCTCCACCTGTTCCCTCTCTTCCTTCGTTCCTCCTCTCTTTACCTGCTCTTGACTTTTGACCTCATAACCTGATTTCCTCCTCCGATCGGTTTTACCTGCCTCCACTTGTCATGCTCCCTGCTCTCTCTGCTCTCTCTCTTTCCCTCTCTCTATTTCTATCTCCGGGCTTATCCCTTCATCCCTGATCTCCTTCATCCCTCCAATCCTCATCTGTTCCTCACAGGAGGAAGGGAGCGAGAGTTTTCACAGGATTGCCTGCAACCAGTTTGTGGATGAAAGCGTAAGAGGAACGAGAGAGAGATAATTATAGCAGGGCTGAGTATTGTGGGTCATAAAAAGCTGCTCCAAAGGGCTACTGAGGCGGAAAAGCCCCAAAATAAGAAGGATCACATTTTGTGTGGAAAAGGTGAGTGATTTTTGTCCACTTTGGTTGCAAATTCTTCTGGGCATTTACATGGAACTATGTGGAACTACATTGACTCCTCTGATGATTACCGCCATGGATCCACATAATCCTGGAAAGTATCCCATTACCTATCTCAGTGTTCTCATCCGTGATAAGATTTCACAGTTAAAAGAATGGAACTTCGTCTGATTTGCAGTACGGGCCAATGGATTGAATATGAGCCGAAAGAAACCGCTCAAGGGTCGGCCAATGACAGTCGAAGTAATTGGAGTTCTCAGTGGTACTCATTTCCATCGCAAAATGAACTCCAACGGCATGCCTGCAACAAGTGTGCTGTAGTCCGTGGAAAAGATATGGACTGATGTCTGTGCAAGTTGGAGAAAGAGAGAGGCGGAGAGAAGTAGGTAGTTACAGTGACATCGAGGGCTTTTCTTCTCAGAACCAGTCTCCTTTATTAGGTAACAGCAGGATGCACAATCATTAGCACCGTTGATTCCAGTATATTGATTCCAGTACATTGATTCCAGTATAAAAAAAATATCACGCCTGAGAGCAGCAAACTGCAGAACTTTCTTTCTCGGTTGTTTCTCACTTGACAAAATGATTTGTTTTGCAGGTGGCAATGTCTTACAGATAATAGTAATAATAATTCTATTGCTAATAGAATTGTGCACTTCTAGAGTACTTTTAGAGTAGAGGAATAGAGGCCTGTCTGTGCACTTCTAGAGTACTTTTAGAGTAGAGGAATAGAGGCCTGTCTGTGCACTTCTAGAGTACTTTTAGAGTAGAGGAATAGAGGCCTGTCTGTGCACTTCTAGAGTACTTTTAGAGTAGAGGAATAGAGGCCTGTCTGTGCACTTCTAGAGTACTTTTAGAGTAGAGGAATAGAGGCCTGTCTGTGCACTTCTAGAGTACTTTTAGAGTAGAGGAATAGAGGCCTGTCTGTGCATTTGTGCAGATATATATTCAAAGGAAATGACCAAACAGGAAACTGACGAAAACTCAAATGTATACCTGATAGGCCCCTATCTTTGCCTATTCTTGCCCCCTCTATCCTCTCTGCCCATCCCCCTCACTCCCCCTTTCTGATCCAGAGGTGAAGAGCGGTCTGTAATCGGATGACAGGAGATTTGACTGGAAAAGCCTCCCTTAAGTTCTGGGGCTTTAAAGCTCTTTTCCCACTGGGCACAGACATCTTTTCAACATCTAGTTTTGATGTACATTTGATTGAGTTGTGAACTAACGTGAATTCAACAAGAAATCCAAATCATTTTTTACCTTATCATTGGATTTAGGTTGAAAGTTGGGTGAAAAAAAGACAGAAATTCCAGAAATTCCTTTACGTTGATGACTTTTTGCAAAGTTTGCAGTTTTGCACGTTGATTCAACTTCATCACGTTTTTTTTTTTTTTTTTTTTTTTTTTTTTGATGACGTGGAAACAACGTTGATTTAACCAGTTTGAGCCCAGTGGGTTGTGCCCACCCCTCCTCGCACACTGTCTCCCTGGCTCTTGTCCTAGGTCAAACTACTGAACGACCTATGCTTTGTCAACACGTGAACAATTGTTTCTGTGAAAGTAATATGTTTTTTTAACACCGTATTTGCAGGGATGTGTGCTGTAGTTAGTTGGACACATTTTTTAAAAACAATTTAGAAAGTGGTGTGCGTTGGTAATTGGCCTCCAAATACGAAAACGTCAGCATCCAATTATGAGTATTAAGGCCATAGACAGCTATGCACTAATTACGTCTTGATCATTAAATATTCTCTCTTAAAAGGCATTGAAAGTCAGAGTGAGAGCTGACAGAAGAAGGTTCGTGGCAAATTGTCTCTTAAACTTGTTTTAATTGTAACAAAACATTTAAATAATCGAAGTCATGAATAGGAAAATTAAAGTAATAAAGTAAAGTTGCCATGTTGTAAAGTTGTGGTAAAACAGTCATTCTAAAAAATAAAATAAAAAGACAAGTACTCTCGAAAAACACAGGCAACACTTCTGTAATGACCTATAAAAACCAAAATGGCTGTCTGTGTCACAGAAAAGACAGTCAGTAATTTAGCCCTAATCTTCAGATAGGTGAAGGTAGAGCATGGATATATCACTATTAGACAGCGGATGTTGGATTATACCTCGTACCATACTCAAGAAGGCCAAGCTAGGCTCTGGCACCAGACTAGATGACGAAAGCACCTGAGCGATTTAGTTTAGGGGGTCAGAGGCCATGGGTGGGGTGGGAGGGGTTACAGGAACCTACAGTTACGTTCTCCTCAACAGGTACCACTGTACCACTATGTTACATATTTGAGAACGTTAATTCTTAGTTCTATTTAAGGTCTTCCTTATATTATTGTGTTCTACATTGTATTAATTGTACAGTAACGACAGCATTTTTGCCAAGCCCTGATTTGCATAAATATGTTTGTAATCATATAATCCTTTTCTCTTTCTCCCTATCTTCTAGTCTGCTAGTTTCTTTCTCCGGCGGTAACAGCCCCTATCAGCCGTTGCCATGGGTGAAATGGACACGTTGAAAAAGGAGGCCGATGGCCTGAAGAGCCAGATTGAAGTGAGTCTTCCTGTCACAGCATGCATTGATGTTGGGGTCACCATGACAATAGACATACTCATCAAGCACATTTCTGTGACGATATTCAATATCACCTCCAGTCTAAAAAAGGGCTCATCATCAGATAAATAACTTGGAAGCACAGTACCAATAATGCACAATAATTGATGTACGTATAGCCTACATAGAGTTTCCTCCACATACCAAAACTGGTACTGAGCTAAAGTTATGCTAAGACATTTTAAGCTGTGTCTGGTTCCTGAAAAATTGAAAAACACCAGAAGTATGGAGAACATTCAATATATATATGCTTATTTTTCTACAACTATTTTACTCTTCACTAATCTTATTCCTCTCCTATATGTATCTCCCCCTCACACCACTAGGCTGCCCGCAAGGCGGTCAATGACACCACCATGGCTGCCGTAGCATCTGGTGTGGCGGCTGCACCCCGTGTCCAGCTGAAGAACAGAAAGACATTGAAGGGCCACTTGGCCAAAATCTACGGCTTGCACTGGTCTGCTGATAACAGGCGAGAAGGACTTCTTGTCCAGATAGCTGAGAATCAGGATAGCGTCAGGGACAGTCTAGCTCACCACAGACACCCCACCACTACCACGAGCCAGTCTGATATAGGGGCTTATGAACAACATAGAGAAGGTCTACTTTGCGCAAGGTAGAGAAGGTCGATAAGAGGTGTTGTCTGATGCACCGCTGAACCCAAGTGGACTCAGATATTGAAAAGTCCCATTGTTTAATGTGTCCACTCTAACATGCAAGTGTTATGGGGTTCGGTGAAAAGGCTTTTCAAAGGCCTTCATTGTTTCAAATGTTGCATTAAACCAGATTCATACTGGATCTCGTGCCTGAACCCGGTTCAAACAGAATTTGATAGACTGACTGACCACTTGTTTCACTCTCTTTCTCTCTCCAACAGGCACATGGTCAGTGCCTCACAAGATGGCAAGCTTCTTATTTGGGACACCTACACCGGCAACAAGGCAAGGGCTGATCACTGTTCAGTCATCATTTTCACAGTTCTAACTGTTTTCATAATATTGCATAGGACTTACATCGAGAGCTTTCCACTTGGTTTACAGTGTATGGAGTAGATCCCTCCTTCAACCACCGATGTGTAGAAGGAGTATCGACTTCTGTTTCAGATTGTCTTGACTTTGACTACACACTCTACGAATGTATTTATATGGTAAAAGTCAGCTAGCTTGGTATATTATGTATTCTAACCTTTAGACAAAGCGAACTAGAAAGTGAGTGGTTAAGCGTTCTTCTCCCTGCCCTCCAGGTATATGCCGTCCCCCTCAAGTCCTCCTGGGTGATGAGTTGCTCCATGGCCCCTTCTGGCAATCTGGTGGCCAGTGGAGGTCTGGATAACATGTGCACCATCGTCAACATCAAGGGTGCCACGCCAAAGACCCTAAGGGAGCTGGATGCACATGAAGGTAGCTACCCTGCTTCACCCGTGTTATGGTTTACTCTGTGACCAACTGGGTTACGATCAACTCTGTGACCAACTGGGTTATGGTCAACTCTGTGACCAACTGGGTTATGGTTAACTCTGTGACCAACTGGGTTATGGTTAACTCTGTGACCAACTGGGTTATGGTCAACTCTGTGACCAACTGGGTTATTTATGGTCAACTCTGTGACCAACTGGGTTATGGTCAACTCTGTGACCAACTGGGTTATGGTCAACTCCTTTGACCAACTGGGTTATGGTCAACTCTGTGACCAACTGGGTTATGGTCAACTCTGTGAGCAACTGGGTTATGGTCAACTCTGTGACCAACTGGGTTATGGTCAACTCTGTGAGCAACTGGGTTATGGTCAACTCTGTGAGCAACTGGGTTATGGTCAACTCCGTGACCAACTGGGTTATGGTCAACTCTGTGACCAACTGGGTTATGGTCAACTCTGTGACCAACTGGGTTATGGTCAACTCTGTGAGCAACTACAATTCAGAGAATTCATTAAAACGGTGTTCATAAATTGGATGTCCTAAAAATATGTAGGAAATAAGTAGAACAAACAATAAAATCTCTGTCCGTCTCCTTCCATCTCAGGCTACCTTTCCCATAGCCGCTTCCTGAACGACACTGAGATCCTCACAGCATCAGGTGACACCACTTGTTGCCTGTGGGATCTGGAGACTGGCAAGCAGAAGGTGATCTACAAGAGCCACGTGGGTGACTGTATGTGCCTGGCCTTGTCACCAGACCAGAACACTTTCATCTCAGGGGCCTGTGACTCCAGCGCCAAGCTGTGGGACATAAGAGATGGTGGCTGCAAGCAGACCTTCATTGGCCACACGAGTGACATTAATGCCATTGCGGTGAGCACATAAATCCTGGTCAGAATGACTCTTCTTTCTCTAAAAATGTTAGTGACCTTAACCCAACAACTAGCGACCTCATCAAGGTGTTGGGTTGCAGTTACAAGATCCTGTGCTCAATCTCCAGTTGAGACTACCCCCCCCCCGACTACAATATAAGCAAGACATGAGCAGTGCGATCCAAAATCAAAACATAGTTTAGCATCACAACACCAGCTCTTTCTATGGAGTCTGTACTCTGCAAACTCAGTCAACTCAGCAGGCAACTTACCTTCAAGCTAGCTCAGTAAATGTCAAAACAAAAAACAAAACATGCTGAAATAGCCCTCTCCTCTTCTTTTTTTCCCCCTACCCCAGTTCTACCCTAGTGGCACTGCAGTTATCACGGGATCCGATGACTGCACCCTCAAAATGTATGACCTCCGTGCCGACCAGGAGGTCAATGGCTACCAGGACGCTGCGTTGAATGCAGGCGTCACGTCAGTCTCCCTCTCCAGCTCTGGACGCCTCATCTTCGCCGGCTACGACAACTTCAACTGCAACATCTGGGATTCCCTGAAGGCCGAGAAAGTTGGTGAGTAAAAGTGGGAGAGAAAAGAGCAGGAGAGAGGGGAGGGGACTGAGGGGATATGTGGGGGAAAAAAGAGAGTAGAGGCAGAGAGAACCGAAGGGAGAACAGTCAATGTAAACAGATGGAGGCAGACCAAGTGATAGATGGCATAAGTGGGTGGTTGAAACAGAGGCAATGAAAGGGAGAAAGTGGATTGTTTAAAAAAAAAGTCTGGATGAGATGTTTGTGGAGGCAGTCAATTAAAGAAATACAGGTGAAAAAGGAATATAAACTAGAACTGCATCATTTGCATCAGTGTGTATGACTTCTTCTCTCATCTCTCTCTCTCTCTCTCTCTCTCTCTCTCTCTCTCTCTCTCTCTCTCTCTCCCCCTCTCTCTCTCTCTCTCTCTCCTCTCTCTCTCTCTCTCTCTCTCTCTCTCTCTCTCTCTCTCTCTCTCTCTCTCCCCTCTCTCTCTCTCTCTCTCTCTCTCTCTCTCTCTCCCTCTCTCTCTCTCTCTCTCTCTCTCTCTCTCTCTCTCTCTCTCTCTCTCTCTCTCTCTCTCTCTCTCTCCCCCCCCTCTCACTCTCTCCCTCTCCCTCTCCCTGTCTCTCTCTCTCTCTCTCTCTCTCCCTCTCTCTCTCTCTCTCTCTCTCTCTCTCTCAGGTGTTCTATCTGGTCATGACAACAGAGTGAGCTGCATTGGGGTGCCAGATGATGGCTTGGGTATCTGCACAGGATCCTGGGATAGCTTCCTGAAGATCTGGAACTGAGCTGGTGCTCCAGAGGCGACATTAGGAGAGGGAGAGGGGGGATGGATGGAACTCGAGGAGGAGAGGAGAAGGGGGGAATCACAAGCCTGAGAAATAAGGATGCTCATTTTGGGATTGGGGAGATACCAGGAGGAGGATGTTTGCCGTACCATTTCACGTCATTTATAACCGCTAGATCTTCCCTTCTCTTGCTCCCTCTTTCTCAGCTATGTGTGCAAATGTGGGAGGTGGTGAATGGGACTTCATAGCACTTGCTGCATAAATGGCATCGACAACAGCACAAGATGCAGTCCCGCTACATGTACACAGTTATGGTTGACACTATCAATATCTAGACAATGACAAACACCAAAAAAATAGGATATTTGAAGTCATTACATGAAATAACAAATTAATAAAATAAAACAAATGCTCTACTTGTGTCTAAGGTGAGAAATATAATGCACATCAGTAATGATTTAGTATTACGGATACATTTTTATTGTTTTGAGATCTTTGATTAATAAAGCCCGCAGGTAGTAGCTGAAAGTTGATATGTACATTTATTTACATTTAGGTATTTAATTAGAGTGCATAGTTGATGTACAGTGTGATTTCTGTTTGGTCATACATATCCGATGTATGTGTCCCACAGGAATATGACTATCGCCATTTTGGACCTATGATGACACATGCTAACCAGCAGCACCCTCTGACTTTGCCCCAAAATGGCTGCAATCACCAGGCAAATCCATGATGTAAAAACAAAATGCAACGCCTGTATTATACTTCAGGGAAAAGCGTTGTTGAGGTGTTACATATCAGATACCAATACATTCCCTCCCAACTGCATTTTGTAGCACATTTACACATCTGCACTATCTCTGCAAAAAAAAAATGGATTGCTTGTTGAAAAACCTTTCTAATAAACATTGACTTCTGCATTAACACCATGTCTGTGTGTTTGTGCTTTGACGGTCAACCATTTAGAAAGAAGTTTGTCTCAGTTTGTCATCTGCAAACCTCTTGCTGGAGGACTTATTATAAAAAAAACATGCCCGGGGCATTAATCGAGTCCCATCATTGTCCTCCAAGAGTTGCTGAATTGTCTCTTCACTAAAGTCTGGTTTATTGCAAGGTATATGTAGAACAGGGTTTCCATTATGTAAATGTGGCATGGGACATTTGACTGGCAGCATTTCAATTTACCGGACCCATGTGCATTTGGTGAGTAACGTGATTAGTGTGTCCACCCACGGTGCTCAGAATGACAGAAATCACATTTAGATTATGATAATTACTCTTAACAGAACAGCCAAGTCGAGGATGCAACGACGAGTGTCCTTACCGTGAACTTTGAAGATGTTAGAATCAGTGGAGGCGCCTCAGAGGAGGAAGGGGAGGACCATCCTAATCATTAAATTTCATTAAAATGTTAAAACATTTAAAAAGTTATTATTTTTTAGATAAAACTATACTATATGATGCGTTGTGTTTTGAAGTCCACAAGTGAAGGGAAAAGGTGAGAGGAGGAGAGCGCAGAGATGCGAGAAGGAATACAATGTGGCTGCTATGAAAGTGTACTGTGTTTATGCGTGATCAGGGGTGTATTCATTCTGCCGATTCTGTTGAAAAACATTTCTAAAATGGAAGCAAACGGAATGAAACGGGGATAAACATACCTGCATTTGTCCAATAGAAACTCTCATTTGCTACTGTTGGACTAATGATTACACCCTAGATCAGTGAGATGCAGGCAAGAGTGTGCAAGGAGGTATTGAATGTGTCACTGTCACCTCCAATTTTTCTCTCGACCTGTGTGCACCTACGTTGTAAACATTCATTCATAGGCTAGGTTGTAGCTACCTCATGATGGGTATAGGGAAAATTAGAGTATCATGTAGTAGCCTAAACATATCCATATTACATTGAACTGGGTGAATGGAATATGAATGACAGCCATCCAATATACTGTAATAGAAATAAGGCCATGCTCATGAAAAAAAAGTGTCCTCCCTCATCTTAAACAGCACTGACCGCCACTGGTTAGAGTAACTTTTCCTCAGCCAACAAGAGGATTAAAGAAAAGCATTGTGTGAGTTTGAGGTTTGGAGAAGCACTTTTGTCCGTATAATAGGCCAATGAGACGGGAAGACAAATATAATATGACGTCCATCTAAACTGTCCAAATACAAACTTTTAACTGGCACTGAACCAACAATGATAATGAGTGAATATGCACAGTGCCCACTCACCAGACCACTGGGCGTGAGCCAGGTTCCCCGGTCTGGCTCACAAAACAAAAGTGATGTAGGTTAAGCACGTGAAGTAATGAGCAGGGTTCTGTGTATTCATGTCCAAAAGTGATTGATTTGGATAAAAGCACTTTATCTGCCTTCCCAATAAAAACGAGTTTGTACGTTTCTGAACAGTGCAACGTACTGCATTGTTGACAATATGACCGAGTAGGGAGCGCCTCCCTCACCGTTTTCGCCCCGTCATGTGACTGGCCATAGCCCAGTTCAACTGTGGGCAGTTTAATCGAATTCCCTCACTGTTGTTGTAAGAGTCGAATAGGGCGGTTGCTTAGAGAAAAGCCAGGAGGAGATCTACTATTGGAGGTATTAATGTTATTGTGGAGAATTGAGAGACTGGGTGACGTAGTGAAATTCTTCAGGGTCCCAGAACATTCGGGTGTGGAAGGGAATAAAATTGTAGACCAGTTAGTCAAAAGAGCTTTGAGTCGAGATATAATTGTTCCACTGGGTAGAGGTGAGGTGAAATCAAATCAACATAAAATCATCATCATTTTATTGGTCACATACACGTGTTTAGCAGATGTTATTGCGGGTGTAGCGAAATGCTTGTGTTTCTAGCTCTAACAGTAATATCTAACAATTAATATCTAACAATTAATATCTAACAATTTCACAACAATACACACAAAGGTATAGGTCGGCAGGCAGGCTCAGGCAGAGTGGTCAGGCAGGCGGGCTCAGAGTCAGGACAGGCAGGCGGGCTCAGAGTCAGGACAGGCAGGCGGGCTCGGAGTCAGGACAGGCAAGTGTCATACCAGGCGGTGATGCAACCGGTCAGGATGCTCTCGATGGTGCAGCTGTAGAACTTTTTGAGGATCTGGGGACCCATACCAAATCTTTTCAGTCTCCTGAGGGGAAAAGGTGTTGTTGTGCCCTCTTCACGACTGTCTTGTTGTGTTTGGACCATAATAGTTTGTTGGTGATGTGGACTCCTAGGAACTTGAAACTCTCGACCCGCTCCATTACAGCCCCGTCGATGTTAATGGATGCCTGTTAGGCCTGCCTTTTCCTGTAGCCCGCGATCAGCTCCTGTGTCTTGCTCACATTGAGGGAGAGGTTGTTGTCCTGGCACCACACTGCCAGGCCTCTGACCTCCTGTTGAAGAGAGGGAAAGATTGAACTGTAGGGTCATTGAGGTTGGACGGGGTTGGAAAGGATTTGGGGGATGGGGGATGGGGGAGGGTCTATTAGAAGTTAGTAGGACTCTTTTTATTTTCTCAGAAGTACTGAGTTAGAAGTGTTGTCAACCGTGATTGACCACACACTCCAGCACATTAGGTGGCACCTTTGACGTTTGTTTGCAAAGCCCCATTATACCATAGAATAAGAAGAAGAAAAAGAAGAAGAAGAAGAAGATGGGGGTCGGGGTGCACATGTTGCTGGGGTTCCGAAGTGTCCGGTGCGAGAGAGGAAGGTTGAAGTGGCCAGAGTCAGAGTAGTGCAGAGGATGTTGAATGCTGATGCAGTGAAGAAAGTAGAGCAGGATGGGTCAAGGGTGAGGGATCCTATTGAGTAGTATATGTGAGGGACAGGGTAACGAGTGAGTTATGCTTCAGTAAAGTTGGCTTCTTAGTGTTCATAGCAATCACAGAGAAAAGATGTTGTGGTGGCAGCTGCAGTATATGAGATTTGACATCAGAAGAGTTACAGGGTGTGTTGAGGGGTAGTTTCCCATCCTCCCAGGCCGTTGTCATGGTGCAGAAGCAGATGTAAAAGTATGGGGGTGGTGGGTTTTAGTGTAGGTGGTAGCTGCAGTTAAATAGGCTACCTGTTTACATGTAAGTATTTTATTGCAGAAGAGGTGATTTGTATTTTTATGAAATAGTGTTATTTAGGTGTAGGGTTAGTTGTTGGTGCAAGTTTTTCCTTTTAGGGACAGGAATAATTAAATTAATTTGACTGGCCTCACACTTTGGTACAGTAGGTGGCGGTGTATGCACCTTTAAATTGGATGCGATCCGCAAACCAATCCCAAAGAAGAAGAAAAAGACAGCTTCTGTTTGCCCGCTGTTCGTATCAAAAGCATCACCTCCTAGGCCCGTGTCGTCGTTTTTCTAGTATCATCTACCGCCCAGCCATCATGTCGTCCAGAACATTTTTCGTAGGAGGAAACTGGAAGATGAACGGTGACAAGAAAAGCCTGGGCGACCTCATAACGACCCTGAACACCGCAAGCCTCCACGATGAAACCGGTATACAATGGGTTTTTTTGTCTCAAAGTATCTTGTCTAGAATTAACCCTAATACGTTGTTTACAGTTCATTCTGACTGATACCAATATCCAATACTTGCATGTAAAGAGTAAATGTGAAATGTTTTTTTAACACTATGCGTCAAACGACACCATAACATTGTAGTTTCGTGACATGTATCTTTTGACCGCTCCATCCGTGCAGGGTTGTTGGCCTAGCGCAAGCTGTGCTCATTGGCCTGAGCATAGTTTATCATATCTGAGTGCATCGATGACACTTGGGCTTTGAATTCCCAATAAGCCTGCTTGTCTGCAATGCCTTTTGACTTGAGAGTGACTGGCTGAACACTGGTCCTGAGTCAATTTTACCACAGTCCTAATCATCTGTGACTTGCAAGGAAACCTTATGCTTGGCCAGTGTTTATGGGATAGGCCAGGGTTCCCCAACTGGTGGGCCGAATTTGGCCCGCGGGTGGTTTTTCATGGGTCCCCATGTTTTCAGATGTAATTTATTTTTTTAATGTCATTGTTGGACATGAAGACTAAAATCTAGAGGTTGACCGATTATGATTTTAATACTGATACTGGTTTATTGAGGACCAAAAAAAGCCGCTACCAATTAATCTGACTGTTTTTATATATATATATATATATGTATGTATGTATGTATGTATGTATGTATGTATGTATGTGTGTGTAATAATGACAATTACACCGATACTCAAGGAACACTTAAAAAAACAAACAACTTAATATAATCCATAAATCAAATCTATTTAGTCTCAAATAAATAAGGAAACATGTTCAATTTGGTTTAAATAATACAAAAACAGTATTGAAGAAAGTAAAAGTGCAATATGTGGCATGTAAAAAAGATGACGTTTAAGTTCCTTGCATATGAAAGCTGGTGGTTCAATATTCCCAGTTAAGAAGTTTTAGGTTGTAGTTATTATAAGAATTATGACGCGTCGACTATTTCTGTCTATACCATTTGTATTTCATATACCTTGACTATTGGATGTTCTTATAGGCACTTTAGTATTGCCAGCCTAATCTCAGGAGTTGATAGGCTTGAAGTCATAAACAGCGCTGTGCTTCAAGCATTGCTAAACGCTGCTGGCAAACGCAGTAAAGTGCTGTTTGAATGAATGCTTACGAGCCTGCTGCTACTGCCTATCACTGCTCAGACTGCTATCACATATCAAATCATATACTTAATTATAATATAATAAACACACTAGCCTTAGGTCATTAATATGGTCAAATCCGGAAACTATAATTTCGAAAACAAAACGTTTATTCTTTCAGTGAAATACGGAACCGTTCCGTATCTTATCGAACGGGTGGCAACCCTAAGTCTAAATATTGCTGTTACATTGCACAACCTTCAATGTTATGTCATAATTATGTAAAAATCTGGCAAATTAATTGCGGTCTTTGTTAGGAAGAAATGGTCGCATATAATCTGACTCTGCTTGCACTGAATGCAAGAGAAGAGACACAATTTCCTTAGTTAATATTGCCCGCTAACATGAATTTCATAACTAAATATCTAGGTTTTTAAAAAAAACATACTTCTGTGCATTGATGTTTATGGTTAGGTACATTTGTGCAATGATTGTGCTTTTTTTGCAAATGCACTTTTGTTAAATCATCACCCGTACAGAAGTGGCCGTACAGAATATACAGCCTCTGCAGAAGCCAGGGCTTTCATACTTCTTTAAAATAATAATAATAATTTAACTAGGCAGGTCAGTTAAGAACAAATTATTATTTGCAATGACAGCCTACCAAAAGGCATCTTTTTTTTTGTCCTATATTTAATATTTAAAACGCATCACGACAAGAGATAATGCAACACTACATAAAGAGAGACATTAGACCGCAACACAGCATGGCAGAAACACATGACAACACAGCATGGTAGCAGCACAACATGACAACATGGTAGCAGCTCAACATGGTTGCAGCACAAAACCGACATTGTTGGGCACAGACAAAGGGCAAGAAGGTAGAGACAACAGTACATCATGCAAAGCAGCCACAACTGTCAGTAAGAGTGTCCATGATTGGGTCTTTGAATGAAGAGATTGAGATAAAACAGGTCCGTTTGAGTGTTTGTTGCATCTTGTTCCGGCCACTAGCTGCATCGAACTGAATAGACAAGCAACCCTGGGATGTGGGTGCTTTGGGGACCTTTTAACAGAATGTGACTGGCAGAACAGAAGCACCCACATCCCGGGGTTGCTTGTCTATGTGGAGGATGGGGGCTGCGGTAGATATCTCAGATAAGGGGGGGAGTGAGGCCTAAGAGGGTTTTATAAATAAGCAATAACCAGTTGGTCTTGTGACGGCTATACAGAGATGACCAGTTTACAGAAGCATATAGAGTGCAGTGATGTGTCCTATAAGGAGCATTGGTGGCAAATCTGATGGCCAAATGGTAAAGAACATCTAGCCGCTCAAGAGCGCCCTTACCTGCCGATCTATAAATTACGTCTCCATAATCTAGCATGGGTAGGATGGTCATCTGAATCAGGGTTAGTTTTGCAGCTGGGGTTAAAGAGAAGCGATTACGGTAGAAGAAACCTAGTCTAGATTGAACTTTAGGCTGCAGATTTGATATGTGCTGAGAGAAGGACAGTGCACCGTGTAGCCATACTCCCAGGTACTTGTATGAGGTGACTACCTCAAGCTCTAAACCCTCAGAGGTGGTAATAACACCTGCGGGGAGAGAGGGGCATTCTTCTTACCAAACCACATGACCTTTGTTTTGGAGGTGTTCAGAACAAGGTTAAGGGCAGAGAGCTTTGCAGAGCTGTTGTGAAAGAAGTTGTCTAAGTGAGTTTGTGTTTATACAGGACCTCCTGCCCCCACCTACCGTCAACCAGTCATGTCAATGCGAAGCTATAAGGTGCCCTCCGCATCGTCAAAACATTTGGGAGGCGTACAACGATGCGGTACGGAGCTCCGTTTGGCCTCCGGAGGCTCTGCGATTGCGTCACACCCTCTGTACGCAACCTACAGATTGCATTTCCGGGGAAAGCATAAATTGGCTTTTACAGTGCCTCTCAACTGATGACTATGTGGGCGATGAAACTATGGAAAGCCCTTCATTTCCAAGCGAAGTGGGCGGAGGACTGTTTGGGCGACGGGAACATGGGCAAGGGACGTGAACTGGGTTGGACCAAAGTTGGGGAAAGCTGAACTTTATGCAAATACTTTGACATCACTAGGGTTGCACATTTGGGGAATATTCAGAGGTGGAAACTTTCTATGGGAATAAATGCAAATTAATACCATTTTAAATGTAGATTTATTTTGCGTTGGATATATTTACCATATCATAAAGAGACAAACATAAACCTTTTACCTTAAGTAGACATAATTGTAAATGTTTAAATCCTTCCAATATAAATAACAATTTAGTTACGAATTGAACTTTAATTAAATTAGCTGACTCTTCACATGGGATGATTTCACTGAACAACAAAAGAAAGGGAATATTGAATGATCCCCAATGATCCAACGCATCTCCCAAAAACGTTTTCAACATGCATCTGTAAAATGATAACCAAAGCTTTAGTTTCTAGACTATCTTCCTCTCAGGCTTCCATGTCTTCTCCCTGGACCTCCTCAATGTCTACCTCTTGAACATCAGACTCTAAGTCCTCATCTTCACTGTCACTTTCTTTTTCATCAATTTTTCAACCCATGTATTGGTCAGCCTGTTGCATGCTTTGGTGTGTGTGTGTGTGTGTGTTCCCAAACAAGGACCAGTTGCACTCTGAGGTGGCTGATATTGGTGGGATTTGGAGGATGATGGAGGCAACAGGAGAAAGAGCCTAAGATTCACAAAGTCCCTTCCACCAGGTGGCTGATGAGATGTGTTGGCACGACTGCCATATTGCATCTCTATCCCAAAGACCTTGGTTGGAAGTGTACTTCGCCAGACTGCCAAGAAACTTGCCCTCTTCCAGGCCAAAGTGGTGAGACACGGTAGTGATGACACCATAGGTCTTGTTTATCCATGCACCAGACAGGATACTCTTGCCAGCATTCTTGGGGTCCAACATGTACGCTGCGGCGTGTATGGACTTCAGGCAGAAGTCTTCACGCTTTTTGATGCATTTCAGAACTGCAGTTTTTGCAATCGTCTGCTTTCTCAATGATTTGCTTGATCTTCACTTGAACTCTGCATCCAGCAAATGAGTATATAAAGCATGTCTGATTGGAGGGGTGTATGCTGGGCGAAGAACATTAAGAAATCTCTTCCAATACACATTGCCTGTGAGTATCAGAGGTCAACCAGTTGCATATACAGCTTGAGCAAGACATTCATTAGTATTTATCTGACTACATTCCTCCATTGAGTCAAAAAAAACTTCTGATTTCAGGAGGACCATGAGCTGTTGCTATCGATAAGGCGTCTGATTAATAATTTTCACCTCGAATAGAAGTAGAGGGACTTTTGTCTGAGGTTACTTGTTGTGAGCGCTGAAGGATCTTTATGCACTTGGCCAGATGATTCTGCATCTTTGTTGCATTCTTCACATATGATTTGGCACAGTATTTGCAAATGTACACAACTTTTTCTTCTACATTGGCTGCAGTGAAATGTTTCCACACATCAGATAGTGCCTGTGGAATTTTCCTGTAAACATTAGAAAAACAAGTTTAAACATTTACACAATTCTGTGTACAGATAAATAGTTAAGCAGTTAGATTAAACAAGTCCTTTGTAAGATAAATATTTTAAAATAAAGGGAACACTAAAATAACACATCCTAGATCTGAATGAATTAAATATTATTGTTAAATACTTTTTTCTTTACAAATCACACAAATGATCAATGGAAATGACATTTATCAACCCACAGATCTGGATTTGGAGTCACTCTCAAAATTTAAGTGGAAAACCACACTACAGACTGATCCAACTTCGATGTAATGTCCTTAAAACAAGTCAAAATGAGGCTCAGTAGTGTGTGTGGCCTCCACGTGCCTGTATAACCTCCCTACAACGCCTGGGCATGCTCCTGATGAGGTGGCGGATGGTCTCCTGAGGGATCTCCTCCCAGACCTGGACTAAAGCATCCTACAACTCCTGGACAGTCTGTGGTGCAACGTGGCGTTGGTGGATGGAGCGAGACATGATGTCCCAGATGTGCTCAATTGGATTCAGGTCTGGGGAACGGGCGGGCCAGTCCATAGCATCAATGCCTTCCTCTTGCAGGAACTGCTGACACACTCCAGCCACATGAGGTCTAGCATTGTCTTGCATTAGGAGGAACCCAGGGCCAACCGCACCAGCATATGGTCTCACAAGTGGTCTGAGGATCTCATCTCGGTACCTAATGGCAGTCAGGCTACCTCTGGCGAGCACATGGAGGGCTGTGCGGCCCCCCCAAAGAAATGCCACCCCAGACCATGACTGACCCGCCGCCAAACCGGTCATGCTGGAGGATGTTGCAGGCAGCCGAACGTTCTCCACGGCGTCTCCAGACTGTCACGTCTGTCACATGTACTCAGTGTGAATCTGCTTTCATCTGTGAAGAGCACAGGGCGCCAGTGACGAATTTGCCAATCTTGGTGTTCTCTGGCAAATGCCAAACGTCCTGCACGGTGTTGGGCTGTAAGCACAACCCCCACCTATGGACGTCGGGCCCTCATACCATCCTCATGGAGTCTGTTTCTGACCGTTTGAGCACATTTGACACATGCACATTTGTGGCCTGCTGGAGGTCATTTTGCAGGGCTCTGGCAGTGCTCCTTCTGCTCCTCCTTGCACAAAGGCGGAGGTAGCGGTCCTGCTGCTGGGTTGTTGCCCTCCTACGGCCTCCTCCACGTCTCCTGATGTACTGGCCTGTCTCCTGGTAGCGCCTCCATGCTCTGGACACTACGCTGACAGACACAGCAAACCTTCTTGCCACAGCTCGCATTGATGTGCCATCCTGGATGAGCTGCACTACCTGAGCCACTTGTGTGGGTTGTAGACTCAGTCTCATGCTACCACTAGAGTGAAAGCACTGCCAGCATTCAAAAGTGACCAAACCATCAGCCAGGAAGCATAGGAACTGAGAAGTGGTCTGTGGTTATCACCTGCAGAACCACTCCTTTATTGAGGGTGTCTTGCTAATTGCCTATAATTTCCACCTGTTGTCTATTCCATTTTGCACAACAGCATGTGACATTTATTGTCAATCAGTGTTGCTTCCTAAGTGGACGGTTTGACTTCACAGAAGTGTGATTGACTTGGAGTTACATTGTGTTGTTTACGTGTTCCCTTTATTTTTTTGAGCAGTGTATATTCACCCCACCCAGTATTGTAATCAAAACTTACCAGAAAGCATGTTGTCCTTGGCTCAGAGAAGTGTAGTAGTGTTGGCTCAATAGCATCTCATTAGTGTGCAAGATTTTGAGAATCAGCTGTACATGTGATGGAAGAGGGCACTGTGCCTGCAGAGGGTTGCAATTCCATTGAATTGGGGATTGTTTAACCAAAATATACCACAAGACCTAGAATTGCGTTAAGTGTATCCCATAAAAAAGGTTCACTGTTATAGGCAAGCTTCTTTTATGAATTTCAGCAAAATACCCGGGCTTAACTTCCCATGGAAATATTCCAGAAATATACCGGAGAGTTTCCGACCCTTTGCAACCCTAGATGTGACACATGCAATTTGATTTGATTTCTTCTGATGTTCTCCTAACTCCTCCTACTGTCTCCCTCTCGTCTCCTCACCCCCACCTTTGTCTCCCTCTTATACACTCACACAGAGGTGGTGTGTGGCGCTCCCACCGTCTACCTCGACTTTGCTCGCTCGAACCTAGATGCCAGGATCGGTGTGGCCGCACAGAACTGCTACAAAGTCGCCAAGGGGGCTTTCACTGGCGAGATCAGGTAAGGCTCCACACTTGTGTATGACGACACGTCTTCCACTTTGAGACAGAATCTGTGACAGAAAACTTGTTAAAGAAATCCTCCTTATTGGGCGAATTCTTTTTTATTTATTTATTTTTAATTTTTCAGAGTTGATTGTTCCTGGTTGTTCCTGTAAAAGGAACTTCATTGGGAAGAAGGATGTTGAACATGTTTTTTACATTTGTATATAAAAAAAATATCATAATGAAATTGGCCTATTTCGACCTAACCATGCGTCCTGTAAGATCCTATGTTCTGTGGACCGTACATGATACAGACAACATCTTGGCGTTATTATACTCCTTATAGTTTTAAACATATGGAGTATGTCTAGATTCAAAAATACATATTTTCATATTAATATTACTCATTTTCACCCAGCTACTTTTTCCACTAGAAATGCGTCTCCATCAAACAGACTTGTTGCGGATAAAAGGCTGTGCGTGAACACGTAGTGCACATAAACATTTTGCCGTTAAATTCCCATGTACCGAATGGGAAAAATACCAGTTAAATGGGTTTCCGTGGCATTTTCAACTCTACCGATGGTTTCGTCACAACAGATCTTGCGTTATGTAGCGAGTGTGCCCACTCTGGTCTTGCTATGTGCTCTCTCGCCAACAGCTGGCAGATACAGTGAGGGTAGGCTACTCTACATGATGACATTTTAATTATGGATATGAGCGAGATCATTTTTATTTGTCAAATGACAGCCAAGCATGGATCATCATGTCACCAGAATAAGACCCTGGATATTTATTGGTAAGGAGCATCGTGCTCATCACCGTTCACTTTCACCACGCTGTGAAGTTGATCACAACTTATTTCATCTGTAGCCTAATAAACGTTTTTTTTTCTTTTTCTGAGTCCTAGTGGGAGGAGCTCTTGACTCTAAGTTTACTTCGACATGATGGTTATTACATCAATATTTGCGCAAAAAGGCATATCCACCTCTATTTCTCGCTCATTTTATTTGACAGAAACAAGATCCCACCATGTCTGTTGGCATTTCTAAAATTGTAACGGCATTTCATGTTTCCATCTGCCCGGTCGTGACTTTTTCCCCATGCGTCAGGTAATTAATCCGCATGAAATGGTTTGCCTGCAACCTGTTTAGTGAATTTGAGGGCTCTACAGTGCGACCATTATACTCACACTATTAAAAATAGATGTGTGCGAACTGAAAAAGTAAAGTATGAGCACATGTGCGAGTTATGATTTCATAACAAAGTATTTCTGCCGTTTGTTTCATAAGTGGTAGCTAATCACACAAAGAACCATAGAAATAAGATTGGTTTCTTATTTCTATGCCAGGAACTACGTAGGGTCCCATATACCCACCTGGTGTGCAGCAACAGTGCCTGGGGTGCTGTGCACACTGAGTGAAATTGGTTGAATTTACCCAAAAGTCTGCTCAAGTGACTTTGTCCTTGTTGCTTGGCTATGTACATTATTTTGTTCATACACTAGGTTGTTATTCATAATTTGAAGAACAGACATTGTGGCTATTCATATTTTGCATTAAAACTGTCAATAAGACAATCTCAAGAGAAGATGGGTTAAAGGTGCAATATGTAGAAATCGATCTGGCATTTCCTGGCTGCTAGAATCCTAATAGTTTGCCTAATTTCAGTTTGTGACAAAAACAAGCTCTCATTATGCAGAGAATCATTGTACCATCTAAACCGAAGTTACAATATTTTGGGTTATGGAAAATATATTTATTTTCAGTTTGAAGCTGGTGTACAAAACCGCAAGTTAAAGACGCAAAAACAAAAACTTACGAACGGGAAGCATGGAAATGGCGCACTTAGAACACATCTACCGCTTCTTAGACTTGCTTTCAATGCAAATGACAGATCTATAACTCACATTTCTATGTGAATTTGGTCTCGTTGCCAAAAAAGTGACATATTGCAGCTTTAAATGTTTAATGTGCTTTCACTTAGAAAATAGTCCTGATCATATAGGCCTAGACAATATCCAAAATAACTACAAATACACTGAATTCATACTTTTCCTGTAATTGAAATGGTAAAGTCATGTCCTTCTACACACAATGCCACAACTGTTTCCAATCTGGATGGTACATTTGATAATGTATTCAATTTTGCTGTGTTTTTCAGATGGAATCGAGGCATTAGAGTGTACCAGAGGCCACCAAAATATAGGTCGTTTTGCCCGGGAAGGCCTGGCTCACTACTTTTTATTTTGGGCTGGCTACGCCTGGTGCTAGTGAAACTCGTTTCACAGCCTTCCTTTAGGATTGCACATTCAGCAAGTCACCAGCAGAGGGAGTTACCTTTTTGAATCCATTTTCCCATTCACTGTGTTGATGGTGCACATAACATTGATCATACCTTCAGACTTAGCAGAGAGCCCGCACTGGAAATGGGATGTACCTGTAGAGTGTATTGTTCCAAACAATACCTTTTAAAATGAACGCAATCAAAACGGGTAGTTGACAATTCTCACATTGAATAAATGAATGTGAAAATGTAATTTCAGAATCAAAAATGGCCACTTTCATCATGATTTAAAAAAAAATACAAATGGTTTGATACAAATGTAATAAAGCATTTCAAACATCCTTCCTCCCAATGACGTTTGTGAGAATTGCCAGAAAAATATGAGATACCAAAAATGTATTTTGCGCTATTTTCAATTAAATCTACTATTAGTGGATGTATTGAGTCTCCCTCTCTCACTTCCTCAGCCCTGCGATGATAAAGGACTGTGGCGTGGAGTGGGTGATTCTGGGCCACTCGGAGAGGCGTCATGTGTTCGGGGAGAGCGACGAGCTGATTGGTCAGAAGGTGGCCCATGCCCTGGAGAGTGACCTGGGGGTGATCGCCTGCATCGGAGAGAAGCTGGAGGAGAGGGAGGCTGGAACCACAGAGGAGGTGGTGTACGCCCAGACCCAGGCCATCGCAGGTAACAGCTGGGCTCAAACCCTGGGTCTGATGTGCGTCACAGGACTGTGTTAGTCCTGTGACTAACACCGTAATCTTTCTTGTGATACACCACACGAGCACATGATGTACAGCACATACCCATTGTTTTCTCCACTGAATCATTCTGTGGGATTTTTTAAATTTTTAATGTCCATGAAAGCTCAATTGTATCTCTTCTACCCACTCTAGATTCAGTTAGCCAGCTCCGCATAGCACTGTTGCACACCTTCCAATTTTTTTTACCAAAACCTTCCAATTTCGGTTTAAGTGGAAAATAAATGTTAGTCTCAAAGGGTAAATTTGGGGGAATTTTGTACCTGTTATTCAGGAGGTAGTCAAAGGGGTTGGCAGTAGTTCACTTAAACGGTGGTGTTGCATGAATGGAACCCTTGCCTGAGACCTAAAAATAGGTTTACCTACCTTGCCTTATCATTATCTTACCTTACCATTATCTACATACAGTGCCATCCATTATCTTGATAATAAGCTGTTGTGTTGTAGACAACGTGAAGGACTGGAGCAAAGTGGTGCTGGCTTACGAGCCTGTGTGGGCCATCGGTACCGGCAAGACGGCCTCACCCGAGCAGGTACGACTCATCACCGTTTCTTAACAATATTGACTGATTTACATACATTGTGCATACTTTACTATGTTATTTAATAGTTACAAGCCGCTCTGTGGGGGGATGCATATTGGTTTTGCCCTCCCCACTCAGACCACTCCCAGACAGTCCTAGAAAAATTATTGCTTGAGGAATTGCTCTTTGCTATGAAGATGTTTTTATTTTATTTTTTAATTGAAAACAATCCCAGTAAAGTACTTAATTGTTAACAAGGAATGATTTGATATTGAGATGGCTGCATTGGACCTTTTTAATCTTTATTTATCCAGGCTAGTCTCAGAGAATCTATTTTTCAAGAGACCTGGTCCAAGAGAGATCTGGTTCAAGTGTGCATGTACCTATTTACTATCCAGTGCATCCAGAAAATATCCATACCCCTTTTACTTTTTCCATATTTTGTTACGTTAGACTAAATCTAAAATTGATTTAAATATTTTTCCCTCAATCTACACATAATACCCCATAATGACAAAACGAAAACAGGTTTTTAGAAATGTTTGCACATTTATATAAAAAAAAAATGTACACAACTCATCACATTTACATACAGTGCCTTGCAAAAGTATTCGGCCCCCTTGAACTTTGCGACCTTTTGCCACATTTCAGGCTTCAAACATAAAGATATAACTGTATTTTTTTGTGAAGAATCAACAACAAGTGGGACACAATCATGAAGTGGAACGACATTTATTGGATATTTCAAACTTTTTTAACAAATCAAAAACTGAAAAATTGGGCATGCAAAATTACTTTGTGGCGCCACCTTTTGCTGCGATTACAGCTGTAAGTCACTTGGGGTATGTCTATCAGTTTTGCACATCGACATCATTCCTCCTTGCAAAACAGCTCGAGCTCAGTGATGTTGGATGGAGAGCATTTGTGAACAGCAGTTTTCAGTTCTTTCCACAGATTCTCGATTGGATTCAGGTCTGGACTTTGACTTGGCCATTCTAACACCTGGATATGTTTATTTTTGAACCATTCCATTGTAGATTTTGCTTTATGTTTTGGATCATTGTCTTGTTGGAAGCCAAATCTCCGTCCCAGTCTCAGGTCTTTTGCAGACTCCATCAGGTTTTCTTCCAGAATGGTCCTGTATTTGGCTCCATCCATCTTCCCATCAATTTTAACCATCTTCCCTGTCCCTGCTGAAGAAAAGCAGGCCCAAACCATGATGCTGCCACCACCATGTTTGACAGTGGGGATGTTGTGTTCAGGGTGATGCGCTGTGTTGCTTTTACGCCAAACATAACATTTTGCATTGTTGCCAAAAAGTTCAATTTTGGTTTCATCTGACCAGAGCACCTTCTTCCACATGTTTGGTGTGTCTCCCAGGTGGCTTGTGGCAAACTTTAAACAACACTTTTTGTGGATATCTTTAAGAAATGGCTTTCTTCTTGCCACTCTTCCATAAAGGCCAGATCTGTGCAATATACGACTGATTGTTGTCCTATGGACAGAGTCTCCCACCTCAGCTGTAGATCTCTGCAGTTCATCCAGAGTGATCATGGGCCTCTTTGCTGCATCTCTGATCAGTCTTCTCCTTGTATGAGCTGAGAGTTTAGAGGGACGGCCAGGTCTTGGTAGATTTGCAGTGGTCTGATACTCCTTCCATTTCAATATTATCGCTTGCACAGTGCTCCTTGGGATGTTTAAAGCTTGGGAAATCTTTTTGTATCCAAATCCGGCTTTAAACTTCTTCACAACAGTATCTCGGACCTGCCTGGTGTGTTCCTTGTTCTTCATGATGCTCTCTGCGCTTTTAACGGACCTCTGAGACTATCACAGTGCAGGTGCATTTATACGGAGACTTGATTACACACAGGTGGATTGTATTTATCATCATTAATCATTTAGGTCAACATTGGATCATTCAGAGATCCTCACTGAACTTCTGGAGAGTTTGCTGCACTGAAAGTGAAGGGGCTGAATAATTTTGCACGCCCAATTTTTCAGTTTTTGATTTGTTAAAAAAGTTTGAAATATCCAATAAATGTCGTTCCACTTCATGATTGTGTCCCACTTGTTTGATGTGTCCCACTTGATTGTGTCCCACACAAAAAATACAGTTTTATATCTTTGTTTGAAGCCTGAAATGTGGCAAAAGGTCGCAAAGTTCAAGGGGGCCGAATACTTTCGCAAGGCACTAAGTATTCACACACTTCACTCAGTACTTTGTTGAAGCACCTTTGGCAGCGTTTACAGCCTCGAGTCTTCTTGGGTATGACACTACAAGCTTGGCACACCTGTATTTGGGGAGGTTCTCTCTTATCTGCAGATCCTCTCAAGCTCTGTCAGGTTGGATGGGGAGTGTTGCTGCACAGCTATTTTCAGGTCTCTCCAGAGATGATCGATTGGGTTCAAGTCCGGGCTATGGCTGGGCCACTCAAGGACATTGAGACTCGTCCCACAGCCACTCATGCGTTGCCTTGGCTGTGTACTTATGGTCGTTGTTCTGTTGGAAGGTGAACATTGACCGCCATCTGAGCTCCTGAGTGCTCTGGAGCAAGTTCTCTCTGTACGTTGCTCCGTTCATCTTTCCCTCGATCCTGACTAGTCTCCCAGTCCCTGCTGCTGAAAAACATCTCCACCGCATGATGTTGCCACCACCATGTTTCACCGTAGGGATGGTGCCAGGTTTCCTCCAGATGTGATGCTTGGCATTCAGGACAGTTGAATCTTGATTTCATCAGACGAGAGAATCTTGTTTCTCATTGTCTGAGTCCTTTAGGTGCCTTTTTGCAAACTAAGCGGGCTGTTATGTGCCTTTTACCGAGGAGTGGCTTCCGTCTGGCTACTCTACCATTAAGGCATGATTGGTGTGCTGCCGAGATGGTTGTCCACAGAGGAAATCTGGAGCTCTGTCAGAGTGACAAAGGTCGTGACCAAGGCTCTTCTCCCCCGATTGCTCAGTTTGGCCGGGCGGCCAGCTCTAGGAAGAGTCTTGGTGGTTCCAAACTTCTTCCATTTAAGAATGTTGACGGCCACTGTGTTCTTGGGGACCTTCAATGCTACAGAAATGTTTTGGTACCCTTCCCCAGATTGGTGCCTCGACACAATCCTGTCTCGGAGCTCTACAGACAATTCCTTCGACCTGATGGCTTGGTTTTTGCTCTGACATGGACTGTCAACTGTGGGACCATATATAGACAGGTGTGTGTCTTTCCAAATCATGTCCAATCAATTGAATTTACCGCAGGTGGACTCCAATCAAGTTGTAGAAACATCTCAAGGATGATCAATAGAAACGGGACGCACCTGAGCTTAATTTCAAGTCTCATAGCAAAGGGTCTGAATACTTATGTAAATAGGTTATTTGTTTTTTATGTTTAATACATGTGCAAACATTTCTATACCTGTTTTTTTGCTTTGTCATTGAGGTATTGTGTGTAGATTGATGAGGAAAAACATTTCATACATTTTAGAATAAGAATGTAACGTAACAAAATGTGGAAACAGTCCAGGGGTCTGAATACTTTCCAAAAACACTGTAAATTTGTGTGTGTGTGTGTGTACTTCTCGTCTCACCCCAGGCCCAGGAGGTGCATGAGAAACTGAGGGAGTGGGTCAGGGCCAACGTATCTGAGGCCGTGGCCGACTCTGTCCGCATCATCTACGGAGGTCAGTAGGGGACACCCTGAACCCAGCGCTGGGAACCTTATCTTATCAGAGGGTCTTTTCCATTCTCTACAAGGCTGCTGATAGCAAAGAGACAATCCCCAGAGAACACTGTTCCTAATGGAAATGTAAAGTATGTATTAGGCTGAGTAGAGATGGGGACAATTAACACTGACAATCAAATGGAGTTTAGAGCACGTATAACATTACTTTGGTAGGTATGTACATTGGTATCTTGAGAATGATATTGATTAGTGTTCCTAAACCTTTGATATGCAAGAATGTCATCTGTTTTTTTATAATATATGTACAGACACATGCTTGTGAAGTTATTTTGTTTAACCAAAGTCCCTCCCTTCTCCTCCAGGCTCAGTTACAGGGGCCAACTGCAAAGAGCTGGGCTCCCAAAACGACGTGGACGGCTTCCTGGTTGGCGGAGCCTCCCTCAAGCCAGAGTTTGTTGACATCATCAACGCGCGTGCCTAGAGCGCACAAGAGCAACCTAACCTGCTGCTAGTAGTGTCCTGTGACTGTCCCTCTTCCCATAGTCTGTGTGTGACAATGTCTTACCTGTGTTTTTGTGTCTGTCAACAAGGGACTATTTGACTCACTTTGTACTACACTGTAGTTTAGCCACAATAAAAATCTCCATTGGTTGATGCAGATGGTATTCTATGTGTTGAGGATGGGACTTTTTACATTGGAATGGCCCTTTGGATGCAAGTTACTAACAACTGCTATATCAGTATGCATTCTAAAATATATTTTTCTGATATATCAATAAGCACTGCACTTGATGTTCCACACTGGATAGGTGTTCACTCACAACTGTAGAGGGACCAGTACTTAGTGTATTGCTAGTGACTGTACAAGTTGCATTAGTCACTAGAAGCACAGTCATGCACGCGCTTGGTTTAGTCCTGCCCTTTCTCTCCTATTGGTTGAAGCACATGTCAATAACTTTTTCCAGCAAAAGACTGTCAAGACAAACCCACAAGGCTGAAGACTGCTTGAATAAATGGTTTAGTCCGTGCTGTGAACTTGCCTGTGTTCTCCCTTCTTT
Source organism: Oncorhynchus masou masou (assembly GCF_036934945.1). Lineage (NCBI taxonomy): Eukaryota > Metazoa > Chordata > Actinopteri > Salmoniformes > Salmonidae > Oncorhynchus > Oncorhynchus masou. The sequence goes on from NC_088224.1 coordinate 37,970,332, forward strand.
GAGTCTGTCCTCCGTTTCTGTGGCTTTTAATTGTCATGTCGTCGACCTTGAGGCATTGCATCATTTATTAGAGCCAACTGAAGTCTCTCCAGTTACTGCATGATTCTAGTAGAAATGACTCCTTCCATCCACCAAAAGCACACTGGATAATCCTTTCTTATAAACAAAATGATTGAAAAGGAAAAGGTGGAACAATCACTCACTAAGATGTATTTCTGTTTAAACAATTTGTAAAAGCTTGATGTTTCAGCCATCAAAGGCCTCCATCAGAACCTTTACAATGATTGCGTTTTGTCTGCACCTCTACTCACCTGGTTGAGCACCCTCCCCTTCTTTCCATTCTAAACCATCAGGATTTTAGTGTTTCCCCTATATTCATTTAGCAGCAGTGTGCTGCTTATAAGATCAGAGTAACAAGTTAAATATCTTCCTCAGAGAAACCTCCAAGGTAACTAGCAAGTTGTAATCCTGAAAGTGTATTCAACCAAATTTAAAGGGATACTTCCCCAGAGAGGTGAACTCTTGGATACCATTTTTATGTCTCTGCATTCAGATTGAAGGAAGCTGCTAACTAGTGTAGCACAAATGCTTACTAGGGTTAGCGCAATGACTGGAAGTCTTTGGGGAACCACTAGCTGTTCCTGTAGACTTCCAGTCATTGCGCTAATGCTAGTTAGCATTGGCTCATGAAACTACCTCCAATGGCTGCATTTACACAGGCAGCCCAAACTCCCTTCAAAGGGCTTCATTGCCAACATCCTGAAATATCCCTTCTTGATATTTTAGAATTGTTAGCTAAGATACAGTAACTTTACACTAGCTAAATAGTTGAATCAATTCACTTGCCAAACATGAAATAGTGTTACAGCAAGTGTTTGTCATCTGTTCTGTATTTACATGGGACTGTTTGTGTGTGGGATAGTGGGAGCATACTGTGGCATCCAGCGCCATAAATTGAGAACTACATGTACAACACACAGATGTGCATTGGTTGTAGAACCAGAAAAGGTTTTATCATCAGTAATTTACATTTGTGTGTAGGTAATGATGTAGGAAGAGATTGCCCCCAAATGCTGATCTGTCATTTTTGTATAACAAAAGCGGGGGCGGTTGTAAGCCGATCCTAGATTTGTTAAACACTTTGATATTAATACAAAAAAAGAGAATGTCAGTGTGGTTGAAACTGTAAATGACCATTTTATTTCACATATGTCCTTTCATGACAGGCATTCTGTCTTTCAACACAGCAATTTTGTTGCCAGAGTAACCAAAGGAAAGTAGACAAAGAGGAAACAGGGACAAGCATGGAGGAACAAGCCAATTCCTGCAAACATAGCAACACCAGGAGAGCCTTTTGAAGTAACCAAGAAACAAAAACGAGGGATGACTGCAGAGCCAGGAAAGGAAAGTGGAGAAGAGGACGAAAGAGGGAGAGTGCAGTTTTGTGTCGTCATTGGGTGAATGAGAGCAAACAACTGCAAAATACAATGTGTGTTCTTTTTATTCTCAGTCAGCCTGTAGTTAGTGTGTCCTTGTCAGCCATCAGTCGGAGTGCTGCTTTTTTTGTATACAGTGCTGTGTGTTTCATTTTCTTTTTGACGCTCATACCCGTCTTTCTTAGGTGCCCTTCAGGCTTCATATCTACACTTGTGTGTCTATGTGCACGTTTGTGTGTGTCGGTCGGTCTCTTTATATCTTAATCTGTCCATCTGTCTTTGTGTCTCAAAGTAACTGTGCATCTGGTTGGCGGCGATGTGTCTGTCTGGTCTCACAGGGCAGTGGGGTTTCTGAAGTTATAGCCTGCAAAGCGAGCTTGATCCCCCAACTCCTCCTCGATCCTAAAGAGACCAACAGAATGGACAAGGAGGGAAAAGAGAAAAACAGGTAAATGCATGTGAACAGAATTTGAATCTGACATCCATTTGCTCAAGGTAAAAGCCCGGGCGATCTGATCCTAGATCTGTGGTTAGGTTAGGGGGTGACTTCTACCTGCAGCTATAAACCCAGTGATCAGGGAGTTATAGTATATGTTAATGCTGCTGTGGGTGGGCAATCAGATCCTAGATCTGTGGTTACATACACCTCCACCCGCAACTATTAACCCAGTGATCATCATGGGTTATGGGAGCTGTTATTAGGGGGTCATGCAATCTGATTCTAGATCTGTAACTCCTAACTGGAACCATTAACCCAGTGGTCAGCGTGTTATAATGGCTACTAATGGTGCTGTGATTGGGTAAGAGGCCCTCCCTCCCCTGTCCTGCTAAGAGCCCAATGGGATTACACTGAGCAGATCCCAGGTGCTCTCCGTGCTCTGACTGGCTCTCACACATGGGGTGACACCGGCGTGTCGTTAGCATGCACGTCACAGCAATTAGCTTGGCGACACTTGTTTAGAATGGGATATGTGGGAATATGCTCTTGGCTACACTCTGGGCTAGGTCTTATACACTGCTCAAAAAAATAAAGGGAACACTTAAACAACACAATGTAACTCCAAGTCAATCACACTTCTGTGAAATCAAACTGTCCACTTAGGAAGCAACACTGATTGACAAATTTCACATGTTGTGCAAATGGAATAGACAACAGGTGGAAATTATAGGCATTTAGCAAGACACCCCCAATAAAGGAGAGGTTCTGCAGGTGGGGACCACAAACCACTTCTCAGTTCCTATGCTTCCTGGCTGATGTTTTGGTCACTTTTGAATGCTGGCGGTGCTTTCACTCTAGTGCAGTGGTGGGCCGTCAGGGCCAGCAAGGCCTCTGCTGGCCTAAACATCATCAGAACATACTTTTTTTTTAAATATATTTTCCCACCAATATGTATTAAATTATTTCCCAGAGTAAGAGTAACACTCTTCATTTCATAGCGTTCCTCTTGGTTGCACTGCTTCAAGCCCCAGGTTGAGATTTGGAGGGCTGGTCTTTATGTTAGATATTTTATCCAATCATATTCAGCCATCATGTGTTGCCAGGGGTCTAAAATCTGCCCTCATGCCTTCAGAATCAACAGTGCGGGCACTTGTAGTTTAAAGTGAATGGAAATTACAATTTTGTCAACCAATCAGCTTTAGAGTTGGCTATTGTACGCCTGCTGGCTGGCTCCAGTGTTACACAGGAGCCAGCTAGCAGGCGTAGTGCCTGCACGTCTTTTGATTGGATTACCAATATTGAGAGGCAGGTCCTATATGGGCAGATCTCAGAACTAGGAAACTGAAATTGATCAACAAATTAATTTGCGTACTACTAAACTGTTTTTTCAACCCACAATGGCGGAAGGAGAAGATATCGATTTGGTCGAGGATATAATTATAACGCCATTCTCAAGACAAACATTTCAAGAAAAGTTAGACATTGTCAGGAGAGGTAGACGCTGATGCTACAAAGCCGACGCTACAAAGACAGGCTCCGAGAAGCACTGCAAACTGTACTGCTGGGAATGCCTATTATTTGCAAGTGATTGATTTGGTGTTTGGAGCCACACTGGCTTTGCAAACCTGAGTTGTCTAACCAAGGCAGCAACGAGACACCAAAGTACGGCTGGGCACTTACAAACAATGGTGCTTTTGAAAACTTTTGGGGACACCGAGTGGATCTACAGCTCAACGAACAAGCGCGCAGGGCAACGAAGCTGCAAAATGAAAAGGTATTGTACTCTTCCCCTGCAATTCTCTGAATAAAAATGTCAATTTCTAGGTGACGCAACGCCTGGTTATACTGCGTTTCTGTCTAAATGTATAGTGTCTAGAGCCATGGCATCATAATGATGGTAATAAGAGGTGGATTAATTCGGGTGGGACTTTGTAGGACTTCACTGAAGGCCCAGGCCCCAGAACCACGGCACGCTACTGCTCTAGTGGTAGCATGAGACGGAGTATACAACCCACACAAGTGGCTCAGGTAGTGCAGCTCATCCAGGATGGCACATCAATGCAAGATGTGACAAGAAGGTTTGCTGTGTCTGTAAGCATAGTGTCCAGAGCATGGAGGCGCTACCAGGAGACAGGCTAGTATATCGGGAGACGTGGAGGAGGCCGTAGGAGGGCAAAAACCCAGCAGCAGGACCGCTACCTCCGCCTTTGTGCAAGGAGGAGCAGGAGGAGCACTGCAAGAGCCCTGCAAAATGACCTCCATCAGGCCATAAATGTGCATGTGTCTGCTCAAACGGTCAGAAACAGACTCCATGAGGGTGGTATGAGGGCCTGACGTCCACAGGTGGGGTTTGTGCTTACAGCCCAACACCGTGCAGGACGTTTGGCATTTGCCAGAGAACACCAAGATTGGCAAATTCGCCACTGGCGCCCTGTGCTCTTCACAGATGAAAGCAGGTTCACACTGAGCACATGTGACAGTCTGGAGACGCCGTGGAGAACGTTCGGCTGCCTGCAACATCCTCCAGCATGACCGGTTTGGCGGTGGGTCAGTCATGGTGTGGGGTGGCATTTCTTTAGGGGGGCCGCACAGCCATCCATGTGCTCGCCAGAGGTAGCTGGACTGCCATTAGGTACCGAGATGAGATCCTCAGACCCCTTGTGAGACCATACGCTGGTGTGGTTGGCCCTGGGTTCCTCCTAATGCAGAACAATGCTAGACCTCATGTGGCTGGAGTGTGTCAGCAGTTCCTGCAAGAGGAAGGCATTGATGCTATGGACTGACCAGCCCGTTCCCCAGACCAGAATCCAATTGAGCACATCTGGGACATCATGTCTCGCTCCATCCTCCAACTGTCTGTTGCACCACAGACTGTCCAGGAGTTGGCTGGTGCTTTAGTCCAGGTCTGGGAGGAGATCCCTCAGGAGACCATCCGCCACCTCATCAGGAGCATGTCCAGGCGTTGTAGGGAGGTCATACAGGCACGTGGAGGCCACACACACTACTGAGCCTCATTTTGACTTGTTTTAAGGACATTACATCAAAGTTGGATAAGCCTGTAGTGTGGTTCACCACTTTAATTTTGAGAGTGACTCCAAATCCAGATCTGTGGGTTGATAAATGTGATTTCCATTGATCATTTGTGTGATTTGTAAAGAAAAAAGAATTTAACAATAATATTTAATTCATTCAGATCTAGGATGTGTTATTTTAGTGTTCCCTTTATTTTTTTGAGCAGTGTATGTAGATACAGGACTAGATTCAGTTTACTGTAACTGAGTACTAACCTTGAACCATTGAGGGTGGAAGGTGAAACTGACCTTAGATCAGTGTCTAGGGGCAACATTGTCCTACTCCTACTCTTCCTTTTAGGGATTGTTGACCAGGAGCTTGTTGGTCTCTACATAGTACAGCTATAGTACATGTTCATGCATGCTTGTGTAGCACGTGGGGATGTGTGAAACCTACTCCTCAGTCTGAACTGTCATGCTTCCGCCAAGATGCTGGAGGGAGGACGGTCACGTGTATTTGTGAGGCAGAGGTCCCGAGTTCGTGCCAGGTATGGGCCGAATCGGGAGGAAGTGGTACTCGCGAAGCAAGCAGCGTGACGTCCTTTACACTTACAGTTGAAGTCGGAAGTTTACATACACTTAGGTTGGAGTCCTTAAAACTAGTTTCTCAACCACTCCACAAATGTCTTGTTAACAAACTATAGTTTTGGCAAGTCGGTTAGGACATCTACTTTGTGCATGACACAAGTCATTTTTCCAACAATTGTTTACAGACAGATTATTTCACTTCACTGTATCACAATTCCAGTGTGTCAGAAGTTTACATACACTAAGTTGACTGTGCCTTTAAACAGCTTGGAAAATTCCAGAAAATGATGTCATGGCTTTAGAAGCTTCTGATAGGCTAATTGACATAATTTGAGTCAATCGGAGGTGTACCTGTGGATGTATTTCAAGGTCTACCTTCAAACTCAGTGCCTCTTTGCTGGACATCATAGGAAAATCAAAATAAATCAGCCAAGACCTCAAAAAACCTCCACACATCTGGTTCATCCTTGGGAGCAATTTCCAAACACCTGGAGGTACCAGGTTCATCTGTACAGACAATAGTACGCAAATATATACACCATGGGACCAAGCAGGCCATCATACCGCTCAGGAAGGAGACGCGTTCTGTCTCCTAGAGATGAACATACTTTGGTGCAGAAAATGCAAATCAATCACAGAACAACAGCAAAGGATCTTGTGAAGATGCCGGAGGAAACAGGTACAAAAGTATCTATATCCACAGTAAAAACGAGTCCTATATCGACATAACCTGAAAGTCCGCTCAGCAAGGAAGAAGCCACTGCTCCAAAACCGCCATAAAAAAACCAGACTATGGTTTGCAACTGCACATGGGGACTAAGATCGTACTTCATGGAGAAATGTCCTCTGGTCTGATGAAACAAAAATAGAATGGTTTGCCCATAATGACCATCGTTATATTTGGAGGAAAAAGGGGGCGGCTTGCAAGGCGAAGAACATCATTCCAACCGTGAAGCACAGGGGTGACAGCATCATGTTGTGGGGTGCTTTGCTGCAGGAGGGACTGGGGCACTTCACAAAATAGATGGCATCATGAGGCAGGAAACTATGTGGATATATTGAAGTAACATCTCAAGATCCCATTCTATGGTTTTTACTAGTTTTTCATGTTGTTTGTCTGTCATTTTTGTAATGACTTGGTGCTACCTATCTTTCACAAGAAGCAATAGAAGCCACTGAGTACAATTTGGAGGGATAGCTAAAGAGGATCATGTTTGACCACTGACCTCATGAGCTGGTTGTACTTGGCCAGCCTTTCAGATCTACATGGGGCTCCTGTCTTAATCTGAGAGAGAGACATAATTAGAACAGATTTAGTGAAAGCAATACAATGTTGTGGTCAGATTTGTATAATGGTTGGGGTCTTCTGTATGGGATGCTCCGCATGACTTTTTGAGTGAGCGAGTGAGTGTGTACCTGTCCAGTGCAGAGCCCCACCACCAGGTCAGCGATGAAAGTGTCCTCTGTCTCTCCTGAACGGTGACTGACCATCACCCCCCAGCCATTGGCCTGGGCTAGCTTACACCTGAGAGAGAGCGAAAGAGAGAGAAACAAACAAACAAAGGTGGGGGCTCGGAGACAAAAGAGAGGGAGAGTGTAAGAGTAGAATAAGCATGAGGGTACTAAAAGAAGATTAAAGTAAATGTATGAATGATTGCTATATTAATACATTTTAATTGTACGACTTTGAATGACTGTTGGCTGTACTTACAGCCAAGATTGATGACAACAGTTATAGATGATGGATAGCTGTAAAATGTCAATGATTGATGGCTATGAGTGTTGTAACATTTGACAAGTATATACAGTGGGGCAAAAAAGTATTTAGTCAGCCACCAATTGTGCAAGTTCTCCCACTTAAAAAGATGAGAGGCCTGTAATTTTAATCATAGGTACACTTCAACTATGACAGACAAAATGAGAATAAAAATCACATTGTAGGATTTTTAATGAATTTATTTGCAAATTATGGTGGAAAATAAGTATTTGGTCAATAACAAAAGTTTATCTCAATACTTTGTTATATACCCTTTGTTGGCAATGACAGAGGTCAAACGTTTTCTGTAAGTCTTCACAAGGTTTTCACACACTGTTGCTGGTATTTTGGCCCATTCCTCCATGCAGATCTCCTCTAGAGCAGTGATGTTTTGGGGCTGTTGCTGGGCAACACGGACTTTCAACTCCCTCCAAAGATTTTCTATGGGGTTGAGATCTGTAGACTGGCTAGGCCACTCCAGGACCTTGAAATGCTTCTTACAAAACCACTCCTTCGTTGCCTGGACGGTGTGTTTGGGATCATTGTCATGCTGAAAGACCCAGCCACGTTTCATCTTCAATGCCCTTGCTGATGGTAGGCTTTGTTACTTTGGTCCCAGAACTCTGCAGGTCATTCACTAGGTCCCCCCGTGTGGTTCTGGGATTTTTGCTCACAGTTCTTGTGATCATTTTGACCCCATGGTGTGAGATCTTGCGTGGAGCCCCAGATCGAGGGAGATTATCAGTGGTCTTGTATGTCTTCCATTTCCTAATAATTGCTCCCACAGTTGATTTCTTCAAACCAAGCTGCTTACCTATTGAAGATTCAGTCTTCCCAGCCTGGTGCAGGTCTACAATTTTGTTTCTGGTGTCTTTTGACAGCTCTTTGGTCTTGGCCATAGTGGAGTTTGGAGTGTGACTGTTTGAGGTTGTGGACAGGTGTCTTTTATACTGATAAAAAGTTCAAACAGGTGCCATTAATACAGGTAACGAGTGGAGGACAGAGGAGCCTCTTAAAGAAGAAGTTACAGGTCTGTGAGAACCAGATATCTTGCTTGTTTGTAGGTGACCAAATACTTATTTTCCACCATAATTTGCAAATAAATTCATTAAAAATCCTACAATGTGATTTTCTGGATTTTTTTTCTCATTTTGTCTGTCATAGTTGAAGTGTACCTATGATGAAAATTACAGGCCTCTCTCATATTTTTAAGTGGGAGAACTTGCACAATTGGTTGCTGACTAAATACTTTTTTGCCCCACTGTAGTTGGAAGTAAAGTGTTGGCTATATTCAATATGGCTGATTGATGATCATACAAATGTCAAAAATAAAGCTCATTATTTTCTTAATTCAATTATCTTTTATTTAAGTAGGTAACTGCCATTGAGATTGGCATCTCTTTTTCAAGGACTCCCAACCTGGCCAAGAGACAGACTTGATGACTGACGGCTACATAAATGTGCATGACTGACGTCACACTTTACTTGAACCCTACCTACGTCATAAGGGCTACATAACCTTATTATAGATCATCGTAGTGTTTCTCCTATATATTACCAGGTAATCTCTTTTTCAAGGACAATTTAGCCTGGCCTAGTGACTGAGATTGACAGATTGACTTGATGATTGACATCTATATATCAAAGTGATTTATTGACCGATCATGTGACGTGGGTCACTTACGCCTGGATGGCTTCACTGACAGAGCCGATCTGGTTGACTTTGAGCAGTAGGCAGTTGCAGGCCCGCTTCTCGGCAGCCTTCTCTATCCTCTTGGGATTGGTCACCGTCAGGTCGTCCCCGACAACCTGGATGCCCACGGAAGCCGTGAGGCGGGACCAGGCGGCCCAGTCATCCTGATCAAACGGGTCCTCTATGGACACCACTACAAAGAGGACAAGGGTTTAGTGGAGTGCACACTCAGTTAGGACATGTACTCAGTCGTGGTTTGGAACGGAGGTTTTTCTATAGGGAGCAAAGTTGTAGACAGCCATAGTGTTGTAAGAGGAAATGTGTCGTGGGATCTTTCAACGTGAAGGTAGATATAAACTTGAACTTCTCTTTTGAATGTAAATGTAGGATCAGCCTGTTGCCTCTATAATTTTTATTTAATTTTTTTCTCCCATAAATAGTGTGTATATGGTCCATACCTGCGCACAGCCCACACTGGTGAGTGTAGGCTAAACGCAGGTATAAACCATACACCCACCCCCTTTTTCTCCCCAATTTCGTAGTATCCAATTATTAGTAGTTACTATCTTGTCTCATCGCTACAACTCCCGTACGGGCTCGGGAGAGACGAAGGTCGAAAGTCATGCGTCCTCCGAAACACAACCCAACCAAGCCGCACTGCTTCTTAACACAGCGCCATCCAACCCGGAAGCCAGCCACACCAATGTGTCAGAGGAAACACCGTGCACCTGGCAACCTTGGTTAGCGTGCACTGTGCCCGGTCCGCCACAGGAGTCACTGCTGCACGATGAGACAAGGATATCCCTACCGGCCAAACCCTCCCTAACCCGGACGACGCTAGGCCAATTGTGCGTCGCCCCACGGACCTCCCAGTCGCGGCCGGCTGCGACAGAGTTGCCTCTATAATTGAATTGAATGGATTTGAATTTAAACTAATTAATTGAATCAGTCGAGGGAGGGACCCCATTTACTTTTTTGTGTTATCCCTGTCTAGATTTTTAAAAATGATGCACTCTGTGTATTTTTTTGTATCTCAAATAAAACGAATCAATAAATCAAATTCATGTCAGATTGAATTAGGAATCCAATGGGTGTCAAGTGACTGTTTGCCTACCTGGGTAGTCGTTAACGAAGCCTTGGTAGATGTCTGACAGCTCCTCTCCGCTGATGTGCCTGTCAGAGTCCGGAGTAGACTTGAAGTCCAGGTCGTACTTCCCCTCGCGGTAGAACTCGGACGCCGCCACATCCATCCCGATCACCACCTTATCTGTGAAGCCCGCTTTCTCGATGGCTGTCTTTATCAGCTCCAACGCTGAGGGGAGAGACGGAAAGAGGGAGGGGAGAGATGGGAGGAAAGAAAGATGATAAGTGTTGGGTGGAGGTAGAGAACGAGAGAGGAAGGCTGTAAGGGTAGACTCTACCTAGCCTGTGAACCACTCTGTTTCTGCTCTGGCCTACTTGTCTTGTTGCTTGTTTGGTGACATGATACTGCTGTGTTGCTGAATGCAGAAATAGTCAAGTATCCAGGCTAGAGTGTTGGTCGAGAGTGAGTCAGAAAGGTTGCAAGACTACACACACCATTCTGTTCTCGATGCTTGAGAGATACTACAGAGCAAAATCTATTCTAAGAGCCTACAGCTGACAGTCCTTTAGGCTTTTCACACTTTCTTTTGATCTTGCCAGGGTTTTGACTTCCTGTCACACCTAGCTACTTCTTCAATAGTGGGATCGCGGCATCGCTTTTTCCCCAAGGCCCAGGGTTATCTCACTCACTCACTTACACGCTCACTTACACGCTCGCTCACTCACACACTCACACACACACTTAGTTCGAAGATCAGCTGATACACATTGCCTTGGCTGTTGGGAAATGTGAGAGAAGAAAGCCTTGAGGAGGACATGTTGTGACAAACATACAGATGGACAGACACTGTACCAGAGGCAGGATGGAAACTCATTAAAGCATACCACCTTGGATTTATGATTTTATCTCTAACACTATTTTAGATTTATGGCTGCTGTTGTCCCATAGTCATCGCAGCAAAGACTAGATTGTGGGTGAAACGATTTGTCTATTGGTGTAAATGCCCATACAAGAATGTGGGCAACCAAAATATTAATATTGGTACAGTCCACTATTTTCAGTGCCCACAACTATGGCTGTGGTGGCCACGGAATTTCGTCAGCCGGTGATTGTCAAGGAAATAACTGTCGGTCTCGCGGCAATTGACCGGTAATTAACATAAACACATTTAGCATCTCCTGGCTTCCACACACAGCCTACAAGCCACTAATGCAGACCTTTGGAACATCTACATTTTAAAAAGTCTAATAGATCCATGTAATATAGCTTACACCTTCACAATAAATCCATTATTCACTTTAGACAGGTCTAAAGAAACATAATATGAAGACAATTTAATCTATTTCAGAAGAACAGAATAGCATAGGAGTTGTCCTTATGTTAGGTCCTCATCTGGCTACGCCAAATGGCTGTGGGCTACATTAGTTCATTTAGCAGACAAGATTTTCTTAGAATTCCATGGCATTATGTTATGGTATGAAGAATACAATTGAACAAAGCTGAATAAAAGAGAAAGATATTTTCACCAAACGATTTGAGGGAGTGCACACATGCGACTATTCTTTGTTGAGCGGTTAACAAAGAAATAGGTACTCCTATATGCCTAATTTAGAGTTATTAATGTAACTTAAGTTGTTCTACAAACGTTTTTATTGGTAATACATTGTAAGACTGCATGATGAGATTCTAATTATGATTTGAAAAAAGTCGCTTGAAAGATATGAGCTCTGCTTTTTTTGCGCAGGCTGTTCACAATTCATCAGTCTCATTCACAATTTGACAAGCACTTGATAATGCCTCGAATTTCACGACAGCTCCCCTTTGTGTGGCCGTTGTGCCCTTGGCCCGGAGTGCTGTGTTGTGCCCTTCTCCCTGAGTGCTGTACACTCCGAAGCACCTCTCACTCACATGGCTCTCCATCATGTGATCGAGTGTTTCTCACAGGCTACAAGTGAAGACAGACACATCGGAGACGCAACTGTGCACATCCTTATCCAATTCCGAGGTGCATATTGAAGATACTGGTAGAACTGTCCACATTTACTTTTCATCAGCCAACAAGATGAGTTAGGCTAGTGCTTTTTCTGTTCATTAGGCCTATGTCAATCTACTATCCCCCATAGTACAAAAGTTGACCTATTCTGTGCGAGTAATAAATACTCCAAACATAGTCTGGGACAGTTGTGGGATGTGATAGATCACAAATTAATACAACTACTAGCATACCCCCCAAAAATTAAGCTTCGTAGCTGATGCAACAGATCAGAGCGTTTAGCTTAAAATGTTGATAAACAGCGGTCACAGCTGAATCACATCCGGCCGTGACTGGGAGTCCCATAGGGCAGCGCACAACTGGCCCAGCGTCGTCCGAGTTTGGCCTGGATAGGCCGTCATTGTAAATAAGAATTTATTCTTATCCGAGTTGCCTAGTTAAATAAAGGTTAAATAAAATAAAAACATTTGACTATTTCTTGACATTATAAGCACAGCAATGTGTACACGACAGTAGGCTATAAGCATTAGCGGGAAAACAGCATTATCAAAATGTGATTATGCATGTAATGCTTTTATTATAAAGGTGCATTTTTATGGTGAAAATTATCTTCCCCAAACTTGAAACTCACGTGCTGCTTATGTATGCCAGTTAGGCTCTACACCCCTTATAAAGCAGATTAATGTGCTTCATTTTAAGAAGTTATTTGGCCACTTTAGTTGTGATACAAACCTTGTCAAAACATATAGGCTAGGTTACAAGAGGTGTACAACTATGATTCTAAAAAGATGCACAAAAAAGAGCATTGTCTTTTGCCTTAGGCTGGGCATCATTCACAAGTGATAATATATAATTATCACAGTAATTCGCAAGTGATAGGCTAATATCACCCATCAGACTATTATTGATTTAATTTTGTCTTTACATATACTAAATAATATATATGTGAATTTTGTTAAATAGTAAATGGAGGACCGCTTTTGCCTTGATTCATTTTCATGCCATCTAGGTAGGCTATACTCCTGTTGTAAAGATAAGCAATGGTGCTTAGTATTAGGAAAGTTGAGAAATAAACATAGTAGGCCTAGCTGATTGGATCCTCCTCTTTTTAATAGAGGCCACTCGAAATGTTGAGCAACATGAGCTCTCATTAAGTGTTTGATTAGATAGTCGATGGCATTTGCATTGATGTCAGCGTGATTAGAGGGACAGTAGAGTGCTGAGTACCAGACAGTTAGCAAGTTTGGTGGGCTACTAATGACCATCAACAGCATTAGAGCTTGGAGAAGCCTAATTACCATGATTAAACAGTGCAACAGTCCTTCCCCCAAGAGCATGTATCATTTAAACCCTGGTTAAAGTGTTACCAGAGTCGTGTTCAATGGGGCACACAGCAAAATGTTATGAAACAGAAAACAAAAACAGAGTAGTCCATACTGCTTTCTTGTGTATGGTACGTAAATGAACATGACCCAAGATAGAGGTAAAGTGCCATGGATATCCTATGGTTGGATTTGTACCGGAGATGTCTTGCTCGGGTAATCCAACGTTTTAACCATTAAATCAACTATAAAATCCCTGTAGACCGAGGGTGACAACTGCTCTTACAGGTCACAAGACTGTGTTTCTAAATGAACTCTGCTGCACTTACCCTCACTGTTCTCCAGGATATTGGGGGCGAACCCCCCCTCGTCGCCCACGTTGGTAGCGTCCTGGCCGTACTTCTCCTGGATCACCCCCCTGAGCGTGTGGTACAGCTCGGAGCCCACCCGAAGCGCGTCCCTGAAAGACTCCGCCCCGACAGGAAGTACCATGAACTCCTGCATGGCTAGCTTGTTGCCCGCGTGGGAGCCTCCGTTGATCACGTTGAACGCCTGGGAAGGAGATAAGGGGAATTAGCAGTTAGGGCAACACCCATGTTCAGCAGATACTGGTACAGTTTCTAATTTCCCACATATTTTTCATGTACAGTATATGTTATTTTTATCATACATACCATTATGGTAAAACCATTCACAGAATGACTGTTTCAGTGTTGAATCATCGTTATTATGCTTCTGCTACACCTTCTCTGGTATAACTGTTATATAAGTAGTATCTTACTGGAACTGGCAGCACCAGCTCTGTGTTTCCTGCCAGGTCAGCGATGTGACGGTACAGGGGGACCTCTTTTTCTGCTGCACCAGCCTTGCAAATGGCCAGGGAGACTCCCAGGATAGCATTAGCGCCAAACTGAGCTGTCGACGAGGAAGGAAATGTGACAAATTTCAAAAAGGTCTACCAAAATCCGGGTTCAGACAAAAGCCCATTCTCTCAGTTGATGGTGGACCTGAATTGATTGGGGGATACATCGACACATTTGATCTGTTTCTTTGGTAGGAACCGGGAGACTCACACTTGTTCTCTGTGCCGTCCATTTGAATCATTGTGTTGTCCAGTTGCTCCTGCTCCACAACACTGATACCCTATGGGACACATCCTTTTTACACAACTTATTTATAAGCATATTAAAACGTTCATTATATTGGTAAGTCATCGAGGACCAATTCTCTAATTGGTCCTCGAACAAATGGATGGATGACCCGCGACATATCTGCACACAAGAAATATCTCATATTTGCAGCCACCTATGAGCCAAACCCTCAAAAGTACATATCATAGATATAACCGATTGGAAATCATAGTACCCAAATCATAGTACCCAAATCATAGTACCCAACTCACCGATGCTATGAGAGCAGGAGCCAGAGTGTCATTGATGTGGCCCACTGCCTTGAGCACACCTAGAGCAGAGAAAGAAGGCAGATGGGAGAGAAGATGGGGAAGGAGGGACAAACATCATTCTGTTTACTCCAGCATTAGATGCACGTGCGCACACACACAAACAAACCTTTGCCCCTGTAGCGGCTCTTGTCTCCATCCCTCAGCTCTAGAGCCTCATAGATGCCTGTGGACGCTCCACTGGGCACTGCAGCCCTGAAAAGACCTGAGAGAGACAGAGAGAGAGAGGGAGGGAGGTGTAAGAGATGGCAACAGAGAGAGTGACGTTAGAGCGGAATGATCCGGGAAATCGTACGAGGCCTTGGACGGCGACGCTCTTAAGAATTTTATTGTAGCTTTTGGCTAATCTTAAGGCTCTTCGTACAGTGCGATACTACGCTTTGTAGACAGGCTTGAGAGGGGTCACCTTTCTCTGTGCACAGGTCCACCTCCACAGTGGGGTTTCCCCGGGAGTCTAGGATCTCCCTCGCAACGATGCTGACAATCGACATCCTGTGAAAGAGAGAGAGAGAGAGGGGGGGGGGGGGGGGGAGCCAGAGAGATCAAGTGCCTCTATTTTTACCATTGCATTTGTACATACAGTAAGGAAGTGCATAATGGGAGTGCAAACGAAGTGTGCAGAGAGTGACATTACGGTTGCTATAAACCATCATGATATATGAAAGCGTTTCCCCATGTGAAGTTGGAATTGAATAGATTTTACAATGCTTCATGTACCAGGAGGTCAGATGGAGCTATTACCACGGTAAAAGGACCAGACTAAAATCTATTCTAAGTCCCATGATGCTAAAACATGGCTCACTCAGACACTATGTCGCTATCAGGTGTGGAATCTGTGGACGGCCGGTGACTCGAGCGAAACGACGACATGGTTCCTAGTCACTTGGCCCACGACTCCACGAGACACAGGGAATCCGTCACCGCCATTGGTCAAGATTGGACTGTCGGCGCCCACCATGTCAAGCATTACCCAGAAATCCACAGGCTAAAAGGCTAGGATTTATGTGTTGGTATGGATGTGGGTACGCAGACCCGCGACTCCTCATGACGAGTGCCCATCCCTGCCCTATGCTGTACCATATCATGTCATTATAATGTCCCTTATTAATAGTACTAGGTCTCTGACAGTCCTTGTTGCTAATTGCTCACTTATTTGACTTAACAAAATAACATGGATCCCTACAGAACTGGACAGCTATATAATCTCCGGTCTTTACTGAAAGACTGAAATGTTACAGCAACTGAAATGACAACTGAATTATTGTGCACTGAATAATAAGCCCTTGTACACTTACAGCTCTATTCCATGACATCCCCCCTCATTTACTGTGTAAAAATGTATGAATGTCGCTGTAAGTTTTTCACTGAAATGTTTGTGGTGTTTGTGGTATACGTACCTTTCAGCGACTATGAATGTATTTAACCTTATGTTCTTCATTTAAATGCTTGTGATTTAATGGTGCCACAATATGCATAAATCCCTATCCACTTTCAGCCAATCAGCCCCATCCATTATCGTGGCTCATATATATGAATGCAGCTGTAAGTTATATAACCCCTCCCTCCCAGCAGTGTGCAGCATGAGGACACCCATGTCCACACCGCACCTCCTAAAGATTGCAGCGCTCAGCACAAATACCCAGGGACAGTGTGATAAGAGAGGGGGGGGGATGGGTAGAAAAAGAGAGAAATCATTAAATCCCTCCTTTTGGCTGAAGAAGAGAGGAGATTCAGGGATGGAGGAGGAGAGAGGGACGGTTGGGTAAAAAGGAGAGCAGGAAGGGAAAGAGAGAGAGAGGGACGCAGAAGCATCATTTTCACAGGAGTGGCACCGATTGCACACATGCCAACACAGACGCATGGAGAGCAGTCTAACGCATGGCACACACACACACACACACACTTTTGCAGACGTTGACACTATCCCTCTTCCTCTCTCTCACACATTCACTGTACATATATACACACACACACACATTTGTACACATACTGATACAGACATTCAAGGTTCTCTCCCTCCCCTTCACCGTCTCTCAGGCACACATACAGACGTGTAGAGCTTCTCCTTTCCTCTCCCTGCCACTCACACACACACACACACACACACACTAGCTCAAACACAATCACATTATCTCCATACACACACACACACACAGATCATGCACTAAGGCAACTTCATAGAACCCAGACACAAATGCTCTAATACAAAACTGACACACACACACTCACAGTGAATCAATATAACACCTCGAACCCAGAGCCAGGCAGGGCTGGCACATTAGTTAGCATTCACAACCGTAATGCCTCACATACCGAACTAAGCAAGCAGCATCATCACAATCATCATCACCTACTCCAACCCAGCACATCTCTGCTACTGGGAAGCAATCAATACAAGATGCAGGAATAATAAAACAGGGGATGACAGCCTGGAGAATGAAGAAAAGAGAGTGGAAGAGGGAGAGAAGAGAATGAGGATGATCCATCGTTACCTGCCGTTTGTGTGTTTCCGCCTAATAGAGAAAGCCAGAAAATACTGGAGACGGATGAGAGAAGGAGAGAAACAGAGAGAGGGAGGGGGAGAAAGAGAGAGGGGGAGAGCAGAGGAGGAAAACAGAGGGTGGGGGTCAAATGTGTGACAGAAGGGGGAGGGGATGACGGGATGACTCACAAAAAGACGCTGAGAAAAGAGGAGCGACATAGGGAAGAGAGTGGGGAGGGTTGATTCATTAGACAGAAAGAGGGAAGAGAGTGGGGAGGGTTGATTCATTAGACAGAAAGAGGGAAGAGAGTGGGGAGGGTTGATTCATTAGACAGAAAGAGGGAAGAGAGTGGGGAGGGTTGATTCATTAGACAGAAAGAGGGAAGAGAGTGGGGAGGGTTGATTCATTAGACAGAAAGAGGGAAGAGAGTGGGGAGGGTTGATTCATTAGACAGAAAGAGGGAAGAGAGTGGGGAGGGTTGATTCATTAGACAGAAAGAGGGAAGAGAGTGGGGAGGGTTGATTCGTTAGACAGAAAGAGGGAAGAGAGTGGGGAGGGTTGATTCGTTAGACAGAAAGAGGGAAGAGAGTGGGGTGGGTTGATTCGTTAGACAGAAAGAGGGAAGAGAGTGGGGAGGGTTGATTCGTTAGACAGAAAGAGGGAAGAGAGTGGGGAGGGTTGATTCATTAGACAGAAAGAGGGAAGAGAGTGGGGAGGGTTGATTCTTTAGACAGAAAGAGGGAAGAGAGTGGGGAGGGTTGATTCATTAGACAGAAAGAGGGAAGAGAGTTGGGAGGGTTGATTCTTTAGACAGAAAGAGGGAAGAGAGTGGGGAGGGTTGATTCATTAGACAGAAAGAGGGAAGAGTGGGGAGGGTTGATTCATTAGACAGAAAGAGGGAAGAGAGTGGGGAGGGTTGATTCATTAGACAGAAATAGGGAAGAGAGTGGGGAGGGTTGATTCATTAGACAGAAAGAGGGAAGAGAGTGGGGAGGGTTGATTCATTAGACAGAAAGAGGGAAGAGAGTGGGGAGGGTTGATTCATTAGACAGAAGGAGGGAAGAGAGTGGGGAGGGTTGATTCATTAGACAGAAAGAGGGAAGAGAGTGGGGAGGGTTGATTCATTAGACAGAAATAGGGAAGAGAGTGGGGAGGGTTGATTCATTAGACAGAAAGAGGGACGGAGGAGAGGTGGATTGGAGAGAAAAAGATGGGGTGCCACCTTTTGAACTGCAAATCAGCTGTAAAAGATAGAGGGGAAGGAAGAAGTGGTCTGTCTACCCCCTTCTCGCTCTCTCTCATCTCTTTCCCTCTAATCTCTCCCATATCTCTCTTTCCTCTCTACCTGTCTCTCTCATCTCTTTCCCTCTGTCCCTCTCTCTCATCTTTCTTTCCCGCTCTCATCTCTCATCTGTCTCTTTCTTTCATGATGCTGTAAAGGCTGTGTAGACGGTATACAAGGCACTGTTCATATACTGTACACCATTGCATCATCTATACTAAACACTGGCTCAGCAATGATGCACCTACAGCGTATACCACTTCTTATATATGACTAACTGTATAGGCACTAAACAGTGAATGGTAATGTTGCACTGTTACAGCATCAAAGTGGATTTGGAAACATTGAATGTATTCCCCATTCTATAGTATATATCGAAATTACTACTATTATCTTGTTGTTTGAAAAATGTTTGTAAACTGTAAGAGAACAATTACACGTAAGAAATACCAACGCATTTCAAATGTATTTTGCTTGACGATGTGCCTATACTCAAAACCATCCATGAAAAGTAATGGCCTTCAAAATGGCAATTTGTTGAGTACTGGAAGAGTTGAATGTTTTAGGACTGCATGATGGTTATACAGACAGACAGGCGGTGTGGGTGAAACAGCGTGTGTGTGTTTGTGTGCACATTTATTTATTTATTTTTACTCTTTAAAAAATAAATCGAACCTTTACTTAACAAGCCAAGTCAGTTATTAAGAAACAAATTCTTATTTACAATGGCAGCCTACCCCGGCCAGTCTTGGCCAATTGTCCGTCGCCCTATGGGACTCCCAATCCCGGCCGGATGTGATACAGCCTGGAATCGAACCAGGGACTGTAGTGATGCCTATTGCACTGAGATGCAGTGCCTTAGACCGCTGCGCCACTAGGGAGCACGTGCGTGTGTGCGCATTCCTGTGTATGTGCATTTGTATGTGTGTGCATTCCTGTGCATGCATGTACGTGGTGTGGTGTGGGTGTGTATGCCTAGACAGAGGAGAGTGAGAGATATATAATTCTATAATTAAATGGCCAAGTAAAAATGGGATTATCTTTGTAATACAACAACAACAATGTCCTTGACACCCATCTCACCCGGAAAGAGAGAGAACTGTACAGGGAAAGTGCCTCTATCCAACTGCTATTTTAATCATGGTTGATTGACAACATTTCCTCCGCCCTCTGGTCACACCTCTGGTTCTTCAACCTCTGTTTCAGTCCACACAGCTGTTCCTGTCCCATCCTCATTCCTCTTATTTCCTATTGCAATGTTTGTGTGGGGAGTGTGAATGTGAGGGTGGGGTTGTTCTGTATGTGTGTGTGTCTGTCATTTGTGAGGAGAGAGGGAGCCAGAGTAGGTGCAGATGTCAGGTGAGGCACAGGGATGTATGGGAGGCCAGTGGACAGAGAGCCAGTGTGTCAGTGAGGGGAGTCTGCATAGACTCCTCTCCTAGGGCATTGTGTGTGTGTGTGTTAATGCATTGGCGTTAACGCTCTAGCTTCTAACCATCCTCTATCGTTTCCAGATTCATGTCGAGATTCACGGACACATTACTTTCTATAGGTGGATTCTGGATGACGAGAGGGGTGTGCCAACAGCTGTTCAGTGTGTAGGCCTATGCATGGGTAGATTTGTTTGCAGGTGTATCGAAAAATGTGTGGACTACAGAATTCCTATACTACCTCATTTATCAGATACACTACACTAGCTCCACATTGTCCAGATGTCTTATGTCCTTCTCGTTTGTTTTCTGCCTTGAACTGTGCCTTCATATCAGGGGTCTAAAGCGGCTTCCAGCTCCTCCTGTCTCTGTATCCTTCGTTGTGATCTGGAAATTGGATTGATAAAAGCAATATGGTGGATGTGGTCTATGAGCCAATGGCTGTCGCTTGTCTAGTTCTTTTAAATCAGTTCAGATATACAGTGCCTTCGGGAAAGTATTCAGACCCCTTGACTTTTTCCACATTTTGTTACGTTACAGCCTTATTCTATAATTGATTTAATAGTTTTTTCCCCCACATCAATCTAAATCAAATCAAAGTTTATCTGTCACATGCGCCGAATACAACAGGTGTAAACCTTACAGTGAAATGCTTACTTACGAGCCCCTTAACCAACAGTGCAGTTAGGAATAATATGTGTTCAGTAAAAAATAGGTAAGTGAAAACTAAAAGTAACAAATAATTAAAGAGCAGCAGTAAAATAACAGTTGCGAGGCTATAAACAGGGGGTCATAAACAGAGAGTAGCAGCAGTGTAAAAGGGGGGGCAATGCAAATAGTCTGGGTAGCCATTTGATTAGCTGTTCAGCAGTCTTATGGCTTGGGGGTAGAAGCTGTTAAGAAGCCTTTTGGACCTAGACTTGGCACTCTGGTACCGCTTGCCGTGTGGTAGCAGAGAGAACAGTCTATGACTAGGGTGGCTGGAGTCTTTGACAATTTTTAGGGCCTTACTCTGACACCGCCTGGTATAGAGGTCCTGGATGGCAGGAAGCTTGGCCCCAGTGAAGTCCTGGGCCGTACGCACTAACCTCTGTAGTGCCTTGCAGTCGGAGGCCGAGCAGTTGCCATAACAGGCAGTGATGCAACCAGTCAGGATGCTCTCGATGGTGCAGCTGTACAACTTTTCAGGGATAGGCTTTGTTGAAAGCTTCACGACTCTCTTGGTGTGTTTGTCTACACACAATACCCCATAATGACAAAGCAAGCACTACAGGTTTTTAGAAATTTTAGCTAATTTATTAAAAATAAAAAACTGAAATATCACATTTACATAAGTATTCAGACCCTTTACTCAGTACTTTGTTGAAGCACCTTTGGCAACAATTACAGCCTTGAGTCTTCTTGGGTATGACGCTACAAGCTTAGCACACCTGTATTTGGGGAGTTTCTCCCATTCCTCTCTGCAGATCCTCTCAAGCTCTGTCAAGTTGGATGGGGAGCGTTGCTGCACAGCTATTTTCAGGTCTCTCCAGTGATGTTCGATCAGGCTCAAGTCCGGGCTCTGGCTGGGCCACTCAAGGACATTCAGAGACTTGTCCCGAAGCCACTCCTGTACTGTCTTGGCTGTGTGCTTAGGGTCATTGTCCTGTTGGAAGGTGAATCTCGGCCCAGTCTGAGGTCCTGAGCGCTCTGGTTTTCATCAAGGATCTCTCTGTACTTTGCTCCGTTCATCTTTCACTCGATCCTGACTAGTCTAAGGCCATGCAGCTGAAAAACATCCCCACAGCATGATGCTGCCACCACCATGCTTCACCGTAGGGATGGTGCCAGGTTTCCTCCAGATGTGATGCTTGGCATTCAGGCCAAAGAGTTCAATCTTGGTTTCATCAAACCAGAGAATCTTGTTGTTTGAATGTGGTTTCTCATGGTCAGAGTCCTGTAGGTGCTTTTTGGCAATCTCCAAGCGGGCTGTCATGTGGCTTTTACTGAAGAGTGGCTTCCATCTGGCCACTCTACCATAAAGGCCTGATTGGTGGAGTGCTGTAGAGATGGTTGTCCTTCTGGAACCTTCTCCCATCTCCACAGAGGAACTCTGGAGCTCTGTCAGAGTGACCATCGGGTTCTTGGTCACCTCCCTGACCGAGGCCCTTCTTCCCCGATTGTTCAGTTTGGCCGGGTGGACAGCTCTAGGAAGAGTCTTGGTGGTTTCAAACTTTTTCCATTTAATAACGATGGAGGCCACTGTGTCCTTGGGGACCTTCAATGCTGCAGAAATATGTTGGTACCCTTCCCCAGATCTGTGCCTCGACACAATCCTGTCTCGGGGCGCTACGGACAATTCCTTCAACATAATGGCTTGGTTTTTGCTCTGACATAGACTGTTAACTGTGGGACCTTATAGACTGGTGTGTGCCTTTCCAAATCATGTCCAATCAATTGAATTTACCACAGGTGGACTCCAATCAAGTTGTAGAAACAACTCAAGGGTGATCAATGGAAACAGGACGCACCTGAGCTCAATTTCAAGTCTCATAGCAAATGGTCCTCATACTTTTGTAAATAAGGTATTTATATTTTTTATTTGTAATACATTTGCAAAAAAGTTCTAAAAACTTATTTTCACTTTGTCATAATGGGGTATTGTGTGTAGATTGCTAAGGATTTTTTTATTTTATCAATTTTAGAATAAAGCTGTAACGTAACAAAATGTGGAAAAAGACAAGGAGTCTGAATACTTTCCGAAGGCACTGTAGGAAAGGTGACAAGGAGAGCTTAGGACACCACTTTAGAGACTATTGACTATTGGACAGAATGTGTAGTCTGGAGACTGTTGTACCCACCCTTTGCTGCTACCACACAGCTTCCCATACTTCAGTGCCCTCTTGTGGTCATCTTCCCATTGCTGCCTGAGAGAGTCCAACCTAATGTAGCGTCCCTGTATGTCAGCAATCCTGTATGGGTTGGCATGGGTAGCCTCAAGCTTAGAAAGTCGGGCCAGCACCCAAAGGCTTGCCGGTTTGAATCCTAGGGCAGACAAGAAAAAAAGTGGAGAGAGAGAGAGATGGCATTTAGACCTCAGGTGCCACCTACTGCCATTGTGCCCTTGAGAAAATGCACAATAAAGATCTATTCTATAATGCATCAAGAGGTCTGAATGTTATGGTAGGTACAGGACAGGTATCAGGCTTGTCTTGTAGCTGCAGGTTCATGCCCCATCCCTGCTAATTCTCCTGATGACTCACACTAAATTTGTTCGCTACATACTTAGTCAGAGACTGCCATCGTTGAAATTGTTGGTGGTGAGAAAGGGAACGAAGGGTGTTGTAAGAAAACAAAGTCATCAGAGATTGGATTGTCTCTAACCAATCAGAGTATCAAAGCCTATGACAAATTTTCATACTGCCGCTTTACCTGGTTTCCACTAGATAGCACAGCCACAAAGTCCCAAAATGGGCTATATCTCAGTAATTCATGAAAAAAAAATGTGCTTTATGATCTTAATTTAAGGTTGGGGTTAGGCAAAAGGTTAGCAGTGTGGTTAAGTTTAGGGTATTTTTTTAAATCACATTCTAAAGCTGCAATATGTAACTTTTTGGGTGCGACCAACCAAATACACATAGATATGTGAGTTATAGATCTGTTATTCTCATTGAAAGCAAGTCTAAGACACGGTAGAGCTGTTCTATGTGCACTATTTCTATGCTTCCTGCGCTTGAGATTCAATTTTGTCATCTTCAAACAGCTGGAAATACAATATTTTTGGTTACTGAAAAGATATTTTAGAGTGGTTTAGATGGTACAATGACTGTCTACACATTGGTTGTTTTGTCACAAACTGAAATTAGGCAAACTTAGAATTTTAGCCACCAGGAAACGGCGAATGCACCTTTAAGATAAATTGTAGAAATAGGCGGGGTATAGGAAAAAAACATGTTGTTGATCAAATTCGACACTCTCATCAACTGCAATATAAAAAATTCCTTGCATGGTGAGCGAGAAAAAAAAAAAACGCCTGCTGGAGAAGACCAACAAAAGACAGATTTTGGGTCCATTTATCCCTCTCACTTCACCTCTTCCTCTCTGGTGAAGTGTTGGGGGTTACCATAGAGAATGATAGAGGCCTCTAGTAGCCAAAAAGCTATTTTAGTAAGAGCAGCGCCATTGAGCGCTTCCACCATTTGAATGTAGTCAACTGAGTGGGACTTCTAGCTTCATTGGCTGATCCCTCCAGATGACCCGGTTGGAATCATGTCCAATAGGGTCATCATGCTCAAGATGGCGCCGACAGAGAGGGCTGCCTTGCTTCTAGTCCTTCTAATACTTTGCAGTATTTTGCTTTTTTATGTATTATTTACATATGTGGCAGGGTCTACAGACAATCACAGACTACAAAAGGAAAACCAGCCACGTCATTGACACAGACATCTTGCTTCCAGACAAACTAAACACCTTCTTTGCCCGCTTTGAGGATAATACAGTGCCACCAGCGCGGCCCGCTACCAAGGACTGTGGGCTCTCTTTCTCCGTGGCCGACATGAGTAAGACATTTAAACGTGTTAACCCTCACAAGGCTGCCGGCCCAGGTGGCATCCCTAGCTGTGTCCTCAGAGCATGCGCAGACCAGCTGGCTGGTGTATTTACAGACATATTCAATCTCTCCCTATCCCAGTTTGTTGTCCCCACATGCTTCAAGATGGCCACCATTGTTCCTGTACCCAAGAATGCAAAGGTAACTGAACTAAATGACTATCGCCCTGTAGCACTCACTTCTGTCATCATTTAGTGCTTTTAGAGACTAATCAAGGATCATATCACCTCCACCATACCTGTCACCCTAGACCCACTTCAATTTGCTTACCACCCCAATAGGTCCACAGACTTTGCAATCGTCATCACACTACACACTGCCCTATCCCATCTGGACAATAGGAATACCTATGTAAGAATGCTGTTCATTGCATAGCTCAGCATTCAACACCATAGTACCCTTCAAGCTCATCATTAAGCTTGAGGCCCTGGGTCTCAAAACCGCCTTGTGCAATTGGGTCCTGGACCCTCTGACGGGCCGCCCCCCAGGTGGTTAAGGTAGGAAACAACCTCCACTTCGCTTGATCCTCAACACTGGGGCCCCACAAGGGTGCGTGCTCAGCCCCCTCCTGTACTCCCTCTTCACCCATGACTGCGTGGCCATGCACACCAACTCAATCATCAAGTTTGCAGATGACAACAGTAGTAGGCTTGATTACCAACAACGACGAGTCAGCCTACAGGGAGGTGGTTGAGGCTCTCGGAGTATGGTGTCAGGAAAATAACATCTCACTCAATGGCAACAAAACAAAGGAGATGATCGTGGATTTCAGGAAACAGCAGAGGAACCACCCCCCTATCCACACCGATGGGACAGCAGTGGAGAAGGTGGAAAGTTAAGTTCCTCTGCGTACACATCACAGACAAACTGAAATGGTCCACCCACACAGACAGTGTGGTGAAGAAGGCGCAACAGCACCTCTTCATCCTCAGGAGGCTGAAAAAATGTGGCTTGTCACCTAAAACCCTCACAAACTTTTACAGATGCACAATTGAAAGCATCCTGTCGGGCTGTATCACCGCTAGGTATGTCAACTGCACCACCCACAACTTCAGGGCTCTCCAGAGGGTGGTGCGGTCTGCACAACGCATCACCAGGGGCAAACTACCTGCCCTCCAGGACACCTACTGCACCCGATGTCACAAGAAGGCCAAAAAGATCATCAAGCACAACAACCACCCGAGCCTCTGCCTGTTAACCCCGCTACCATCCAGAAGGCGAGGTCAGTACAGGTGCATCACAGCTGGGACCGAGAAACTGAAAAACAGCTTCTATCTCAAGGCCATCAGACTGATAA
The DNA here is from genome assembly GCF_036934945.1 of Oncorhynchus masou masou. Taxonomy (NCBI): domain Eukaryota; kingdom Metazoa; phylum Chordata; class Actinopteri; order Salmoniformes; family Salmonidae; genus Oncorhynchus; species Oncorhynchus masou. Next base: position 37,996,193 of record NC_088224.1, read on the forward strand.
ACAGCATTCACTAACCACAGAGATGCTGCTGCCTACATACAGATTTGAAATCATTGGCCACTTTAATAAATGGAACACTTGTCACTTTAATAATGCCACTTTAATAATGTTTACTTATCTTGCATTATTCATCTCATATGTACAGTGCCTTGCGAAAGTATTTGGCCCCCTTGAACTTTGCGACCTTTTGCCACATTTCAGGCTTCAAACATAAAGATATGAACTGTATTTTAAACAGCTGTAGATCTCTGCAGTTCATCCAGAGTGATCATGGGCCTCTTGGCTGCATCTCTGATCAGTCTTCTCCTTGTATGAGCTGAAGGTTTAGAGGGACGGCCAGGTCTTGGTAGATTTGCAGTGGTCTGATACTCCTTCCATTTCAATATTATCGCTTGCACAGTGCTGCTTGGGATGTTTAAAGCTTGGGAAATCTTTTTGTATCCAAATCCGGCTTTAAACTTCTTCACAACAGTATCTCGGACCTGCCTGTTGTGTTCCTTGTTCTTCATGATGCTCTCTGCGCTTTTAACGGACTTCTGAGACTATCACAGTGCAGGTGCATTTATACGGAGACTTGATTACACACAGGTGGATTGTATTTATCATCATTAGTCATTTAGGTCAACATTGGATCATTCAGAGATCCTCACTGAACTTCTGGAGAGAGTTTGCTGCACTGAAAGTAAAGGGGCTGAATAATTTTGCACGCCCAATTTTTCAGTTTTTGATTTGTTAAAAAAGTTTGAATTAGCCAATAAATGTCGTTCCACTTCATGATTGTGTCCCACATGTTGTTGATTCTTCACAAAAAAAAAATACAGTTTTATATCTTTATGTTTGAAGCCTGAAATGTGGCAAAAGGTCGCAAAGTTCAAGGGGGCCGAATACTTCCGCAAGGCACTGTATATACTGTATTATATTACATCTTAGCCTATGCTCATCCATATATTTATATATTCTTATTCCATTCTTTAACTTAGATTTGCTGTGTTATTGTTAGATATTACTTATTAGATGTTACTGCACTGTCGGAACTAGAAGCAGAAGCATTTCGCTACACTCGCAATAACATCTGCTTATCATGTGTATGTGACCAATAAGATTTGATGGTCCAATAGTTAAGAAGAAAAATAACTACTTTAAAATGGAGATAGCCTCAACGGCCACTGCCCATGCTGTCACAGATACAAAAGTGTGTTCTCTATCTATCTCTATGGGAGATCCAAACTACTTGTGTGGGTGTGGCCTAGCATTTGGCCGGAACAAGGAATCTGGATTGCCAGGCAAGCGATCCTCCCCAAAATTCACTATGCTCACAAGTAACCCACTGTTTAAAAAAATGCGTTATTCACTCCTGCTAGAATTACATTCAGTCGTGCTTACTCGCCTCACCTAGCTCAAAATCTCCCGTGGCATGACTTAGTTCCGGGCTTGCTCTGAACCTGAACGTTTACAGACTCTCAATGTGCACTGATCAGTAAATCAATATCGCAGATTGATTAATGATGTTTACTGAAAAACGTTTTGCCAATGTCAATTCCTCTCCATTGAAGATCACCTACCTGCCCTAATAAAATATTTTCAAGGTTGTCTCACCACTTGCCAAGGACAATGTATGTAGTCTCTTTGGAGGATGTCTCTCTCTTTGGCTCTCTAGATTTTCTTATATAACTAAACGGCAGGGTAGATAAAATGTAGAAGATATACTCACTAAATGCCATATGATGAGCCACAGATGAACCTCAAGAATATTGGAGGCTGTGTTGAATGAAACGCCTCCTTTACAGTGATCATGTGTATGAATCCCGGATGTGACAACGCCTGTGTTGGATTGATACGGTAGCGAAACTTTTGCAATCTAAGTCTGATTTGAGATAAATCGCGAAATGTATATTATGTAGAAAGAGTACATATTTACATTTGGAACAACTTAGTGTATGTATTTATTTTTAAACAACGGCATTAGCAGTTGACACCTAGCTAACCAGCTTGCTAAAGTTAGCTGCTAAGAACGTTAGCTATCTTTTGTTTGTTGTTTTTAACTAGTTAACGTTACGTGCTATGTGTCTACATAGCAGCTTGGGAAAAATAGCATTCGTTTTTGTTTACTTTTACTTCATTGTTAAAAAAAATGACATGGCACTGAAAATGATTGAGGCGAAACGGTTTTACAGGCCTCGTCTGGGATTTAGCTAGCTAACAAGCTAACGTTAGGTCGCTAGGCTATGATAGGTAACGTTAGCCAGATATAAAACGCTCTGTTTAGTCGGTTTGGCAAGCTCTAGTTAAGATTTAGTATGATTCAAAACTTTACATGTTTTTTCCCCCTTTTTTATTGGCTAGTTCGCTTGCTACCTTCACCTTACCTCGAACATTGTATGCGGAAGTGACAGCCAGTAACCTTAACGTTCGCTAGCTAACAGTAGCTAGTAAGCAACAATGTAGCAATTAGCAAGGTTTGAAAGTGCTACAAAAAAGTTGGTTAGTAAGCTAGCTATAATTGTGCCCATATTATCCATGCATGTTATGGTACAGTAAATAACCATTTTTGTAGGAAATAACTTGCTTCTTTAACGTTAGAGGTTGGCTAGCCTATTCCCCAGTGTTTGCTTGCCTGCAATCCTCGTGTGATAGTTAACGTTAAGTCTGATACATTGTCACTTTTTTTTTGTTTCGTATGTTTTTGTTGGAAAGCATTTAGAACTAGCATTGTTGTTAATTACTTATGTCATACTCCCAACCCACAACCGTCAAAATAATCACAAGACCCTCATTGATGAAATGGTGACGTAAAGAAGAGATACTCTATATAATGACGAGATGGTCTTGTCTCTGCTCTGATACAATTTATGCTTGTCCACACTGGTCGGCGGAGCCTTATGGGTGGTGTGACGCAATTCCTGGGCCTCTGGATGCACTCTGTTCTGCATCGCCTTGGCCTCTCAAATTGTGTAACAATGCGGAGGGCTCGGTATTGCTCCGCATTGACATGATTAGGTGAGGGCGGGAGGTCCTGTATCAATACAAAGTCACTTCCTTGACAACAGCTCTGCGCTGCTCCATGACGCGTAAAAACATATGTTTGCCCTAACTTCTGCGGAGGCCGCATTACAGTAAATGCTGTACAGCCATTGCAGAAAGCATATTGACCATGTAGTGCATTTAACAATATGAGTCGTTGCTCAGCAACATACTGGTCACAGGGCCTTGTGCTATGAACGGTGTATTACTGTCTGACAGCCTATTGTGTGCACTTGAGCGATCTAGATGGTTGGAATTCTTACCACTTGTTATTCACAAACACACTGTTGGGTCTGTGGTCAATGAGTCATACAATGGTTGTCTGCTCTCACTCTTGTGCCCACCCTCTCATGATGTATTATCTTGCCTCTCTCTCTCTCAATATATTTTATACTTAGTGAGATAAACCAATGACACATACCTCTAATCTAAATTATGACTACAGCTACCAAAAAGACATTTGCAGATTTTTTGTCTTCCCCGATTGGTCTGAAGTTTCACCAGCATCAATCAGTACATTCAACCCTGTTTCTGTCTGTCTCCCTCCATCCAGATGCAGACCATAAAGTGTGTGGTAGTGGGTGACGGTGCAGTGGGAAAGACCTGCCTGTTGATCTCCTACACCACCAACAAGTTCCCCTCGGAATACGTCCCCACGGTGAGTGGCACTGATTGGAGTGTTGTCAAGAAAGGTCTTTGAGCGGGGCATGGCCAAGTGTCGGGGTTTGTCAAGTGTCTAGACTAGGGGGTGTGCTACAGGAGCCGCTGCAGTTTGTGCCGTTTGTTCCAGACCATTTTCTAACACATTTCTGTTTCAACTAATCAAATTTAAACCGCTATTGAATGAATCCAGTGTGTGTAGTGCTGGGCTGGAGCAAAAGCCTCCACACACTGTCTGTAATTCTTGATCTGTGCAGAATCTCACATATAGAATCACATATAGAATGGGTTTTGATAAGAGAAGGTATTTGTTTTGTAGCTGAAAAGTAGCTCTTTAATAAAGAGCCAGACTCTTATGGAAGTGGTTATGGACCAAAAAGCAGTCTGGCTACAAGCCTTTTCACCTTTATTCTACCTTTATTTAACTAGGCAAGTCCGTTAAGAACAAATTTGTATTTTCAATGACGGCCTAGGAACAGTGGGTCAACTGCCTTGTTCAGGGGCAGAGCGACAGATTTGTACCATGTCAGCTCGGGGATTCGAACTTGCAACCAGGTAGCTGGCCGCTAAACTGACTTAGTAATCGGAAACATTTTAGTCAGTCAATTAGCACACATCAGCTATCAGTGACTGACATAACAAGATAAACTGTAGATGCACAAACACATTTAGAAATTGCACCTTGTGTGTTCTACTATTCTAACTCTCAACATTAAGTTGAAACTTCGACTAAGCACCCCCCCCCCCCCCCCAGCACTGTACTGGGGTGCTGCAGACAGTGTGTGATGAGGAGCTATTTCTATCAAGCCCATCTCTCTCTCTGGCAGTAATCAGCACAGTGATGTACCAGAGCCTGGCAGAGAGAGTCTGTTGACTCAGTCCTCTATGCCCAGTCAGGTCCAACTGGGTGTGTTCATGTTGGCCTGTAAAACAGACCCAATTGTCTCCGTGACGTTTCTCCGTCCTTCTATACTCACTACAGTGCACTCTTCTCATAAGAATCACGTGGCAATTTAAGTTTAAAAATAATTATAAGCAGATGACTCGACATACTCAAACAATGCTACTGGTTGATTTGGTAGGTATTGAAATACTCTTGCACATCTTACATGTACAGAAATAGGCTGAGATGACCTACAATGGCCTAGTGTATTCTTATATTAGATGCATGTAGTGCATTCTTAGAACCTTTCATTTATTGGTGAATACAGTCCTTGTACTACTGCATTTGGGAGATGAAACATCTGAATATGGCTGTAGTGTGGACAGTCACCCTTGGAGAGGCAGTTACTTTCTTCTTCTTTTTTTACCCACCATTCTCTATGGTGTTAGGCCTGGCTCTGTCCAAACACATTATCGTCATGGTGATCAGAGATGTGTTTCTGACTTTGCTTGGTTGCTCTTCAATGTGTGCTGCCTGCCGCACCTTTCCACTGCATGCCCCAACGCCTCACTGTTTTTATGTCTAAACTTGAACTTCCCATTAAAAGTGCGGCCTCCCATGGTTTCTCAACCCAATAACGGATAAGCAGACCAATGGTGTGCGGCAGACTGAAGTCCTTGGTTGCATCTTAATAGTCGAAAGGGGCTTCCTCGCTTTCGTCTTTCAGCGCTGGTGTATAAAAACACATGAGAGGTGAAGGAAATAAGCCTATGATAGACTGCTTTCACCTCTCCAATTCTTTCATATTCAGGCAGTATTCAATAGTGTTGTCACGATACCAGAAATTTGACTTCGATTCCAGGTTCAGTATCAAAACCAAAACGATACCACAGCAAAAAGAGACGGCATATTAGCCAAAGTGTACAGATGGAAAAACAATGTTTTCTTTCCATTTGGGACTTATTTTATTGTACTGATCAACAACATTGGCATAAAAGAAGCAATCTCTTATTTTATCAAAGTGTGCTCTTTAAGACCTAATGACATCATTCACACACACAGTGAGAGAGACGTGACTGAGGCGAGGAAGACGAAGTGAATGGGTAAATCGTTTTTTTATTTTAGTTTTTTTTACTTCATCCGGTGCCCTGGCTCGACAAGGTTTGCTCATTTCGACCATCCCATTGATCCTGAGGAGAAATCTCCACCAACCCGGGGCACCGAGCCATGCAAAACAAACTTGCCCAATGAAAAACGTTTTTTGGATATGACTGTATGGTTTTTGGTGACAATCAGCTTTGAATTAAGCATATTGTGTGTTATGGTTTGCGTATTATCACAAACAAAGTTCTAGGGTAGTGAATTGATGTGAGCTTCAGCTGTAAGCTAGCAAGAAAAGTTGCTCTGAATAGCTGGAAGCTACCGGTATCTTCTTGCATTGTGACGTGTTCTAGCCTGGAATGAACTTTGTTTTGCGAACAGTAATTAACAGTTGCAAGATTTCTACATGCCGTGTTGCTTTATTGAAGTGTGTTAGTTCCACACACTTGCTGCACAGAAGTTAACATGATGCAGCCCAGACTCCCAGCGAGTGCAGGGATTCCTCAGGACAGGCTAGAGCTAGCAATGACTAAGTGGAGCAGACACGGTGCGCTCGCGCTAGAAGGTGACATCAGCTTCGCTGATAGACTGACTTGATCCTCTCTCAATCAGTAGAACCTCTTTTCATGTTCTAGTATCAAAAAAGTACAAAGGTTTCGGTATACAGTGTAGCACTAGTGTTCAATCATATTCAGTGCAGTTAAAAGAAAGGTGACAAGGAGAGGAAGACATATTAGACCAATGAGATGCACCCCAACTCTAGCAAGCATGACTTGTGGGTAGGGCTGTAAGGGTACACATATATTCCTACCGAACCGTTCGGTACCGGGATCTCTGTTCGGTACGGGTTATGCCTACGCTGCGTTGTATGCCGTTGACTTGTGAGTAAATCTGAGTGGGAAAAATGTATGGAATTCCATTAAAACAACTACAGCCTATGCGCACGTTGTAATTAAAATTTGAATCTTAATTTAAACTAACCTCTGAGGTGTAGCCGGGAACTCTGTAGATGGTGAGTGGTGGGAACGATTAACCAGAATTTAAATCTGCAGTTTAGGAACATTTTGGCTTTACAGTCAACTACAATGACGATGGACAGAGAGTTGTGGATAAAAAGCTAATATTATGTTCTCCACTGCTCAACGAGAATAGCCTATGCAGAGTGGGGCGTGTAGCTTGCTTTTGTCGGCCAATCACAAGTCATCAAAGCTCCAAGTCATCAAAGCGCCAAGTCATAGAGCCTCCATGTGTGGCAAAGCAAGTTAGGAGATGATCTAATCAATGAAAGATGGAATTAGTTTAAATGAGAAGTATATGCTATGTGTTATTTGTTACTAACTGTAGGACAGGAAGAAAGTGCATGCAGAATCAATTAGCCTAGCTAGCTCTTAGCTAGCTATTTAGCCAACTAGCTTCTCTCGGTTTGATGCAGTCGAGAGGTACTACGTAATTATATTGGATGATAAATAACCTAGCTATGACAAGCTAGAAGTTCGTCTACTCGGGCAAGTCGGCTCAGTTGGTTGCTGCCTCTCCCTCCTTCCTTGCTCCCGTTTCACTTCCTTGCTCCCGATCACAGGACACACACCGCATGGTCTGTCCTCTGCCTACTCTACTTCACGCTGTATCAGCTCTGGTTAATAAAATAGCTTACAAGTGGACTTTTCTGCTGCGTCCCTCACTCTGATCCGACCACGTCTATACAGAACTGGTCATCCACACGTCTGTTCGGAAAAGATCTCTGTATTGAAAAAAATATTTATGCACATTTGTCTTGGTGGGAATGCCCCAGGTCCATTTCGGAACGCGTCCAACTTTTTAGACCTCTACTTGATGGCTAAAAGACAATGCCAGGAACATTGTGAATGATGTCACAGAAACTGTTCCACAAATAGGGTGCTTTTGAATTTTGCTAACTAAAGTAACTGTTGGAATTTTATTTTTCTGCTGTGCTGAAAACTGAACCGTGACCCCAAAACAGCAACAGGTGGGTTTGGTGAACCATTACACCCCTACTTGTGGGTGCATCTCAATGGTCTGAAATAGCTTCCTCTCCTTGTCGCCCGGGGAGGCTCAAACTCAAGTGTAAGAATGGACTAGGATGAGGCCTGAGATGAAACAGGGAGTGAATAGCCAGGGAAGAAGGTAAATTGGTGGTTTCGTGACTACACAAGGCAGGAATGTCAGGAATCTCGCACCCAAATTGAGGGAATGACCCTCAAGCTCCACACTACAAAGACAAACATGTACACTAAAATAATAGTAGTTAACACTGTTATTAATTCCCAGGTGACAGCCACAAGACTCCTTTCAAATAGAACACCTTAAAATGGCAGCAATGATTTAGTGTTTCACGCTAGTCTACATTTTCCAAAGCAACGTCAAGAACTCCCTACAGCAATTTGTCACTTTCTGGAACCCACCTATGTAATGGTGGGAGAAACATCGGTTGGGTTAAAGAGACGATGTGTTTTGAGCACAGGGTTTCAATTTTCCTTCAAAGTTTTCTGACCTACAAAAAAGCTTGAAAATGATACCACCCGTGAACCTGCCCTTCGGTAGTCACTGTCTACGCAGTCTTGTGCGACGTAGACAAAAAAACGATGCAATTCAGCACGAAGCACAGTGGTTTCATCCGCACATTATAGATGAGCTGAGTCAGACAGTTCCTCATTTTTACTGAACAGTATGTGGCTTCTTTGTCTATACAGGGAGTCCCCTAAAGAGGAACAAGAACGCTGTGAAACATTCTGATACCCTACGTACGCAACACAAGCACGCTACGCAAAATGGCATTATTGCGTCAAGTTATGAATGACTGGGCTGCACGAGTCTACGTAGTTTCTCTACGCAATACCATTTTGTGTCGCTACTTGTAGTTCTTCCATGTGTACATGTGGTATAAATCAGGGCTTACTTAGTTGACGACATGGTTCCCTTTGACCACATACCACTGTAAGTACCATACACTGTTCTGTCAAGGGAACCAAAGTGAGGGGTTTTCATGTGTATGTATGTACATGTGTATGTATGTACACCCCGGGTCCTGTGTGGCTCAGTCGGTAGAGCATGGTGCTTGCAACGCCAAGCGTCGTGGGTTCGATTCCCGCTGGGACCACCCATATGTAAAAAAAAAAGTAGTGGCCCCAGCCGACTTGTAAGTCGCTTTGGACAAAAGCGTCTGCTAAATGGGATATATTATTATTTATATTATTATATATTATTATATTACATACAGTTGATGTCGGAAGTTTACATACACCTTAGCCAAATACATTTAAACTCAGTTTTTCACAATTCCTAACATTTAATCCAAGTAAAAATTCCCTGTCTTAGGTCAGTTAGGATCACCACTTTATTTTAAGAATGTGAAATGTCAGAGTGATAGTAGAGAGAATGATTTATTTCATCTTTTATTTCTTTCATCACATTCCCAGTGAGTCAGAAGTTTACATACACTCAATTAGTATTTGGCAGCATTGCCTTTAAATTGTTTAACTTGGGTCAAAAGTTTCAGGTAGCCTTCCACAAGCTTCCCACAATAAGTTTGGTGAATTTTGGCCCATTCCTCCTGTCAGAGCTGGTGTAACTGAGTCAGGTTTGTAGGCCTCCTTGAACGCACACACTTTTTCAGTTCTGCCCACAAATTTTCTATAGGATTGAGGTCAGGGCTTTGAGATGGCCACCCCAATATCTTGACTTTGTTGTCCTTAAGCCATTTTGCCACAACTTTGGAAGTATGCTTGGGGTCATTGTCCATTTGGAAGACCCATTTGCGTCCAAGCTGACTGATGTCTTGAGATGTTGCTTCAATATATCCACATAATTGTCCTTCCTCATGATGCCGTCTCTTTAGTGAAGTGCACCAGTCTCTCCTGCAGCAAAGCACCCCCACAACATGATGCTGCCACCACTGCGCTTCACGGTTGGGATGGTGTTCTTCAGCTTTGAAGCCTCCCCCTTTTTCCTCCAAACATAACAATGGTCATTATGGCCAAACAGTTCTATTTGTGTTTCATAAGACCAGAGGACATGGGTGGGTGTGGGGTGGGATATAAGTTGTGAAAATAGGTTATGAAACAAGATAACCATATTTCTGTATCCACACCTGTGCCATATAGATTCAGTAGTTGTAAAGATGGGGAGAGGTCTGTCCGTAATAAAGAAGTGCTCTGCTTTTTTGACACCACACTCCAAAAAGCAAGTCCTGCAGGCTCTAGTTTTGTCTTAACGTGATTATTGTCCAGTCATATGGTCAAGTGCAACAAAGAAAGACCTAGTTAAGCTGGTCCAGAACGTCTTGCTCTTCATTGTAATCAGAGGGTTAATATAAATACTACGCATGCCAGTCTCTCTTGGCTGAGAGTTGAGGAAAGACTGACTGACTTCCTGGTTTTTATAAGAAACATTAATGTGTTGGAAATTCCTAATTGTTTGCATAGTCAACTTACACACAGCACTAACTCACACACTTACCCCACCAGACATGCCACCAGGGGTCTTTTCAAAGTCTCCAGTCCCAGAACAAATTCAAGGAAACATACAGTATTTTAAGTGACCTGCAAACCTGTTTTTAAAAAGAAACAAATAAAGTAACACCTCACGGCACAACGCCTCTCCCCCATGTGACCTACTTGTGTGTATGTATTTGTAACTGATGGATGCAGACACACACATCGCTCATCCATATATTATGTTCATATTCTTATTCATTATTTTACACATGTGAGTGTGTGTGTGTGTAAGGTAGTTGTTGTGAAATTGTTCGATTACTTGTTAGATATTACTACTCGGTCGGAACTAGAAGCACAAGCATTTCGCTACACTCGCATTAACATCTGCTAACCATGTGTATGTGACCAATAAAATTTGATGTAAACCAACACACACACACACACACACACATACGTACACACTACATGTAAATGTATTTAAATTGTAAAGTCTTTTTTCTGTATTCAAATTGAAATGGTCACATACACGTGTTTCGCAGATGTTATTGCGGGTGTAGCGAAATACTTGTGTATATCTCCAACAGTGCAGTAATATCTAACAATTTCACAAAAACACACACAAATCTAAAGTACAGGGATGGTAATGTATTTTTCGTTATGTGTCGGACCCCATTGAGACAAGCTGTCGCCATTGGAGTCAGCTAATGGAGATCCTAATCAATGAATTGATGTATGCCTACTGTGTGTCCAACCATCTGACAGGTGTGGCATATCAAGAAGCTGATTTAAAACAGCATGATCATTACACAGGTGCACCTTGTCCTGGGGGACAATGAAAAGCCACTATAAAATTTGCAGTTTTGTCACACAACACAATTCCACAGATGTCTCAAGTTTTGAGGGAGTGTGCAATTGGCATGCTGACTACAGGAATGTCCACCAGAGCTGTTGCCAGATAATTTAATGTTAATTTCTCTACCATAAGCCACCTTCAACGTCTTTTTAGAAAATTTGGAAGTACGTCCAACCGGCCCTCACAACCGCAGACCATGTCTAACCATGCCAGCCTAGGACCTCCACATCCGGCTTCTTCACCTACGGGATCGTCTGAGACCAGCCACCCGGACAGCTGATGAAACTCTGGGATTGCACAACCGATTAATTTTGGCACAAACTATCAGAAACCGTCTCAGGGAAGCTCATCTACGTGCTCATTGTCTTGACCTGACTGCAGTTCGACGTCGTAACCAACTTCAGTGGGCAAATGCTCACCTTCGATGGCCACTGGCACGCTGGAGAGTTGTGCTCTTTAATTTAAGTCTCTATGGGGGTGCCACAGGGTTCAATCCTCGGGCCGACTCTTCTCTGTATACATCAATGATGTCACTCTTGCTGCAGGCGATTCTCTGATCCACCTCGACACAGACGACACCAGTCTGTACACTTCTGGCCCTTTTTTGGACACTGTGTTAACTAACCTCCAGACGAGCTTCAATGCCATACAACTCTCATTCCGTGACCTCCAACTGCTCTTAAATGCAAGTTAAACTAAATGCATGCTCTTCAACCGATCGCTGCCCACACCTGCCTGCCCGTCCAGCATCACTACTCTGGACTGTTCTGACTTAGAATATGTGGACAGCTACAAATACCTAGGTGTCTGGTTAGACTGTAAACTCTCCTTCCAGACTGACATTAAGCATCTCCAATACAAAATTAAATCTAGAATCGGCTTCCTATTTCGCAACAAAGCCTCCTTCACTCATGCTGCCAAACATACCCTCGTAAAACTGACTATCCTACCGATCCACTCTACCCAGCAAATTGGATGCAGTCTATCACAGTCCCATCCGTTTTGTCACCAAAGCCCCATATCCTACCCACCACTGCGACCTGTATGCTCTCGTTGGCTGGCCCTCGCTTCATATCCATTACCAAACCCACTGGCTGCTCCAGGTCATGAATAAGTTGTTTCTAGGTAAAGCCCTGCCTTATCTCAGCTCACTGATCACCATAGCAGCAACCACTCGTAGCACGCGCTCCAGCAGGTATATCTCACTGGTCACCCCCAAAGCCAATTCCTCCTTCGGCCACCTTCCTTCCAGTACTCTGCTGCCAATGACTGGAACGACCTGCAAAAATCACTGAAACTGGAGACTCATATCTCCCTCACTAGCTGTAAGCACCAGCTGTCAGAGCAGCTCACAGATCACTGTACCTGTACATAGCTCCTCTGTAAATAGCCCATCCAACTACCTCATCCCCATACTGTTATTATTTTGCTCCTTTGCACCCCAGTATCTCTACTTGCACACATCTATCACTCCAGTGTTTAATTGCTATATGGTAATTAGTTTGCCACTATGGCCTATTTATTGCCTTACCTCCCTTATCCTACCTCATTTTACACACTGTATATAGACTTTTTCTATTGTATTATTGACTGTATGTTTGTTTATTCCATGTGTAACTCTGTGGTGTTGTTTTGTGTCGCACTGCTTTGCTTTATCTTGGCATGGTCACAGTTATAAAGGAGAACTTGTTCTCAACTAGCCTACTTGGTTAAATAAAGGTGAAATAAATAAATTGAGTTAAGGGTCTGAATACTTATGTAAATGTGATATTTTTTTACTTGTATTAAATTTGCTAAAATTTATCAACTGTTTTTGCTTAGTCATTATGGGGTATTGTGTGACGATTGAGGGGGTAAACAATTTACTACATTTTAGAATAAGGTTGAACGTAACAAAATGTGGAAAAGGTGAAGGGGTCTGAATACATTCCGAATTCACTGTAGGCCTAGGCAGAGCTCACCGCCTAGGCTACCTAATGGTCATCATGGCAACCAAAGAACTATCTGATGAAATGGAGGCAGTGCTTAAAAGCCAAAGGCCTGTATTTTGTGCGGGTGTCTCCAGAGATGTTCGATGGGATTCAACTCCGGGCTCTGGCTTGGCCACTCAAGGACATTCATAGTTTGCTCCGTTCATCTTTCGCTCAAACCTGACTAGTGTCCCAGTCACTGCCGCTGAAAAACATCCCCACAGCATGATCCTGCCACCACCATGCTTCATCGTAGGGATGGTGCCATGTTTCCTCCAGACATGACGCTTAACATTCAGGCCAAAGAGTTCAATCTTGGTTTCCTCAGACCAGAGAATCTTGTTACTCATGGTCTGAGCGTCTTTAGGTGCCTTTTGGCAAACTCCAAGCGGGCTGTTGTGCCTTTTACTGAAGAGAGGCTTCCGTCTGGCCACTACCATGGTAGAGTGCTGCAGAGATGGTTGTCCTTCTGGAAGGTTCTTCCATCTCCACAAAAGAACTCTGGAGCTCTGTCAGTGACTATCGGATTCATGGTCACCTCTCTGACCAAGGCCCTTCTCCCCCATTGCTCAGTTTAGCCTGGCAGTCAGCTCTAGGAAGAGTCTTGGTGGTTCCAAACTTCATCCATTTAAGAATGATAGAGGCCACTGTTTTTTTGGGGGGACCTTCAATGATACAGAAATGTTTTGGTACACTTCCCCAGATCTGTGCCTCGACACAACCCTGTCTCGGAGCTCTAAGCACAATTCCTTCGACCTCATGGCTTGGTTTTTGCTCTGACATGCACTGTCAACTCAAGTGTGCACCTTTCCAAATCATGTCCATTGCGTTTTTTGAATAAGGCTGTAACGTAACAAAATGTGGGAAAGTACAGGGGTCTGAATACTTTCCGAATGCACCGTATGTAGCTGGCTATTTGGTTTGAAGTAATGCATCACGTTTTTTTTTTTTATCTGCTTGAAATTGACGACAACAACTGCATGAAATGTCCAGGGATGGCAGAGAAGGCTAAAGGACTGGTTCCTAACTACTATCCGTGTGGAGTCTTCTTTGAGCGCTTGTTCAGCAGCCGTGGCATTACCCAGTTGCCTGTATTTGTTTCTCCCTGGATGTACCGACGATGCCCTCCACTCAAGCTATACTGCCTTTCCAGCTCAATGCCTCAACTCCCTTACCATTATCCGGAACCGACTACTACTAGAGAGACTTTACAATTGCCTTTAAAAATATACATATATGTATTTTTAGGGACGACAATGGAAATAAGTCTGACTTTTTTTGTGATGTCCCTGTCACTTAAAAAAAATGTATGCTGTGTATGATTTAAAAAAATATTTTTTACTGGAAAATAAATACTAAAATAAATAAATAAATACTAAAATAAATATAACATCAAAACTCTACATGTTATGAAATCCCTAATGATTGATCCTCTATCCATCTCTTCCTCAGGTGTTTGATAACTATGCAGTGACAGTGATGATCGGAGGGGAGCCCTACACTCTGGGGCTGTTCGATACAGCAGGTAAAACAAAATGGCCGCTCTCTGTCTCTCTCTCACTCTCTCTCTCTCTCTCTCTCTCTACGTGAGCGCCTCCTAACTACAGTGTCTTGAGCCTCGACTTGTAATACCTTCTTCTCACTCACCATGGTCTGCCTGTTTTACTTGCACACGGTGCTTACGGATCGTGTTTCTCTCCAGGCATCTAAGCATTTAACATTGCATGGGTAACTAGCCTATGTAGTTATAGCATTTACCATCGTTTCTAAACAAGTTTTTGTGTTTGTGGGTTAGTCTGCTTGTGTTAGTCCACCAAGCTCAAATATAAACTAGATCATGTAGAGTCCATTGTGTAGTTGTCTTATTTAGACTTTTCCTTGCATATGAAAGGTATCCTTGACGTAAAATCCCCAAATGTTTTGCTCTCTCTCTCTGTCGCCCTCCCCAGGTCAGGAGGACTATGACAGACTGCGACCACTCAGCTACCCTCAGACAGATGTCTTCCTGGTGTGCTTCTCTGTCGTATCACCTTCCTCTTTTGAGAACGTCCGTGAGAAGGTGTGTGTGGAATACAACTTTATTGTCCATTTGCTAGAACATAAATTAGTTTTCTGCCCTTCCCAACACCCCCAAAACACAACACACACACACATGTGACTTGTGTTTTCAAGCCCATGTCTTTACACCTAGGTTTCTCTGTAAACATAGCATTGTGTGTGTTTTGTTAGTTGGGGTTAATGTTCTTTTTCTCCCCTTTGCCTTGATGACAGCTTTGTGCACTCTTGGCATTCTCTCAACCAGCTTCTTGAGGTAGTCACCTGGAATGCTTTTCTAACAGTCTTGAAGGAGTTCCCATATATGCTTAGTATTTGTTGGCTGCTTTTCCTTCACTCTTCAGTCCAACTCATCCCAAACCATCTCAATTGGGTTGAGGTCGGGTGATTGTGGAAGCCAGGTCATCTGATGCAGCACTCCATCAGTCTCCTTCTTGGTCAAATAGCCCTTACACAGCCTGGAGGTGTGTTGTGTCATTGTCCTGTTGAAAAACAAATGATAGTCCCACTAAGCGCAAACCAGATGGGATGGCGTATCGCTGCAGAATGCTGTGGTAGCCATACTGGTTAAGTGTGCCTTGAATTCTAAATAAATCATTGACAGTGTCACCAGCAAAGCACCATCACATCACCTCCTCCATGCTTCAAGGTGGGAACCACACATGCGGAGATCATCCGTTCACCAACTCCGCGTCTCACAAAGACACAGCGGGTCTTTGCAGCAATTCGAAGGCCTGATTCACGCAGTCTCCTCGGAACAGTTGATGTTGATATGTCTTTTACTAAAACTATGTGAAGCATTTATTTATTTGAGCTGCAATAATTGCCGATTTCTAAAGCTGGTAACTCTAATGAACTTCTTGACATTTTCTAGATTGACTGACCTTCATGTGTCATGCTGTAATTTTTCTTGGTTTTATTTGAGCTGTTCGTGACATAATTTGGACTTCATATTTTACCAAATACTGTCTTCTGTATACCACCTCTTTCTTGTTGCAACACAACTGATTGGCTCAAACACATTAAGAAGGAAAGAAATTCCGCAAATTAACTTTTAACAAGGCACACCTGTTAATTTAAATGTATTCCAGGTGACTACCTCATGAAGCTGGTTGAGAGAATGCCAACAGTGTGCAAAGGGTGGCTACTTTGAATCTCAAATATAAAATATAGTTTGATTTGTTCAACACTTTTTTTTTTTGGGTTACTACATGATTCAATATGTGTTACTTAATAGTTTTGATGTCTTCACTATGATTCACCAATGTAGAAAGTAGTCCAAATAAAGAAAAACCCTAAAATGAGTAGGTGTGTTCAAACTTTTGACTGGTTCTGTATATAACATGAATCCCTCCCATACTCCATGGACATAATACAGTGGGGCAAAAAAGTATTCAGTCAGCCACCAGTTGTGCAAGTTCTCCCACTTAAAAAGATGAGAGGCCTGTAATTTTCATCATAGGTACACTTCAACTATGACAGACAAAATGAGAAAAACAAATCCAGAAAATCACATTGTAGGATTTTTAATGAATTTTATTTGCAAATTATGGTGGAAAATACGTATTTGGTCACCTACAAACAAGCAAGATTTCTGGCTCTCACAGACCTGTAACTTCTTCTTTAAGAGGCTCCTCTGTCCTCCACTCGTTACCTGTATTAATGGTACCTGCTTGAACTTGTTATCAGTATAAAAGACACCTGTCCACAACCTCAGTCACACTCCAAACTCCACTATGGCCAAGACCAAAGAGCTGTCAAAGGACACCAGAAACAACATTGTAGACCTGCACCAGGCTGGGAAGACTGAATCTGCAATAGGCAAGCACCTTGGTTTGAAGAAATCAACTATGGGAGCAATTATTAGGAAATGGAAGACATACAAGACCACTGATAATCTCCCTCAATCTGGGGCTCCATACAAGATCTCACCCCGTGGGGTCAAAATGATCACAAGAATGGTGAGCAAAAATCCCAGAACCACACGGGGGGACCTAGTGAATGACCTGCAGAGAGCTGGGACCAAAGTAACAAAGCCTACCATCAGTAACACACTACGCCGCCAGGGACTCAAATCCTGCAGTGCCAGAAGTGTCCCCCTGCTTAAGCCAGTACATGTCCAGGCCCGTCTGAAGTTTGCTAGAGAGCATTTGGATGATCCAGAAGAAGATTGGGAGAATGTCATATGGTCAGATGAAACCAAAATAGAACTTTTTGGTAAAAACTCAACTCGTCGTGTTTGGAGGACAAAGAATGCTGAGTTGCATCCAAAGAACACCATACCTACTGTGAAGCATGGGGGTGGAAACATCATGCTTTGGGGCTGTTTTTCCTCAAAGGGACCAGGACGACTGATCCGTGTAAAGGAAAGAATGAATGGGGCCATGTATCGTGAGATTTTGAGTGAAAACCTCCTTCCATCAGCAAGGGCATTGAAGATGAAACGTGGCTGGGTCTTTCAGCATGACAATGATCCCAAACACACCGCCCGGGCAACGAAGGTGTGGCTTTGTAAGAAGCATTTCAAGGTCCTGGAGTGGCCTAGCCAGTCTACAGATCTCAACCCCATAGAAAATCTTTGGAGGGAGTTGAAAGTCCGTGTTGCCCAGCAACAGCCCCAAAACATCACTGCTCTAGAGGAGATCTGCATGGAGGAATGGGCCAAAATACCAGCAACAGTGTGTGAAAACCTTGTGAAGACATACAGAAAACGTTTGACCTCTGTTATTGCCAACAAAGGGTATATAACAAAGTATTGAAATAAACTTTTGTTATTGACCAAATACTTATTTTCCACCATAATTTGCAAATCAATTCATTAAAAATCCTAATGTAATTTTCTGGATTTTTTTTCTTCTCATTTTGTCTGTCATAGTTGAAGTGTACCTATGATGAAAATTACAGGCCTCATCTTTTTAAGTGGGAGAACTTGCACAATTGGTGGCTGACTAAATACTTTTTTGCCCCACTGTATTACCCAGGATCAAAACCTGGGTGTGATCCTAATATACCCCCTCTCCCACAGTGGGTCCCAGAGATCTCCCACCACTGTCCGCGTACACCCTTCCTGCTGGTGGGCACCCAGATGGACCTGAGGGACGACAGCAACACAGTGGAGAAGCTGGCTAAGAACAAGCAGCGGCCCCTGGCCCCTGAGAGCGGAGACAAGCTGTGCCGGGACCTCCGGGCCGTCAAATACGTCGAGTGCTCCGCCCTCACCCAGGTGTGTGTGTGTGTGTGTGTGTGTGTGTGTGTGTGTGTGTGTGTGTGTATACACACATGTGGGAAAGAGACACAATCTCTATCTACTAAGTCTCTGGCCCTCATTTAGGTAAAACAGGAACTGGTGGGTGTAAGTGACTTGAATGGTTTCTGAAAAGTAACTTCCTCTCACTCTGTCGACCTCTGTCATTCGTTGTCTTGATGTCATACTTTCTCACTAGGAACTACTAGCGGATGATGGCGACTGTCGACAGCCTTTCATAGTGTAACTGTGGACATTGTGAAACTAGAATAGTGGATCAATGAGTAAATTGACTTCTCTCTCTCTCTCAGCGAGGTCTGAAGAACGTGTTTGATGAGGCCATCTTGGCCGCGCTGGAGCCGCCAGAGACCAAGCCCAAGAAACGCTGCGCACTCTTATAAGATATTTTAAATTGGGCCAAAGAGCCAGGGGAAAGACCAGACGGGGGGGAGACAGGCAGACACGGAGAACAGACAAAGCTGGGAGGGGTGTAAAGGGAGGGAGAAAGAGAGGACGAGTGAGACATTTGTTTAATAGTGCCTTCAGCGATACAGGTGGGGAGGGGCGATGTTGCGTGGATAGGTAACAGAGACCTAGAAATACATCCTAATATGTAATAGAATGTATATCTATGTTTCTTGTAACAAGCTGATCAATTCTCTTCCAGACCAGAAAAGTCCTTCTTAAAAGGAGACCGACAGAGCAATATAGGGAAGAGACAAGGTTTTGAAACCTCTATTGCCTTAAAGTTACAGTACAAACAAAATAAGTTAGACAAAAGGAGGAAGAGACCGTGTGGAGTTTATTTTGTGTTTGATGATACTTAAAAACTGACTGGAAAAATGTGCTTAATCTGTGCAATCTAGACGCACACAGGCCTCATCTAGACGCACACAGGCCTCATCTAGACGCACACAGGCCTCATCTAGACGCACACAGGCCTCATCTAGACGCACACAGGCCTCATCTAGACGCACACAGGCCTCATCTAGACGCACACAGGCCTCATCTAGACGCACACAGGCACCAGGGCTTTACTCCCTTCAACCCACAACTGAACTCTTCTTCTTCACACACTATCTGCCATCACTGCTCCCATGGAAACTACAAGCGCTTTTTATTCCTCTTGGGATTTCACTGCCCCCTAACATGAACTGAATTTCCACTTGCTTCCTTTTTTTGACATTTATTGTTTTAGAGATGATGGTATATTAATGACGATAATAAGAGTATTATTTTTTTGCCCCTTTATTTCCGGTGACACCCCTAGTGGTTAGCGGTTTGGACAATTGTTTTTTAAAAATGTTTATTTTTTATTATTTTTTATGTTGTGTGCCAATGTGTTGAGTGTCACTGGTTTCATTTGACAACAATCCTAATATGCCTCTAATGACTACGTAGCTGGTTGTGATGTCAGTAGTAATAACAGCAAATAGCAATAATGATTATGAGTAACAGTAATAGCTGTATTGACGCATCATCCAGTTGTTTGAAATAAATAAAAAATAACTTGAAAATGGTCTCTAACTTTGAACTCTTCTCAATTTCCCCATAAAGCATACTATAATTAAACAATAAGGTCCGAGGGGGTGTGGTATATGGCCAATATACCACGGCTAAGGGCTGTTCTTATGCACGACGCAACACAGAGTGCTTGGACACAGCCCTTAGCTGTGGTATATTGGCCAAATATCACAATACCCAGAGGTGCCTTATTGCTATTATAAGCTGGTTACCAATGTAATTAGAGCAGTAAAAATAAATGTGTTGTCATACCCATGGTATACAGTCTGATATACCACGGCTTCCAGCCAATCAGCTTTCAGGGCTCGACCCCACCCAGTTTATAATAGAATATTTGTACAGTGCCTTCTGAATGTATTCAGACCCCTTGACTTCTCCACATTTTGTTACGTTACAGCCTTATTCTAAAATTGATGAAATATTTAAAATATCTGCAATCTACACACAATACCCCATAATGACAAAGCAAAAACTGGTTTTTAGACATCCTTGCAAATGTATTAGAAATAGTAAACAGATACCTTATTTACATAAGTATTCAGATCCTTTGCTATGAGACTCGAAATTGAGCTCAGGTGATCATCCTTGATGTTTATACAACTTCATTGGAGTCTACCTGTTGTAAATTAAATTGATTGGACATGATTTCGAAAGGCACACCTGTCTATATAAGGTCCCAGAGTTGACAGTGCATGTCAGAGCAAAAACCAAGCCATGAGGTCGAAGGAATTGTCCGCAGAGCTCCGAGACAGGATTGTTTCGAGCCACAGGTCTGGGGAAGGGTACCAACAAATTTCTGCAGCATTGAAGGTCCCAAAGAACACAGTGGCCTCCATCATTCTTAAATAGAAGAAGTTTGGAGTCAGCAAGACTCTTCCTAGGGCTGGCTGTCTGGCCAAACTGAGAAATGGGGGAGAAGGGCCTTGGTCAGGGAGGTGACCAAGAACCCATTGGTCACTCTGACAAATCTCCAGAGTTCCTCTGTGGAGATGGAAGAAGGTTCCAGAAGGACAACAGTCTCTGCAGCACTCCATCAATCTGGCCTTTATTGTAGAGTGGCCAGACAGAAGCCACTACTCAGTAAAAGGCACATGACATCCCGCTTGGAGTTTGCCAAAAGGCAGCTAAAGGACTTTCAGACAATGAGAAACAACATTCTCTGGTCTGATGAAACCAAGATTGAAGTCTTTGGCCTGAATGCCAAGCGTCACATCTGGAGGAAACCTGGCACCATACCTATGGTAAAGCATGGGGGTAGCAGCCTCAAGCTGTGGGGATGTTTTTCAGCGGCAGGGACTGGGAGACTAGTCAGGATCGAGGGAAAGATGAACGGAGCAAATTACAGAGAGATCCTTGACGAAAACCGGCTCTATAACGCTCAGACCCTCAGACTGGGGTGAAGTTCACCTTCCAACAGGACAACGACCCTAAATTCTCTGGATGTCCTTGAGTGGCCCAGCCAGAGCCCGGACTTGACCCCGATCGAACATCTCTGGAGAGACCTGAAAATAGCTGTGCAGCGACGCTCCCCTCCAACCTGACAGCGCTTGAGAGGATCTTCAGAGAAGAATTGGAGAAACTCCCCAAGTACAGGTGTGCCAAGCTTTTACCGTCATACCCAAGAAGACTTGAGGCTGTAATTGTTGCCAAAGGTGCTTCAACAAAGTCCTGAGTAAAGAGTCTGAATACTTATGTAAATGTGATATTTCAGTTTCTTCTTTTTTATACATTTTCAAAAAATATCTAAAAAGCTGTTTGTGCTTTGTCATTATGGGGTATTGTGTGTAGATTGAAAACCATTTAATCAATTTTAGAATAAGGCTGTAATGTAACAAAATGTGGAAATAGTCAAGGGGTCTAGATACTTTCCGAATGCACTATATATACACTACTTTTGTCCTTCTAGACAGAGTTCTTCTGTCCGGTGTCTGTGTTTTTTCCCATCTTAATCTTCTTTTTATTGGCCAGTCTGAGATATGGCTTTTTTTTGCAACTCTGCCTAGAAGGCCAGGATCTCGGAGTCGCCTCTTCACTGTTGACGTTGAGACTGGTGTTTTGCGCGTACTATTCAATGAAGCTGCCAGTTGAGGACTTGTGAGGCGTCTGTTTCTCAAACTAGACACTCTAATGTACTTGTCCTCTTGCTCAGCTGTGCCCTGGGGCCTCCCACTCCTCTTTCTATTCTGGTAAGGGCCAGTTTGTGCTGTTCTATGAAGGGAGTAGTACACAGCGTTGTACTAGATCTTCAGTTTCTTGGCAATTTCTCGCATGGAATAGCCTTCATTTCTCAGAACAAGAATAGACTGACTTGTTTCAGAAGAAAGCTCTGGTTTCTGGCCATTTTGAGCCTGTAATCAAATCAAAGTTTATTTGTCACGTGCGCAGAATACTTAGTGAAATGCTTACAGGCTCTAACCAATAGTGCGGAAAAAAGGTGTGTGTGTAGGTAAGTAAAGAAATAAAACAAGTAAAAAGACATTTGAAAATAAGAGTAGAAGGGGCTATATACAGACACCGGTTCGTCAGGCTTATTGAGGTAGCCTGTACATGTAGGTATGGTTAAATTGACTATGCATATATGATGAACAAAGAGCAGCAGTAGCGTATAAAGAGGGGTTTGTAATGATAAATTAGCCTTTTAAAATGATAAACTTGGATTAGCTAACACAACGTGCCATTGGAACACAGGAGTGATGGTTGCTGATAATGGGCCTCTGTACGCCTATGTAGATATTCCATGTAAAATCTTCTGATTCCAGCTAAAATTAGTCATTTACAACATTAACAATATCTACGCTGTGTTTCTGATCAATTTGATGTTATTTTGATGGGCAAAAAAAGTTGCTTTTCTTTCAAAAACAAGGACATTTCTTAGTGACCCCAAACTTTTGAACGGTAGTGTATGCATGTGTGTGTATATACAGTTGAAGTCGGAAGTTTACATACACTTAGGTTGGAGTCATTAAAACTCATTTTTCAACCACTCCACAAATTCTTGGCAACAAACTATCATTTTGGCAAATCGGTTAGGACATCTACTTTGTGCATGACACAAGTAATTTTTCCAACAACTGTTTACAGACAGATTATTTCACTTGTAATTCATTGTATCACAATTCCAGTGGGTCAGAAGTTTACATACACTAAGTTGATTGTGCCTTTTAAACAGTTTGGAAAATTCCAGAAGATGATGTCATGGCTTTAGAAGGTTCTGATAGGCCAATTGACATAATTTGAGTCAATTGGAGGTGTACCTGTGGATGTATTTCAAGGTCTACCTTCAAACTCAGTGCCTCTTTGCTCGACATCATGGGAAAATCAAAACAAATCAGCCAAGACCTCGGAAGAAAATTTCAGACCTCCACAGTCTGGTTCATTCTTGGGAGCAATTTCCAAACGCCTGCAGGTACCACATTCATCTGTACAAACAATGGTGTGCAAGTATAAACACTATGGGACCACGCAGCCGTCATACCGCTCAGGAACGAGATGCGTTCTGTCTCCTAGAGATGAACGTACTTTGGTGCAAAAAGTGCAAATCAATCCCAGAACAACAGCAAAGGACCTTGTGAAGATGCTGGAAGAAACGGGCACAAAAGTATCTATATCCACAGTAAAACTAGTTCTATATCGACATAACCTGAAAGGGCGCTCGGCAAGGAAGAAGCCACTGCTCCAAAATCACCATAAAAAAAAGCCAGACTACGGTTTGCAACTGCACATGGGGACAAAGATAGTACTTTTTGGAGAAATGTCCTCTGGTCTGATGAAACAAAAATAGAACAGTTTGGCTATAATGACCATTGTTAAACCTGACTCAGTTACACCAGCTCTGTCAGGAGGAATGGGCCAAAATTCACCCAACTTATTGTGGGAAGCTTGTGGAAGGCTACCCGAAACGTTTGACCCAAGTTAAACAATTTAAAGGCAATGCTACCAAATACTAATTGAGTGTATGTAAAGTTCTGACCCACTGGGAATGTGATGAAAGAAATAAAAGCTGAAATAAATCATTCTCTCCACTATTATTCTGACATTTCACATTTGTAAAATAAAGTGGTAATCCTAACTGTCCTGAAACAGGGAATTTTTACTAGGATTAAATGTCAGGAATTGTGAAAAACTGAGTTTAAATGTATTTGGCTATGGTGTATTTAAACTTCTGACTTCAACTGTATCTATGTATGTATACTGGAGGGGAGGTGGGGGACTATTTCTGTCTTTAATAAACCCCTTTTGTGGGGAAAAACAAATTCTTATTTTCTGGGCCTGGCTCCCCAGTGGGTGTGCCTGGCTCACAAGTGGGTAGGCCTATGTCCTCCCAGGGCCACCCCTGCCGAGTCATGTGAAATGAATAGATTAGGGCCTAATGAATTCATTTCAATTGACTGATTTCCTTATATGAACTGTAACTCAGTAAAATCTTTGAAATTGGTGCATGTTGTGTTTATGTTTGCTCAGTGTGTATATACAGTGCATTCCTTAAGTGTTCAGACCTCGTGACTTTTTCCACATTTTATTCTAAAATGGCTTAAATTGTATTTTTCCCACAGCAATCTACACACAATACCCCATAATGACAAAAGCAATAACAGGTTCTTAGAAATGTTGGCAAAAAAATGTTTTACTCAGTACTTTGTTGAAGCACCTTTGGCAGCGGTTACAGCCTCGAGTCTTCTTGGGTATGACGCTATTAGCTTGGCACACCTGTATTCGGGTAGTTTCTCAAACTCTTCTCTGCAGGTCCCCTCAAGCTGTCAGGTTGGATGGTGACCGTTGCTGCACAGCTATTTTCAGATGATCGACCGGGCTCAGGCTGGACTACTCAAGTACATTCAGAGACTTGTCCCAAAGCCACTCATGCGTTGTCTTTGCTGTGTGTGTTGTCCATTATAACTATCCTTGTTTTGCAGACTTTAACCACACGCATCAAACAACTATTTGACTTCATCTATTTGTTACTCAGTTAGTGCCTCTGTATTAAAACCATGGAGCTCCATGAGGATGAGTTTTTAAACTGAGACAGTAACTGTATAATCTGCTTGTTATATGTTTCAGGCAAGTCCCTTCTCTTGAAATAGTTGGGGAAAGTGTCCAGAGAGGAAAATCAAAACTAGACGCAATACCAAAGTTGGAAACATGCTGTCAGAAAGACAAGTGGTGAAGGAACAAAGTGGCTGCTTTGAAACTACAGTCCGCTTTTGAGTAAATAGTGTTTAAATCCACGCTATCTCTTGGCATGGTGAAAATGCTACATATAACTACTTGGTTAGTGATGGGTGAAGTTCCTAGTTTTCTTAATGTCATGTCCCGTACTATTTATTTCACTTTCACTGAATCCAGAGCAAGCAATGCAAACACTTCTGAGAAACAGAAGATGTATCGAAAAACAAACATGCAATGTCCTTCAATACGTTTATCTGCCCTGGGCTGTTTAATCATTTCCATATGGCGCAAAGGAGAACCCTGCTCATCATGGGGGATTAATGAGGGTCTGTAGCAAAGTCAGCAAGCTTTAATGTATGTATTTTATGCATGATTTTTCATTCATATTAAATGGAAACAACCGTCCTAACCAGTATCGTTTTCCCAGAGATTAATAGCGCTGAGACAAGTTGATGAAACCAGTGGAACCAGTATTTGAAGTGGTTGGACAAAGTGAATGAATACAAATGTACACGAGACACCCCCTACGTTGGAAGGTTGAGGGTTACTTTGTTACATCTTATTGCCACTAGAGGGAGGTATGCCATCTGTTTTGAGCGGAGCTCATCACTCAAGTCCCATTTTGATTGGTGATCTAAAATGGATCTCGTTTCAATGAAACGAAGTGATGAAATGAAGAACCACTGGCTTTAGAGTCTCCATGTAGGAAACAGTAGTGGAGAGATTTGAGCAGAGCAAAATGGGAGTGTGTTGGTTTGTGTGATTTGATTAAGTGAAAAGAATAGTTCTTCGAGTGAGTTGCCCTGAAACAAAGATCATCTTTAGCGTTAAAGATCACTGTTCATCCATTGCATAGTGCATACCAATGGAATGATCTTACTGGTAAATATGATCTTTAGGTTTTTGGCGAAACTCAACCCTGGATGGCAAATACATTGGGGAACCTAACTCTGCGAGTAACTGAGTAAGCAAAGAGCCACAAATGGCCTCCACTAACAAACGAAGGTCCCAGTTCACCTCCATATCTTCAACAGAATGATGTGTAGTGCTATCTTATGTCACAGTCAATGTGTATCAGTCTGACATACTGGTCTCTAGTCTCTTTCACCGTACCTCCCTCCCAGATGGGTTTCCCTTTATTACTAAGGTAAACTAGAGCCCCTGTACTTTATTTGACATGTTCTTCTCTTTTGTGAATTGAACGTCTTCTAACGTCACAATAGGGCCATTGAAGGTAAAGTCTCTTGTCTTTTTTTAAATGTTTTTTATTTTTATTTAACGAGGCAAGTCATTTAAGAACAAATTCTTATTTATACAATGAGGGGCCTACCTCTGGCCAAACCATCCCCTAACCCGGACGACGCTGGGCCAATTGCGCGCCGCCCTATGGGACTCCCGAGCACAGCCTGATGTGAGATACAGCCGGTCCTCACAAGTGAGACTACACTCAAGATCTCTGTCCTAACGTAAGCCTCTTAACAGCCTGCACCCACTCCTACTGTGGGCCTACGTGTAAATTGTTTGGAATGCAAAGTACTCAATATAATCACATCCTGTCATCAGTGAGTGTAGAACCTATACTCTTACCAACCCTGTATCTTTAGTTGGTGCATTTCTAAAGCATCGCTCGTGATTACTGTGTCTCTGTTACCCAGAGACAACGGTCCGGAGAGTCACTCGCCACACAACCCAAGTGTCTTGATGTGGTTGTGTCTGGTCCACTTAGTGAATGCTCCCATGGGCTACTTCACCTCCAAAAACATGTATTGATAGTGGCCTTTCTGTGACTTGTGTAGGACAACCAACTACCTGTCAAATACAATCCAGAGAAGTACAGACTGTCAGCTCCCTTTTATAACCAAGTCGATGAGCCTGATGTTAAGGATTCAAGAAGGGTCTAGTGAAATAAGGGTTCCTGAGCTATCCACAGAGAAATGAGACGTGTCGGCCTTCTTGTGTGGTCATGTGGGTGGAGTTAGCCGGTGTCACATTGTCTGCTGTGTGTCCCACACTGCCCGAGTCAGATTGGTTAGCGCATATTATGGGATGGCAATTTGACCTCATTATGAGAATGTTGTCAGGGGCAACAGTGGGGGGGGCAGAAGAGAGGAATTATGGGATAGAAACCTGACCTCTCTGTTTGCCTAAACAAAAGGTATGTCCCACAAATATTGGGAAATTGAAATGGCATATCTCTCTTGCATCCGAATGACAGTATCTGTTTACATCGGTGATATATACAATATGCACGTTCATAAAAACATACATGGAGACATTTACACATACACGGTTAACAATAGCATGTACATTTCACCTCATTGTTTACGTCTGTATGTGAACTGCCTAAAGGCTCATGCGTTGGTTTGTATGTCGAAAGTACAGTCAAGCGTCACAGTCCCTCTATCTCTGACATAACCGGTTACCATGCATACTGTGACGGCGAGGCGGCCCAACGGTGATATTATGGGATGTTCTTTGTTTTGTCACTACGATGGTGGGGGAAGGGAGGGGGGGGTAGAGATAATGGTGATGTGTGTAAGGCCTCTTGAGTGGAACTGGGAGCAAAGAGAAAGCAACCTTTCTCTGGATGTAAGGACTCAGTCAGATCTCCATGGCATTCTTATAATAGGGCCCATTACACCATTTACCCATTCAGCCCCTATGACCGTTGACCATCTCCCTTAGGTGACTCTCAGGTTGAAACAGCCCCCAAATAGCACAAACAACCTGAGGAAATCACACAGATTGCGACGTGCGCATGGTACACCTATGCCAACGTTTTGAAAATGGGGCCCGGTGTAGCCTATAGCCGTGGTGTGTGCATACATTCAACCATACTGTGGTTGTATAAAGGCTGCCAAGAGAAAGATACAATAATAAAAGAGAAGAACCCTTGAGCATGATGAAGTTCATTGCAGACGTCACGGGCAGCACGCAGTGTATTTTGAGCTCTGGGGCTCCTGTGTGCCCCCAGCTTCAGTAACAAAAAAAATGGAAGACTCTGTAAGGAGTGTGTATGAGACAGTAGTGAGACAGAGCTGGGGAAGGCGAATTAACACTCCGATTATTATGGAGTGGCAGCGGATATGGGGGAGGGGGAAGGGAGGGAGGGATGGTGGGCAGCAGCTCTGCATATTATGGTGTGCCGGGCGTTGTTAGGCGGGGGGAGGGGTGGGGGCGGGAACTAAGGCAGGGGGGTGAGAGGGGGGAGGCGGGTGGTGTGAAAGGGAAGAGGGAAGGGGGGATTAGGGAGGGAGGGGGTGGTTGGTTGAATATTATGGTCTGGCCTAGGCCTGTTTTTGAGTGTTGTGCTGTAGGCCTCCCTCCTCCCTGCCTGAGAATGTGTCGGTGTTACCAAGGGAGCCCTGAGTACGCATCGAGATCAAGGCTCCACTACATGTTGCGTATTATGGGATGTTTATCCTCAGGTGTGGTTTGAATAAAAAAGGAGACAGACCTGAGAGACAGAGAGGGACTAAGAAGAGAGACATTTGTCTGTCTGGGAAACTCAGTCTGCCAAAGTACGTCTTCTGCTCATACTGTCTCACTATTCTTCACATAGACCTTGAGCAAAGGTTGGAGATCTTTGCTCTATGAAACCAGGATGTATATATGCATACATTCGCCCCATTGATAAGAACAAAGGAAAAATGTTAACAAGCCAATGAAATGCAATGTACAATAGCAGGGTGAAACCTTGACACTGAATTCCAGAAGTTATATTGACCAGAAAGAGACATCATCATTGCACTGGTTTTCAGAGTTCTTGTACCACAGGTGAAATTGAACTTGACATCAACGGTATTCTATTCCTTGGCTATCTGTCTCTGCTATTGTCCTATCTCCATAGATTCATTCAGATGAATTACATCCGTCCTATTTTTGAAGACACATACAGCTCAGGATGTTGGAAATGAATGATCATAATGGCTATGCAAATAGATAGGCTATACCTATTTTTGTCCGTCAAACAGGGCATATTGTTCTGTTTTCACAATGCAGTATGTGCATTGACTCGTTAGCAAGCCAATACCTCCTGTGTGCACGCCATCACGTGTGTCTACCTGTCCGACTGTCCGTCAAGCGGTTGCTTTCTTATCTGTCTGCCGGTGTGCTTTCTGCTTATATCAGTGGGTGTGTATGATCATATCCATATGAACTCCTTTGCCTAGTGACAGTGTAACATTAAAGGATCTCTGGAATGGAGAGGGTGTGGAGGGAGGGGGGACTGGTGGGGGGTGAAGGAGTATTATGGTCTGTATTTTGGCTTACGTGGTAATCTGACCCCGCCTGTAAACCCCACCCCCTCGCGGGTGCTTATCTCCATAGCGACAACTGGGACAGGAAGGAATATTATGGTCTGTACTTTCTTTTTACTCTGAAATTATATTATGGGATGTTTAGTGGTACGGCCCCCGGTGTGGGGGAGGGGCAGGCTGCGTGCGGGTATCCTTGACAACCACCCCATATCCTTATGATTGGTGATTATGGGATGTTACCCCCACCGCCCCCTCCCTGCACACACAAACACTGTGTCCACAGTGAAGGAGAGGAAGGGGGAGGGGAGGAAAGAGAGAGAGCAAGTAAGATAGAAGAGATAGAGAATGTGCTTGTGCTTCATTTCCGCTGTTCTTTGTGCCGGTACTCTGCCTCACCATGAGAGAGAGAGAGCAAGAAACCAGGAAGAAGTGGGGGAGAGAGAGAGAGAGAGAGAGAGCAAGAAACCAGGAAGAGGTGGGAGAGAGAGAGAGAGAGAGAGAGAGAGCAAGAAACCAGGAAGAGGTGGGAGAGAGAGAGAGAGAGAGAGAGAGGGAGAGAGAGAAACCAGGAAGAAGTGGGAGAGAGAGAGAGAGAGAGCAAGAAACCAGGAAGAGGTGAGGAGAGAGAGAGAGAGAGAGAGAGAGAGAGAGAGAGAGAGAGAGAGAGAGCAAGAAACCAGGAGAGAGAGAGAGAGAGAGAGAGAGAGAGAGAGAGAGAGAGAGAGAGAGAGAGAGAGAGAGAGAGAGAGAGAGAGAGAGAGAGAGAGAGAGAGAGAAAATGAAGGTGTGCTGAGTGAGAGTGGAACTGTAGGCTAAAAGAGAGAGAGTGAAAGGGGCCAAGAAAGGACTGCAGTGAATCCATCAATCACATGCTTACTTACGGGCTTTTCCCCCCAATACAGAGAGAAAATAAATAAATAATAACTACATGAAGAATAAATACACAATAAGTAATGACAACTTGGCTATATACATGGGGTACCAGTAGGGTCAATGCAGATCGTCCGGGTAGCTATTGGTTAACTAAACTCCAATTTGTAAGTCGCTCTGGATAAGAGTGTCTGCTAAATGACTTAAATGTAATGTAAATGTATTTAACTAATTAGCAGGAGTCTGACCCTTTCTAGGGCCTTCCTCTGACAGCGCCTGTTATAGAGGTCCTGAATGGCAGGGAGCTCGGCCCCAGTGATGTACTAGTCCATACGTACTACTCTGTTGCGCCTTGCGGTCACTTTCAATGGAGCAGCTGTAGAACTTTGAGGAACTGAGGGACCATGCCAAATCTTTTCAGCCTAAGGGGGAAGAGGTGTTGTTGTGCCCTCTTCACAACTGTGTTGGAGTATGATGATTCCTTAGTTATGTGGACACCGAGGAACTTGAAGCTCTCGACCTGCTCCACTACAGCCCCATCGATGTGGATGAGGGCGTTCTTGACCCTCCGTTTTCTGTAGTCCACGATCAGCTCCTTTGTCTTGCTGACGTCGAGGGAGAGGTTGATATCCTGGCACCACACTGCCAGGTCTCTGACTTCCTCCCTGTCTCATCGTCGTCAGTGATCAGGAATACCACCGTTGTGTTGTCGGCTAACCTTAATGATGATGTTGGAGTTGTGCGCGGCCGTGCAGTCGTGGGTGAACAGGGAGAACAGGACTAAGCACACACCCCTGAGGGGCCCCTGTGCTGAGGGTCAGCGTGGCAGGGTGTGTTGTGACCTACCATCACCACCTGTGGGTAGCCAGTCAGGAAGTCCAGGATCCAGTTACAGAGGGAGGTGTTTAATCCCAGGGTCCTTAGCTTAGTTTTTATTTATTTTTATTTCACCGTTATTTAACCAGGTAGGCCAGTTGAGAACAAGTTCTCATTTACAACTGCGACCTGGCCAAGATAAAGCAAAGCAGTGAGACAAAAACAACAACACAGAGTTACACATAAACAAAAGTACAGTCAATAACACAAAATAAAATAAAAATAGAAAATTCTATGTACAGTGTGTGCAAATGTAGAAGAGTAGGGAGGTAGGCAATAAATAGGCCATAGAGGCGAAAATAATTACAATTTAGCATTAATACTGGAGTGATAGATGTGCAGATGATGATGTGCAAATAGAGATACTGGGGTGCAAAAGAGCAAGAGGGTAAGTAATAATATGGGGATGAGGTAGTTGGGTGTGCTATTTACAGTTTGGCTGTGTACAGGTACAGTGATCGGTAAGCTGCTCTGACAGCTGATGCTTAAAGTTAGACTCCAGCTTCAGAGATTTTTGCAATTCGTTCCAGTGATGAGCTAAGGGCGAGAGAGAGAGGGTTGAAGGATAGACAGAAAGACTGTGGAAGGTACCATTGGAAATGTATTGTGTCAAAAACTAAATGTAGGCCTAGAGTTTATACAATTCTAACATAAGGTATTGATATACTTGAATAGCTGTCCACTTACACAACCCAGAATCTGATCTGGAAAAGTACATGGCTGAAGGTTCATACACAAATCATATCCACGCGGGTGGGGTGAAATCATTTAAATTCAAGGCCATTCAAGAAAACTCATTCAAATTCAATTCATGACTTGAAGAATAATAGGATATGTCAGAATGGGAAATGTTCCATTTCAGTTCACTTCCTGAATAGGCTGGAGTTTAATTAGAATGGTTTGAACCCTGACTATATCAGTAATTAATAAAACCGTAACCCCTTTAATTTATGTACATTTCGGGATGGATTTCTGTGATGGTTTACGCTTTTGGCTGTGCTAAATGCGGTGTTTCACACAAACTACATTTGCCACAATGCAACACACATGGTGGTAGATGCAGTCTGTCTTTTTGCCAGTACTGAAAAAGGCCCATTGCATCACTTATGAGCTAATTGCATAAGCCTGCATTTCATATCCACATTGTACATTATCAATGCTTTGGCCTAGCTTTATATGCAGTACTTTGCACTTGAATAACCATGCAGTGCGAAGCACTACAGAATCATGATAGGATTCAAACAATTTTCCCACCATTGAGTGCAATACAGTATAGGCCTTCACAAGACCTACTTCGCAGACCCTGGGTCTCAGCCTTTGGTTACGCTTTCTAGGCTAGATCTAGGAAGATACAGAGGTCTGATTGAGACATAGCTTTGAAATAAGGCTTCATTAGTCTGTGTCTATGATGCATGGTGACCTATCAATATACCTAAGGCCATCATTACAGCAGGGTTTCCCTGAGTTAATGGCACTTCTGTTTTGCCTTTGTGTCTGCTTAGACTGGAAACAACATGTTTTTATTTGACTCATGGTGGTTTGGTTTGTGTGTAGATTAAATAATGGGGGTAGAGCAAATCATTGCAATCATTCAATGGTTTTCAAGTGGGTCTCCCCAAGTTCACAGTAGAGCGTTTACCTGAGTGTGCCCTGTGGTGACCCTCCACAAGGAATGTAATGGTTTATAAGTGTTCATATGGCTCCTATATATCATATGCGTCTGCATGCTTTGTGTCAGTAGATGCTGAAATATGCTCCTACAGTACAGTGTCTCTACATACATGTAGATTGTGACACAGAAGTTTACATGCAGTCATGTGGAGGAGTTGCCATGTGACGTATTTTTTTCATCCCTCTCTCTTTTTGGAGTTATGCTTATTGTGGGATGTCAGTGACTATGCTCATTATTATTATGGGATGTTGGGTGGGGGTGAGTGTTCCCATAGTAACGTTGGTTGCTAGGGGGGCACGGAGGAATGGGGAAGAGACTCCATGTGAGGGAGGAGGGGGGTGGATTATTATGGTCTGTATGTTGCAAGGTAACTATGCAGAGTGGGGGAGGTGTGTGTGTGTGTGTGTGGGGGGGGGTTATTATGGGATGTCTGCCCCCTGATCTCTTTGTGTGTGTGTGTGCGCGGGTGTTTAATGCGAGAGAGGGAGACGGCGACGTCGTGTGCATCGCCAGGCAACATAAGACAAATACTGCATTTTAATTATTGGAACTAACGTTAGCTTGCTATTGTAACCCAAAATAGAAAAACTGTTGAAAGAAAGGCAAACGTCTCCTTTCGTTGTTTCTGTTTTCAAACATTGGAACCATTCAACTTGTGAGTAACGTTACTGTAGTTTGTTTAGAATTGTATTTGTAATATTGGAGCATTCAATTATCAAATTAAAACAATTGAAATTCGTCATTTATTGATATGTTTTGGGACGAATGTGTGACTCGTTTCTGAACCTAGCCGGTGATTGAGCTGGAGTTAGCGGGCTAGCTAACCAAGTGTGGGACGGAAAACTAGTAGCACGACGATGGCATGTCTAATGGCTAACTAGCTAGCTATAATGTAGCGAGACTACGCATAGATTGAAAGGCTGGTAGACTTGAGTAGCCTAGTGTTGGCTAGAACAATTGACATCAGAAGTTATTTCACCTACTTAAGAGGCAATTTATGTATTTATATTGTTCAATGCACGAAATCAGTTCTGAATATTCACTTAAATTTTATTTTTTTATTTCCACCTCCTTGCGGACCCGACCTGTCCTACTCCACGCTCCACCTGGACGGACTCAATACTGGGACAGGACTCTGGAGGCAACACGGAATTAAACTTTTTTTTAAAGTTAGCTAACTAAAATTTAAAGTTAGCTAGCATTATGTCTGGAAGCGAGGACGATAGGGATGATTTTGGAGCCCCAGAGGACCGGCCTCTAATGCAAGGTAGGACCACTTCAATAAATGTTTATGGCAACGAAATTAACTTATCAAAATGTTATACACTTTATGTAAATCATACGAGTTAATCGTAAAACTGAGCCAAAGATGTAAAGAACTTGAAGGTGACGTGAATTTGAATATATGGATAACTAGAGCTAACATACAAGTAGGTTGTTAGTTGATACTGGTTGTGGTTTGTTAACTTGTCAGGTTGTGGTAAGCTAACGTTATATAAGCAAGAAGAATCACAGTGTTTACGGTTAGTTGGCCAACTAGTTATGTAAAAGTTAACTAACTAGCTAAGTAGTTGCAGGAACAGTGGACACCAGCCTCTAAGTTGTGCTAGTTGAGTGACTGACTACTGTAGCTAGCCGGCTAACGCGTTAGCCTAGCTTGCGTGTGCTAACAATGCTAGTTGACGTTTTGTTTCGGTTTTTATTGCAAGCCGTAGCCGTTGAAATGTAAGTTTGCAAAACGGACAGATGTTTTCCCGTACGGAAGCAATTTACAGAACTTCAACTTTTGGCTACACATATCATGCCGACCCACCGGCATATTCTTGCGGCCTAGCAAATGTTACCGGTATTTTTACGTGCCCGATGACAAGATGGAGCCAGCCAGTTAGCTTGAAAGATGGCAGATGACGACGGCGACTTTCTCCTCCTATCATCGGGTGCTTGGTAGCGCCGCTTTGCGTGGTAGAAACAAATGCAGCCAATTCACTCTCTGTACATTTTACGGAACGTGTCACTGCATTTGACTTATATAACGTAGATGGCTACATTAGCTGGCGAATGACAATAAAACCGTTAGGCTAGCTGACTACTTTGTTTACTACACAACAGGTTCGGATATGACGGCAAAGCATATCCCATTAGAATCCTCGATGGGGAAGTTAAGGCGATGGATTTTTCCGATTTTAGATATAGCAGGCGTCGCCAGGCCACCTTTTAGATAGTCGTTAGTAAAATATTTAAAAAAATAATAATTTTGCATTCAAACCTCTCACGTGAAAATCATTGACCATATATAACCCGACTCTAATCTAAATAATAACTTGGAAGAGCCATCTTTTCCAATTTGTTTGTGGGACATCCAATTCTACAATTGGGCTAACTGGACTCAACCATAACCCAGATAATGATGAGGTGGCATTTAATTAGACACCTAGCACCCCTCATTTTGACTTACAGACAGTTTATCACATGTCAGACCATGGCTACTTGGTGCTGATTTCAATGCCAACAGCCATTTGCTTACATTTACCATGAGCAATTACATAATAGGCCTTGGAACCCGATTCCATATGACTTTGCAGCTACCAAGGTTGCAAGGATATTCAATTGACCTTCTTCGTTACAGCTATTATTAAGCTGTGTCTCTGACCTCATTGCAGATGAGGAAGAGGAGATGTCAGAGAATGAGGCCCCGAAGGTGAAGAAGAAGAAGGCCAAAAAGAGCCGGGAGAACAAAAGCAGCAAGAGGAGGACCTCTCGCAGAGAGGTAGGCTACAGTGACATGACCACGTCTCTAATCATATCTGTACGTTCTTGGGACGCACCATGTTCCGTTTGTCTGCCAGTGGAGGGACCTGCCACCTGTCAGAAGCCATTGGGCTTACTCATAAGCCCCCCCCCCCCATGTGTCATGTGTCCTCTCCAGGATGTGCCAATGAGCTCCCCTGAGCCCATGGAGACCCCTGAGGTGGACAGGGACGAGGAGCGAGCGGTGCCCCGCTCTGACAGCGAGGGCAGCGACTACAACCCGGGGAAGAAGAAGAAGAAGAACAGGGGGAGCACCTCCAAGGAGAAGAAGAGGAGCAGCACCAGCACTGACAGAAATGGAGGAGGAAAGGACAAGAGGAAGGACCCTGAACCCGAGGAAGAGGAGGATGAGGACGACGACGACGATAGCTTGGTGAGTTTTTAGTTCGAGGGTGGAGAGAGTTGTGGAGGGGGGGAGATCAAATAATATTTAATGGTGTTAATTGAATTGTCATTATGCAACTAAAACTCAGAGCTCCTGAGAAAGTGATTGAATAAGCTACTTGTAACCTCTAGATGGAGATAAGTTATCAATA
Organism: Oncorhynchus masou masou; assembly: GCF_036934945.1. Taxonomy (NCBI): domain Eukaryota; kingdom Metazoa; phylum Chordata; class Actinopteri; order Salmoniformes; family Salmonidae; genus Oncorhynchus; species Oncorhynchus masou. The sequence goes on from NC_088224.1 coordinate 38,032,145, forward strand.
CTACCATGCTGAGTTGACTACCACTAGGGTGACTGGTAGTGGTAAGTGCACTTATGCAAGGACATACTGTCACCGTGGCAACACCAAACTACCTGCCATTGGCCCTTTGTCAAGGCAAGCTCTTGCCACATGGTATAAATGCATGCGGCTTAAAATAACCGATGGTCCCCAATGGTGGGAGGAAAGTGCTTTTGTCCAAAGCCGTGCGAGAGTTAACAAAGACCCAGTAGCTATTGAACACAATGGCAACACTCAGAGGGCAAGAAATAGTCCCACCACAATAGACCAGTCAGTAAAGAAAAAACTGGAAAGAACCACATTTTACGCAAACGTTCATGTTAAATTGTCTCATCTAGGAGCCTAAGACGTCGTCCCAGCTCCTGGATGACTGGGGAATGGAGGACATTGACCACGTCTTCAGCGACGAGGACTACCGCTCCCTCACCAACTACAAGGCCTTCAGTCAATATGTCAGGTAAATGAGATTGTCCTTGTCAATGCTTGCTGCATGAATTATATTTTAAGCTTTTTCACCCCACTTTTTGCTCTCTCAAATATTTTGTCTCCTTTCTCCCCCTGCTCTCGTCTATCGTTTCACTCTTTTTGTGTATTTTTTGTTGTTGTCCTCATTACTCACCATCCACCCCCATCTCTCCCTCAGACCGCTCATCGCGGCCAAGAACCCCAAGATTGCCGTGTCCAAGATGATGATGGTACTGGGTGCCAAGTGGCGTGAGTTCAGCACCAACAATCCCCTGAGAGGCTCCGCCGCCGCTACTGCAGCCCTGGCCGCCGCCAACGTGTCTGCCGCCGTGGAGAGCATGGTGGCGGAGGTCGCTCCCGCCCCGGTCGCCGAGCCCCAGCCACCGGTCGCCCCGCCTCTGAAAAAGGCCAAGACCAAAGAGGGCAAAGGTCCTAATGCTCGTAAGAAGTCCAGGCCCACCCCCAAGCCCGCAGAGAAGAAGAAAGTGGCTACAAAGAAGGTAGCTCCGCTCAAGATCAAACTCGGAGGCTTCAACAGCAAGAGGAAACGCTCCTCGGTAAGTGCTTGGAACATCGCGTCGCGATGCATATAGAATTGTGAGAATCGCAATACATATCGTATCAGGACATAAGTATTGTGAGGTCCCTGGCTGTTCCCGGCCCCACTGTTTAGTCACCTCTTTCTTGGCTCATATTGACTTCAGTGTTGATGACAAAAATGATTTTGTCATTTGGCATAGAGGCCTTCAACCTAGACACATCTCTCCTTACAACGAAGTTCCTAACCATTCTCTATCTGGCTGTTCCTATCAGAGTGAAGAGGATGAGCCTGACGTCGAGAGTGACTTTGACGACGCCAGCATGAACAGCGTGTCCGTGTCGGACGGCTCCAACAGCCGCAGCAGCCGATCCAAGAAGCCCAAGAGCAAGCCCAAGAAGAAGAAGGGTCTGTACTCTGCAGGTGTGTGTGTGTGTGTCTCTTTCATGGCTCTGATACATATCTCTACCCCAAGAAGTTGTGTTTCATCCATGGCTGTGATGCAGTATGTCTCAAACCCAATTTAAAAGTGGTCTTGAGTTGCTAGACTCCACAGCTGTAGTTTGGATGTGTGTGCATGTCCAATTAGCTTTGACTCAGCCAGTACTACTCAGTCTTACTGGGCCACTAGAAGACTGTATGTTTTCTGCAGGGCAGCATGTTCTGCCAATACAAAAAAAATAGTTTGACACACACTGATGTATTCAGTAGACAAACTCTTCCGTCAGAGTATCGATACATATCGCCCAGGAGTTTGAAATGCTTCCTAGATTGCATATGAATGACTCCACCTACACAGTAAAAGGGTGCGATGAACAACAATGTCCATTCCCTAACGTTTCATTCTACAGCACTTTTATAAAACGCATTCTGATTGATTAAAGTGTTATAGCCTCGCAGGTATTTCATTAAGGTGCTTGTCAAACAACAAAAATGTTGACCATGCATTCCTTTTTTGGGTGGGGGGGGGGTTATTCAGGGAATGTACCGTATCTAAGTTTGAATTGCTCTCACCCACTTCTGTCCTTTTGTTCCTTCCCTCCAGTCGAGGAGGATGGTGACGGTTATGAGACGGACCACCAGGACTACTGTGAGGTGTGCCAGCAGGGAGGGGAGATCATTCTGTGCGACACCTGTCCCCGGGCCTACCACATGGTGTGCCTGGACCCCGACATGGAGAATGCCCCAGAGGGCACCTGGAGCTGCCCACACTGCGTGAGTGACACCTTCCTTAGCCAATGAACAGCTCGGCTCTGTGGAGTAAGTGACCGGGCAATATGGTACTGGTCGGCCAACCAGAATGATCAATCGGAGTGACAACAAAATACAGAGGAATCTGGTCGAGGGTAATGAGGAGCTATTGATATTGACAACCATTAGTCAATGATCATAAACCTCTAGCTGGTAGTACTGTGGTATATGCTGGTACTGTTAGTTACACATTTGAGCAATTTGAGAGCTATCTTTGCTTCCCTACCGGTCAAACAGTTAACCCTTTCCAGTTGCTCAACGACCATCCACGTCAACCCCTTCCCTCTCCCATCCACAGGAGAAGGAGGGCAAACAGTGGGAGGCGCGGGAGGAGGGCTCAGAAGAAGAGGAGGAGGAGGTGGAGGTAGAGCCGGAGGAGGACGACCACCACATGGAGTTCTGCAGGGTGTGTAAGGATGGTGGGGAGCTGCTCTGCTGCGACTCCTGTCCCTCCTCCTATCACATCCACTGTCTCAACCCGCCCCTGCCTGAGATACCCAACGGAGAGTGGATCTGCCCACGCTGCACTGTGAGTGAACCATGAGTAAATCAATGGGGTGGGACCCGGAGGGTGATTGACACGGGGCACAGCCAGTTACACATGGTAAAGTGAATTCTATTTCCCAAATTTAAACCTAGCTCCCTACCCCCTTGTGTAGTGTATTGGGAAAACAAAATGACTAAATGGTTCAACACAATGAATGTAACATTACCTAACTTATCTGTAGACGAGGAGTTTTCACCATGTCGTTATGATCCGTTTGTCCTGAAAAGCGAGCGGGTTTAAAGACATTTGACCTCTTCACTGACTCTTTCCTCCCCTCCCCAGTGTCCACCCATGAAGGGCAAGGTGCAGAAGATTCTGACGTGGCGCTGGGGCGACCCCCTCCGCCCACGCCCATCCCCCGCCCCCCAGACCTCCCGGCTGACCAGCCCGACCCCGCCCCTCTGGCTGGGCGCCCTGAGAGGGAGTTCTTCGCCAAGTGGAGCAACATGTCCTACTGGCACTGCTCCTGGGTGTCTGAGCTGCAGGTATGTACACACACACACACACACACACACAGCTTACGCTCGGCCACCACGTGGCAGGCAATCGCACCCATACACACCTACCCTCATTTTGAGTTGTTGCTCATCTTAGTTTTGCTTTTCAGAGGCACGGCGCACACTGAAACAAACAAACACAAGAAATGTTCAGACACTCGCTTCTTTGTCACTGAAATGGATTAGAGAGGAGCGTTGTCGCACCAACGTTCGACAACCCACACGCACACACTTCTCCCTCTCACCCACCTTTTCCCTGCCTCCAGTTGGAGCTGCACTGTCAGGTGATGTTCAGGAACTACCAGAGGAAGAACGACATGGACGAGCCGCCTTCCGTAGACTTTGGCGAGGGCGACGAGGAAAAGAGCACGAAGAGGAAGGCCAAGGACCCGCTCTACGCCAAGATGGAGGAGAAGTACTACCGCTTTGGCATCAAGATCGCCTGGATGATGATCCACCGCATACTCAACCACAGGTCAGACGAGACTCCCTGACTGGCTGCTAAAGGGGGTTCAAATGTGTTTTTAGTCTCATTGAGAGTTAACGTTTCCAAAATAGCAGCAGATTTTGAGTAGCAAGGCCAGGCACATAGTCTTACACTTTGTGAATGAGTGTCTAGTCAGGATTTTCCCTTCAATGGAAAGGAGAACTCCTGCACACTTGATGAAATCTGCATGTTTTGTTTGTCAGGTAAAGGGTTTCTCCTTGTGATGCAAATGTCTCATGGGTCAAAGCAATCATTTCAACCAATCAGTTGCAGATACCTTTGGTCATGTAGTATATGTGGACATCTGCTTGTCGAACATCTCATTCCAAAATCATGGGCATTAATATGGAGTTGGTGCCCGCTTTGCTGCGATAACAGCCTCCACTCTTCTGGGAAGGCTTTCCACTAGATGTGGGGACTTGCTTCCATTCAGCCACAAGAGCATTAGTGCGGTCGGGCAGTGATGTTGCGAGATTAGGCCTGGCTCCTAGTCGGTGTTCCAGTTGGCACTATACATTGGGGCAGGTAGTGTTCTCCTGGCGTCTGCCAGACTTGTGATTTATCACACCAGGGAATCTATTTCCACTGCTCCAGAGTCCAATGGCAGCGAGCGTTACACCACTCCGGCTGACGCTTGGCATTGCGCATGGTGATCAAAGGCTTGTTTTGCGGCTGCTCGGCCATGGAAACCCATTTCATGATGCTCCCGACAAACAGTTCTAGTGCCAACGTTGCTTTCAGAGGCAGTTTGGAACTTGGTAGTGAGTGTTGCAACCGAGGACAGACTATTTTTACGCGATATGCGCTTAGTGCATGGAAGTCCCGTTCTGCGAGCTTGTGTGGACTACCACTTAGTGGCAGAGCCGTTGTTACTCCTTGACGTTTCCTCTTCACAATAACAGCACTTACAGTTGAGCGGGGCAGAAATGTGGAAAGGTGGCATCCTTTGACGGTGCCATGTTGAAAGTCACTGAGTTCTTCAGTAAGACCATTCTACTGCCAATGTTTGTCTATGGAGATTGAATGGCTGTGTGCCTGATTTTTATACTTCTGTCAGCAACGGGTGTGGCTGAAATAGCCGAATCCACTAATTTGAAGTGGTGTCCACATACTTTTGAATGTGTATGCATGCATGCCTACTGGATTTAATTGGCAACCTTGCTAACCAAGTTTTGTCTGTTTTGTGGACTGCAGTCAGGACAAGAAGAATAACGTACACTACCTCATCAAGTGGAAAGACCTGGCCTACGACCAGGCCACCTGGGAGGCTGAGGACATGGACATCCCAGAGTTCGACGTCTTCAGACAGCAGTACTGGAACCACAGGTAACTAATGCATTATTGCCACCTACTCTACATTGTATAGGTGGAATCGAGAAGGAGTTTCTTCTTCGTCTGTTTCCGAGGGTAACAATGTTCTTTCTCGTCTGTTTCAGGGAGCTGATGATGGGCGACGAGGGTAAACCAGGGAAGAAGATCAAGGTGAAAGGCAAGACGAAGAGGATGGACCGGCCTCCTGAGAATCCTGTCGTTGATGTAAGTGTTGACTGTTGTCATTTTTATTGGATTGGCGACACGGCTTGTCTTTTATCAGAGATATGGTTTCTCGTGATTTACCAGGTATTCCTGGTCGTCATAAATTGCTCAGTATCTTACCGTTAAAATGGACTTTTAGCATCTCCTTTTCTGCAGCTTTATGTTATGTCAAACACATGATAAATCCCTTATGGTGCATATTTCCCGCTTAGTGGTGTGTCTTGACATCAACAGTAACTCACTGTTCTTCTCTATCTTCCCCCTCTTCAGCCCACCATCAAGTTTGAGCGGCAGCCTGATTACCTGGACAGTACGGGGGGCAACCTGCACCCCTACCAGCTGGAGGGTCTCAACTGGCTGCGTTTCTCCTGGGCACAGGGCACAGACACTATCCTGGCTGACGAGATGGGACTGGGCAAAACTGTGCAGACTGCCGTGTTCCTCTACTCACTCTACAAAGAGGTGTGTGTGTGTGTGGGAGAGAATAAGGGTGAAAGTGGATATGGGTCTTTACTAGGGTACCAGGGAAGATTTCCATTGCTGGATAACTTGTTAACTTGTTACAGACAAGTATTTGATAAAAATCTGCCATCCCCCCCCCCCCCCATGTCATTACATTAAGATATATAAGGGGGAACCATGACTCACCCAATTGTGCGCTGCCCTATGGGACTCCCAATCACGGCCGAATGTGATGATGTGATGCAACAATGGCTCAGCCGTGAAGTGATGGGCCACACAAGCTCACAGAACGGGACAGCCAAGTGCTGGAGTGCGTAACAATCGTCTGTCCTCGATGGCAACACTGACTACTGAGTTCCGAACTGCCTGTTCCTCAGGAGCTTCATGAAATTGGTTTCCATGGCTGAGCAGCCGCACACAAGCCTAAGATCACCATGCGCAATGCCAAGTGTCGGCTGGAATGGTGTAAAGTGCACCACTATTGGACTCTGGAGCAGTGGAAGCTCGTTCTCTGGAGTGAGGAATCATGCTTCACCATTTGGCAGTCATAAGGATGAATCTGGGTTTTGCGGATGCCAGGAGAACACTACCTGCCCCAATGTGTTGTGCCTACTGTAAAGTTTAGTGGAGGAGGAATAATGGTCTGGGGCTATTTTTCATGGTTCGGGCCAGGCCCCTTAGTTCCAGTGAAGAGAGATCTTAACGCTACAGCGTACAATGACATTCTAGACAATTCTGTGCTTCCAACTTTGTGGCAACAGTTTGGGGAAGGCCCTTTCCTGTTTCAGCATGACAATGGCCTGCACAGACCAATGACATCAACCCCATCAAACACTTTTGGTGGCATCCTACCTCAATAATGCTCTTGTGGCTGAATGGAAGCAAGTCCCCGCAGCACACATTGGCCCCATTTTATTTATAGAAAGACGCATGTTAAACTATATCTTCTTCCGTTTTACTTGTTGATAAATGTCATTGTTTACTTTTTTTGTTGTTATTTTTTATAAGGCCAAATGGTAGCCATTATTTCAACTGGAACTGATCAGAAATGCCAACTAGGCAGCCCTTTAGACCAATACCAACCAGCCCATCCAGTTTGTATAATATGTCAGGTGAAATCTGACGGCATATAGCTTGAGCTTTGTTTTAACACTCTTTGGTGGTGATCACGCGGAGACTACTGCCACCTATTGATCGGAGTGTAGAATGCAATGTATTTGACGACACAATATTTTAACATTAGAATTATATTTTATTAAGTTAAATTAGCTGTGGTTCAGTTAGTAGAGCATGGCACTTGCAACACCAATGATAGTGTTTTTGATTCCCGCTGGGGCCACCCATACAAATTATCTTATTTTCATTAACTTTTTTCTTTCCCCCTTATAGGGTCACTCCAAGGGCCCGTTCCTGGTGAGCGCCCCCCTGTCTACCATCATTAACTGGGAAAGAGAGTTTGAGATGTGGGCCCCGGACATGTACGTGGTGACCTACGTAGGAGACAAGGACAGCAGAGCCGTCATCCGAGAGAACGAGTTCTCCTTCGAGAACAACGCCATCCGCGGAGGCAAGAGGGCTTCTAAGATGAAGGTGAGAATTACGGGGGGAAATGTTTTTAAAAAGAACCGATGAATTAGAACTGTTTATCGACAAAGGAGATATATTGACAATTTTATTTGAAATGTATCACTCCTTCAATGATATGCTGGTGTGTGTCACGTTTTTAACCGTTCTCCCTGTCGTGGCCTTGTAGAAAGACTCATCAGTGAAGTTCCATGTGCTACTGACGTCCTATGAGTTGATCACCATTGACATGGCCATCCTAGGTTCCATAGATTGGGCCTGTCTGGTAGTCGATGAGGCCCACAGGCTCAAAAACAACCAGTCCAAGGTGAGAGATTAGAGTTGTGTTATGGAGGTAGTTTACCTGTTATGTGCAACATATTCCCTTATTCAAGAAAACTATCAATTTGGAAGTATAAGGGCAATGAGGAATCCCAAATTCTATTTTTCATTAGTTGGATACCCTCATTGTACAATGAAACTCCAGCTAAACTGGTATGGCTGAAAGTACCATTGACAAATACAGAAGTGTTTCATTTTTAGATGAATAATACTCTTTCTCTCCCCTCCAGTTCTTCAGAGTGCTGAACAACTATCCTCTCCAGCACAAGCTGCTACTGACCGGTACACCTCTACAGAACAACCTGGAAGAGTTGTTCCACCTCCTCAACTTCCTCACGCCAGAGAGATTCAGGTGTGTGTGTGCACATTCTGTCCACATTACTTTCCCACTCAATCCCAACGACCACTTCACCTGTATCACATCCCACTCATCTTAGACCAGCTATTTTAGAGTTAAATCTTTACTTACTTCCCTGCAACTTCCTCTCTCTGTGTAGTAACCTGGAGGGGTTCCTGGAAGAGTTTGCTGACATCGCCAAAGAGGACCAGATCAAGAAGCTGCACGACATGCTGGGACCCCACATGCTCAGGAGACTGAAGGCTGACGTCTTCAAACACATGCCCTCCAAGACGGAGCTCATCGTCAGGGTGGAGCTCAGCCCCATGCAGAAGTGAGTGAAAGTGCATGGAGAGATAGGGTGTGGTGAAGGGGTACATTTGAATAGTGGTTGACTCAGTTGTATGTGCTGTCTAACTTGGCTAAAACGGTGATGGGATCAAATATATAATTAGAATGATTAGTCATCGTCCATAGACTTACTTAAACGCAATCTTCCCTTGGATACTCAACTCACGAGAACTGTACAATATAATTGGACTGTGGAAGAGGTATTAATTGTGGATTTAAAAAAAAAAATAATATCTATTTTTAGGAAGTACTACAAATTCATCCTCACCCGTAACTTTGAGGCCCTGAACACGCGCAGTGGTGGAAATCAAGTATCCCTGCTCAACGTGGTGATGGACCTCAAGAAGTGCTGCAATCACCCCTACCTCTTCCCTGTGGCTGCCATGGTATGACCCACTTATTAATACATTTGAATAGGAATGGACCATGCTATTGTGATGGCTAAGTGGGGTAGTGGTGCATTCATTTTGTATATACAATCCTAGATACTATTTGCGTCAAAAGCATTTTCATGATATGCATTATAACTTGTAGTATTTTCCTGTAAGGCTCTATATAGCTGAAGCTCTGACTCTTGATTGGTTCCCCACCCCAAACAGGAAGCCCCAAAGATGCCCAATGGGATGTACGACGGTAGCGCCCTCACTAAGTCTGCCGGGAAATTGACGCTAATGCAGAAGATGATGAGGAAGCTGAAAGACGGTGGGCACAGAGTACTCATCTTCTCTCAGGTTAGTTAACCAACACACACGCATATTATCAATATTTTATTTGAGTCCACGAATCATATTACGTCAAGAAGGATCCAAACATTTCAAAGGTCTTGGATACGAAAAGCACACACCTCACACGGGCCCATTCACTCCCTCTGTCGTAGATGACCAAGATGCTTGACCTGCTGGAGGACTTCCTGGAGAACGAGGGCTACAAGTACGAGCGTATCGACGGCAGCATCACCGGGGGCATGAGACAGGAGGCCATCGACAGATTCAATGGTGAGGCTCACCCCACACAAACTTCCTCATTCAGTCTCTAACTAGATCACTATGTATACTGCAATTTCAGTGTGACTATTATATAGTTGTAGTCTTCAGATCTAAATTAGGTGTATATATCATATCATTGTTTTAATATCAAGAGGGATTTATATACAGTACCAGTCAAAATGTGGACACGCCTACTCATTTAAGGGTTTTTCTTTAGTTTGACTATTTTCTACATTGTAGAATAATAGTGAAGACATCAAAATTATGAAATTACGCATTTGGAATCTTGTAGTAAACCAAAAAAGTATTAAACAAATCAAAATATGTTATTTTAGATTCTTCAAAGTAGCCACCCTTTATCCTTGAGGACAGCTTTGCACATTCAACCAGCTTCAGGAGCTAGTCACCTGGAATGCTTTTTCAACACTCTTCAACGAGTTCCCACATATGCTGAGCACTTGTTGGCTGTTTTTCCTTCACTTTGCAGTCCAACTCATCCCAAATCATCTCAATTGGGTTGAGGTCATGATATTGTAGAGTTCAGGTCATCTGATGTAGCACTCCATCACTCTCCTTGGTCAAATAGCCCTCACACAGCCTGGAGGTGTGTTGGGTCATTGTTCTGTTGAAAAACAAATGATAGTCCCACTAAAAGCAAACCAGATGGGATGGCGTATCGCTGCAGAAAGCTGTGGCAGCCATGCTGGTTAAATGTGTCTTGGAATTCTAAGTAAATCATTGACAGTGTCACCAGAAATGTACCCTCACACATCACACCTCCTCCGTGCTTCATGGTGAGAACCACACATGCGGAGATCACCTACTCTGTGTCTCACAAAGACAAGGCTGTTGGAACCAAAAATCTAAAATTTGGAGTCATCAGATCAAAGGACACATTTCCACTGGTCTAATGTCCATTTCTCGTGTTTCTTGACCCAAGCAAGTCTCTCATTATTATTATTATTATTATTATTATTGGTGTCCTTTAGTAGTGGTTTCATTGCAGCAATTTGACCATGAAGGCTTGATTCACAGTCTCTTCTGAACAGTTGATGTTGAGATGTCTGTTATTTGAATTCTGTGAAGCATTTATTTGGGCTGCAATTTCTGAGGCTGGTAACTCTAATGAACTTATCCTCTGCAGCAGAGGTAACTCTGGTTCTTCCTCTCCTGTGGCGGCCCTCATGAGAGCCAGTTTCATCATAGCGCTTGATGGTTTTTGCAACTGCACTTGAAGAAACTTGAAAAGTTCTTGAAATGTTCCGGATAGACTAACCTTCATGTCTTAAAGTAATGGTGGACTGTCGTTTCTCTTTGCTTATTTGAGGTGTTCTTGCCATAATATGGACTTGGTCTTTTACAAAATAGGGTTATCTTCTGTATACCAACCCTACCATGTCACAACACAACTGATTGGCTCAAACGCATTAAGAAGGAAAGAAATTCCACAAATTAATTTAAGAATACAAACCTGTTAATTGAAATGCATTCCAGGTGACTGTGTCATGAAGTCGGTTGAGAGAATGCCAAGAGTGTGCAAAGCTGTCATCAAGGCAAATATAAAATATATTTTGATTTGTTTAACACTTTTTTTTGTTGGTTTTTGTTTACTACATGATTCCATATGTGTTATTTTGTCATTTTGATGTCTTCACTATTATTCTACAATGTAAAAAATAAAGAAAAAGCCTTGAACGAGTAGGTGTGTCCAAACTTTTGACTGATACTGTTTATTTGAAGTGTTAATTTGAATTTTAATCAAATTAAATGACATTTATGGTGAAACATTTTGAATGACCTAGTCTGCAGAACTATTAGGCTACTCCTATTCTTACAGTAAGCTATTTTACATTCATCAGCCTTACGTTTTCTGAAGCTCCTGATTTAGTTCTTTATTTCAATTGTGCGGGAATAGACAACCGAGATGGCGACATTTTCCGCCGTCTGATATCAATGTACGATTATCTAAAGCGCTGTTTTATTCTTGTGGGGTTTTCGTTGAAATCAGGCTTGTTTTAGTACGCAGGTGCATGCAATCTCAAGTTAATTTGGTTTTAAGAATACTAGCGATTTAAAACAGGGCTCCAAAGAAGTTCTGAGTCTTTGTTGCAATAGTTTTTGGGGGAATTTGTTGTCCTCCCTGACTGTCGAGCTTTGGTTAGTTCTCAAACGTGATATTAAATACAAAATATATAGTTTTTTTTTTTTTTTTTACACGGTTTTTATCGGGTTTTTAGGTGTAGGTGGAAACGGTGCCACTCGCCGCCCTCACAACCCGTTATTGTTGAGGAGCGGCATACTTTATTTTGCAGCACATGTTGTGCTCTTCTGTCGCGCGTGCAATGATGTCCGAGGAGAAAAACAGTGTTCGTTGTTTACTACTTTGTTGTAATATTGCAGACTTACTGTTTCACCATTAAGGAGTCCAGCTCTAAGTTTAAATACGCATTTTTCCATCCCGAAAATAATAATGATTATACTTTTTTTTTTTTTTTTTTTGCTTGTTTGGATTTTGGTGGGCCAGAAAAAACAGAATAATTCCCGTAAAGTGAATGATGATAGAGAGAAAGCAAGTGACTTGATGTAAATATAGATAGTTATTGATGTAGAAAGTGATTGATATATACGTATAGTGATTTGGTCTGAGTGGTTGATCTGTTTTGTTCCTTAGCTCCGGGAGCGCTGCAGTTTGCTTTCCTGCTGTCGACGAGAGCTGGAGGTCTGGGTATCAACCTGGCCACCGCCGACACCGTCATCATCTACGACTCCGACTGGAACCCCCACAACGACATCCAGGTAACACACTTGGAACCATCACACACCGGCCCAATCTCAATTCAAGCCCAATGATCTTCGAGAATTTGATTAGTAGAAGTACTATGGTGAACCTTCCACCTAGCCTATCAAAGTGCAAGGTGGAGCTATTACCATATTGCTTACACCTGTCAAATCCAAATGCTTATGGATCAGTTTATGATTGGGCCATTCACCATCTCCTTGTTCTCTATTATATCAACTTTTATTAAGGTGGTTGCAAGGATGAAAGGGTCATACTGTTTGTCTGTCTTCCTCATCTCAGGCGTTCAGCAGAGCTCACCGTATTGGACAGAACAAGAAGGTGATGATCTACCGCTTCGTCACAAAGGCCTCTGTGGAGGAGAGGATCACTCAGGTAAAGAGGCTGTCCCCTCTCCTGCAACATCAGAATGACCTCTTCCCTACGCAACACAGCCGCCTGTATCATAGAATTGCTAACTTGTTGTTGGATCCAATGAATGTCGTGTGTGTGTGTGTGGAAGCGAGCCTCGTCTGTCGTCAGCGCGACTCATTACATTTCCTTGGCCCATACGGGCAGGAAGAAAGTCGACGCAGACATTGAAACGTTCCCTCCCTCTCCAGGTAGCCAAGAAGAAGATGATGTTGACCCACCTGGTGGTGCGTCCTGGTCTGGGCTCCAAGACGGGCTCCATGTCCAAACAGGAGCTGGACGACATCCTCAAGTTCGGCACGGAGGAGCTGTTCAAGGACGAGCTTGGAAAGGGGGACAAAGAAGGTATAAAAAAATAAATAAACGGCTACTGTTGTTGTAAACATGGATGGAGTGGATAGTTGTTCATCTGTCAAATCACTTTTCAGTTGTCTTGAAAGGGAGCAATGAAACGTTGTCTTATTGTATATTTTTTATTTTATTTTTTTACCTGCCCACAGCAGGTTACTGGAAGCGTGTTGCAGGTGAACAGAAAACAAGCAAATGCCAGCAGATACGAACAGTCAAATAAGATGATAGTTTGTTGGTTATTACTTATTTGTGCTTATTAGGTGAAATTATCAACATTTTGGGTAAACCGATGTGACTATGTCTAGAACAGATTTAGTTCAAGATAAGGTAATGACAATGTTTATAACACGTTCATCATAACGTTCTGATAATGTTTGGACCATGTTCTGAAAATGTTTAATTAATGTCCCTCAGGTGAGAACAAGGAGGAGGACAGCCAGGTGATCCACTACGATGACATGGCGGTGGACAGGCTGCTGGACAGGAACCAGGAGTCCGAAACCCCGGAGGAAACGGAGATCGGGAGCATGAACGAGTACCTCGGCTCCTTCAAGGTGGCCCAGTACGTGGTCAAGGACGAGGAGGAGGCGGTAAGTTTTTTTTTTTTTGGGGGGGGGGGGGGGGGGGGTTAAAAACGTCATTTAGCGGACACTTTGACCCAGAGTGACGTTTTATATTTTTAGAAGGTTGACTCCCAAGTGACCTTGCTGTAGCCCAGATGGTGTGTGTGTAACTGACGTCTCATTTGACACCTGCACACTTGATCAATGACTCTCCTTTCACCTCTCTCCTTCCCTCCCTCTCTCTCTCCTTTCTCTCTCTTGCCCCCTCCCCTCAGGAGGAGGAAGTGCAGAGGGAGATCATCAAGCAGGAGGAGAGTGTCGACCCAGACTACTGGGAGAAGCTGCTCAGGCACCACTATGAGCAGCAGCAGGAGGACCTTGCCCGCAACCTGGGCAAGGGCAAGCGCATCCGCAAGCAGGTCAACTACAACGACGGCTCCCAGGAGGACCGAGGTAGTAGACGGGGTAACAACAACAAGCGCCAGCGCCATTACTTACTTACGTGTGTGTGTGAGAGAAAGAGTGGTGTGTGTGTGTTTCACTGGTGAAGTCTTAGTAACTGAGTGGTGTCAGGTGTTTGTGTTGGTTTGATTACTCCTCACCTCTTGCATGAGGTACGTCTCCAGTTGTGGTGGCAATTAGAATTTTCCTCCCATTTGCCTCACCTCTTCAGAAAGCCTCTGTGACAGTTCTCAGAAAGCCTGGTAAATCTTCCGACACATGCTCGTGATCTTCTATTCCCAGCAACAATCCAAGCTATTCAGAATGACATTTAACGTGAGTGGGGTATCTGTTCCAAGTCCAAGTTAGTTTTCTGTTGGAATGGCAGCTTTCCTTGTTGACTTTTGACCCCTGAATACAATGCATTGCAATGGGCGTGACCTGCACTACCCACAATGCACTGCACGGCCACCATGATCTCAGGCCCCTCACCGAGAGGATGAAAATGGCCCTCTTTAATCGTAGAACCCTACGAGATTTGAAGAATGAGTTGGCGTGTGTGACTGAATTGCGGTTGTTTGTGTTTTGTACCCCTTCCCTGTTTTGAGTCGGGGAAACAGTACATCTCTTCTCGGCTCCTAACTGTACACATACTAACTTAAACAATGTCCCACATGTGGTTTGAGTCAGCTACTCACACTCGGGCACTGCTTGTGGGCAAGTTGACACATCACCCCCATATCTGTGATGTTGGTTTCCTTCTAGTGCTCTGTGCTTGGTCTGGATGTCAACCTTTTACTCAAAGTCCACTTCCTTGTAGAATCTTCTCTTCCACCCCCCCTTAAATGTTCATATTTTAATAAGTTCAAAGAAGTTTCTGGACTGTGTACTGAAATTGCGCCCCGTGTCTTCTGTCTCCAAGCAGATTGGCAGGATGACCAATCGGACAACAACTCGGACTACTCTGTGGCCTCCGAGGAGGGTGACGAGGACTTTGATGAGCGGGCAGAAGGTAAGCGAAAGTGTGTGTGGACAGATGGCGTCTCTGTCGGTGGTGTTTACAAGAGTGGGTGGGTGTGTGTGTGTAGTTTGTGAAGCTTAAGAGAATAACTTTTCGTGTTTTCCTTTTTCTGGCGGTGCAGCCAACTCTCGCAGACCCAACAGGAAAGGCATGCGGGGCGACCGGGACAAGCCACTGCCCCCCCTGCTGGCCAGAGTGGGAGGCAACATTGAGGTCAGCTCTCAATGTCCATCTCTGAACCACTGCTCTGCATGATCCTGAAATGTGTTTGCAATTTAGCTTATCTACAGATGGGCCGACCCACCACTTGTCTCTTGGCATTCAATTGGCTTGTATAGAAATAGAATGCAATAGAAATGGCACTGTGGAAAAATTGAGCTGAGGGGTCAATATGTGGACGACCTGTTAACTCCACGCTAACCCTGCCCCTCTGGTGTTCAGGTGTTGGGCTTCAACGTTCGCCAGAGGAAGGCCTTCCTGAATGCAGTGATGCGTTATGGGATGCCTCCTCAGGACGCTTTCACCACCCAGTGGCTGGTCAGAGACCTGCGCGGGAAATCTGAGAAAGAGTTCAAGTGAGTAACTAACATGTTATAGTGTAAATCCACAATAGTAATGCCTTGATATTGGTTGAATTTGTCCTCTATATTTTGTTTTACATCGGATCCTCTCTCTCGCAGGGCGTACGTCTCCCTCTTCATGAGGCACCTGTGCGAGCCCGGCGCCGACGGAGCCGAGACCTTCGCCGACGGCGTCCCCCGCGAAGGGTTGTCGCGGCAACACGTACTCACCCGCATCGGTGTGATGTCGCTGATCCGCAAGAAGGTAGAGCCCCGCTGCTGGTTTGGGATAGTTGGGAGGAATTCAACTCAGCCGCCGTACGCTGAAGTGAGAGTGTAGCGTGTCCCTGACCGTGTTTCCCACCAGGTCCAGGAGTTCGAGCACGTCAACGGCCAGTGGTCCATGCCCTGGATGATGGAGCTGGAGGAGAGTAAAAAGGCTGCGGCCGCTGCAGCTGGAGCCCGCCCCGACTCCCCAGGGAAGACCCCCTCCACGGGCACGCCTGCAGACACGCAGCCCAACACGCCCGCCACAGGTACAGCCCGCTACTTACGCCCTCTTCCACAACCCTCTCCCCGATCCTTGCTCTTCCTGCGTTTCCTACGGCTAATCAGTCTTTCCCTGCTGTAGTGACCTATGGTCTGTAACCCAAAATCTCTGCAAGTGCGTCCCGCACCGCCCTCTCCTGCGATTATGCTTTTAACCCCTGTTCCCCTCTGTGTGCTCGCCCTCCCCAGCCCCCAAAACTCCCTCCACTGGCACACCCGCAGACACGCAACCCAACACGCCTGCCCCAGGTAAACCAACTCTGTCCCCTCCCTCCCCCTGTCTTCCTCCACAACCTCTCACTGTTCCAGGACTCTTGACATGCAGGGTCAAACCACTGCTGCTGTTATGCTGGTTTTAGTGAAACCACCCTGGAAAAAGTGGCGCTTGCTTGGGTGTGTAAAACGTGTAACTGTCAATCAGTGCTTGGAGATGTGGAAGGTGGATTAAGAGCTGATGTCCTGTCGGTTTAGCAGACGATCCTTCGAAGACTGAGGACGCCGTGAAGGATGGCGAGAAAGAGGAGAAGAAAGATGGCGAGGTTGAGAAGGAGGAGTCCAGAAAGACGGAAGACCCAGAGGTAAAGAATGATACACTTGATCCACATTGGTCAATAGACAATGGCTGACTAAAGCCAACCAATCTATCATACTTGTACATGGGGTATTGATACCACAGTAAATATCATTGTTGTGAAGTTTGAGATGGAGCTCCTTGTCCAGAATAGTTCGTTTTTAGTAAGTTTTAAAACGTCTGTGCTGTTCTCTGTGCTTTCTGGTTCGACAAAATGTTCCTCTCTTTCAGGTAAATGCGATCCCCGATAATGAGGAGAAGACTCCTTCCCCTGAACCGAAAGAGAAAGATGAAGGAGAGCCCATGGAAACAGACAAGCCTACCAACGGAGAGGCGGAAAAGGAGAAGGACGGCGAGACTGCAGAGGAGACTGCTCCGGGAGGAGAGGAGACCAAGTCTCCAGCAGCAGAGGCCAAGATGGACGTGTCCGAGGTCAAATCGGAAGACTCCGAGGCCAAAGGTGATGGCGTAATAGAATATGGTTCAGCTCAATTTTTCCACAGTGCCATTTCTATTGCATTCTATTAGACGCTCGTTTTGGTGTTTGCTAATGTCCCCCCCCCCCCCTTTTCTCTCCATCCCTCTGGATTTGCAGCAGAAGAGAAAGAGAAGACTGAGAAGATGGATACCACTCCTGCCTCAGAGGAAAAGAAAGGTAGCTCCTCTCGCCATCATTCTCATTTTGCACTCGTCAATCAACAAACTGCAGTAAGGACATACTGTTGGTCCCGTGCCTTGTCGGTCCACGTTTCTGCTTCACTCCGTTCTCTCACACGCACCATTTTCAACCTCGTTCTGTCTGCAGAGCAAAAGGAGGAGAAGGATGGCGTGAAGGCGGAGGAGCTGGCCAAGCTGCAGAACGGGGACAGTGTGAAGGAGGGAGCGGCGGCCGGAGTCAGTGAGGAGAAGAAGAAAGCCAAGACGAGATTCATGTTCAACATTGCCGACGGAGGATTCACAGGTAAGAGAACTGGAGTGTCAAGAGGGAAAGCATACCACAAACACACACGCATGCACAGATCTCCGCACGTTCTCAGCTGATTTTTGGTTGGTTTCATACATGGTTAAGCACTCCTCTTGGACTAAATAGCATTTTCAATGGTCTCAATTGTTACTTCAGGGAATCACTCTTTTTCTCCCTCCTACAGAGCTGCACTCCTTGTGGCAGAACGAGGAGAGGGCCGCCACCGTCACCAAGAAGACCAACGAGATCTGGCACCGTCGCCATGACTACTGGCTTCTGGCTGGCATCATACAGTATCCTTTTATACCATTGTTGACAAACTATGCTGCCCACCGTGGCTCTTTGCAAACAAACATCAGTGGTTTACGGTCACATTTTTCTCTTCAAAATGTAACCAGTGCAACGCTCATTGGAAAATTGCCTCCACGGTGGAGTGCCTGTAAGCAGGAAAAAGTACAGTCTCAACAGATCTAATAACTGGCCAGCTTCAAGTATTAATGGTCACATACATTAGGCCAATATTGGGTCATACCGCAAACAGTGGGGCCAGTCTGTTTTTGTTTATTTCCCTTGACTCTGGCACCCCCTAGACACGGCTACGCGCGTTGGCAGGACATCCAGAACGACGTGAAGTTCGCCATCCTCAACGAGCCCTTCAAGGCTGAAATGAACCAAGGCAACTTCCTGGAGATTAAAAACAAGTTTCTGGCCAGGAGGTTCAAGGTATAAAGGCCTTTATTAACCCTATATTAGCCATGGACATTTATAAGCTACCTCTTGTTATACACCACCCCCCTCCCAGGCCTGTTTGTCAGCAGTTCTCATTTTCACTCGTATCGCGTAAAGTTTTGTTGTGCTCCATGTACACGCTGCTCATTTTGTATTGCTCTATTCTCATCCACCCCTCTGCTTCCCCATCTCCTCTCGTCCCTCCTCCCCCTAGCTGCTGGAGCAGGCCCTGGTGATCGAGGAGCAGCTGCGCCGGGCGGCCTACCTCAACATGTCGGAGGACCCTTCCCACCCCTCCATGGCCCTCAACACGCGTTTCAGTGAGGTGGAGTGTCTGGCCGAGTCCCACCAACACCTCAGCAAGGAGTCCATGTCGGGGAACAAGCCCGCCAACGCCGTCCTGCACAAAGGTAAACCAGCCAGCTGGAACTCGCCTAGTACGGCCGGTTCGAGTTAATTAGGTCACGCTGTAGAAAAAAAATTTGGTAACGGAAAATTCAAATGCATCCTATGGTACCTCCCCATTTTTAACTTTGTCTGACTGTTTTGTGCCTACTGAACGTGACCCTGTGCAAAGGAATAGGAAGGATAGTGTCTTTGCTGACAAATAGACCGTAATACATTTATCAACCTAACATAAAGTACTTTGAGGCTTAGTTGAAGATTTGTAAAGATAATAATAATAGATGTATTTTACACGTTGCTTTTCATTCCAAGTAAGAAAGGAAGTAACTTAACAGGAGGGGGCATAATGGTAGAGCCAGGCAGGGAGGTAGAGATATCATTCATCGGGCACTCTTACACAGCCTACTCTTAGCTCTTACACAGCCTGGAGGTGTGTTGGATCACTGTCCTGTTGAAAAACAAATGACAGTCCCACTAAGCGCAAACCAGGTGGGATGGCGTATCGCTGCAGAATGCTGCCTTGAATTCTAAATAAATCACTGACCGTGTCACCAGCAAAGCACCCCTACACCATCACACCTCCATGCTTCACTGTGGGAACCACACATATATATTTTTTAACCTTTATTTAACTAGGCATGTCAGTTAAGAGCAAATTCTTATTTTCAATGACGGCCTAGGAACAGTGGGTTAACTGCCTGTTCAGGGGCAGAACGACAGACTTGCCAGCTCGGGAGTTTTGAACTTGCAACCTTCCGGTTGCTAGTCCACCACTCTAACCACTAAGCTACCCTGCCGCCCCCCACATGCAGAGATCATCCCTTCACCGACTCTGTGTCTCACAAAGACAAGGCGGTTGGAACCAAAAATCTAACATTTGGAGTCATCAGATCAAAGGACAGATTTCCACTGGTCTAATTTCCATTGCTTGTGTTTTTGGGCCCAAGCAAGTCTCTTCTTATTATTGGTGTCATTTAGTATTGGTTTCTTTGCAGCAATTCGACCATAAAGGCCTGATTCACTCAGTCTCTGAACAGTTGCTGTTGAGATGTGTCTGTTACATGAACTCTGAAGCATTTATTTGTGCTGCAATTTCTGAGGCTGGTAACTCTAATGAACTTATCCTCTGCAGCAGAGGTAACTCTGGGTCTTCCTTTCCTGTGGCGGTCCTCATGAGAGCCAGTTTCATCCTAGCGCTTGATGGTTTTTGTGACTGCACTTGAAGAAACTTTCAAAGTCCTTAATGGTCTGGATTGACTGACCTTCCTGTCTTAAAGTAATGATGGACTGTCATTTCTCTTTGCTTGTTTGAGCTGTTCTTGCCATAATATGAACTTGGTATTTTACCAAATAGGGTTATCTTCTGTATACCACCCCTACCTTGTCACAACACAACTGATTGGCTCAAATGCATTAAGAAGGAAAGAAATTCCACAAATGTACTTTTAAGAAGACACACCTGTTAATTGAAATGCATTCCAGGTGACTACCTCATGAAGCTGGTTGAGAGAATGCCAAGAGTGTGCAAAACTGTCATCAATTGGCTACTTTAAGGAATCTATAATAAACACTGCTCAAAAAAATAAAGGGAACACTAAAATAACACATCATAGATCTGAATGAATGAAATATTCTTATTAAATACTTTTTTCTTTACATAGTTGAATGTGCTGACAATAAAATCACCCAAAAATCATCAATGGAAATCAAATTGATCAACCCATGGAGGTCTGGATTTGGAGACACACTCAAAATTAAAGTGGAAAACCACACTACAGACTGATCCAACTTTGATGTAATGTCCTTAAAGCAAGTCAAAATGGGGCTCAGTAGTGTGTGTGGCCTCCACGTGCCTGTATGACCTCCCTACAACGCCTGGGCATGCTCCTGATGAGGTGGCGGATGGTCTCCTGAGGGATCTCCTCCCAGACCTGGACTAAAGCATCCGCCAACTCCTGGACAGTCTGTGGAGCAACGTGGCGTTGGTGGATGGAGCGAGTCATGATGTGCTCAATTGGATTCAGGTCTGGGGAACGGGCGGGCCAGTCCATAGCATCAATGCCTTCCTCTTGCAGGAACTGCTGACACACTCCAGCCACATGAGGTCTAGCATTGTCTTGCATTAGGAGGAACCCAGGGCCAACCGCACCAGCATATGGTCTCACAAGGGGTCTGAGGATCTCATCTCGGTACCTAATGGCAGTCAGGCTACCTCTGGCGAGCACATGGAGGGCTGTGCGGCCCCCCAAAGAAATGCCACCCCACACCATGACTGACCCGCCGCCAAACTGGTCATGTTGGAGGATGTTGCAGGCAGCAGAACATTCTCCACAGCGTCACGTCTGTCACGTGCTCAGTGTGAACCTGCTTTCATCTGTGAAGAGCACAGGGCGCCAGTGGCGAATTTGCCAATCTTGGTGTTTTCTGGCAAATGCCAAACGTCCTGCACGGTGTCTGGCCTGTAAGCACAACCCCCACCTGTGGACGTAGGGCCCTCATACCACCCTCATGGAGTCTGTTTCTGACAGTTTGAGCAGACACATGCACATTTGTGGCCTGCTGGAGGTCATTTTGCAGGGCTCTGGCAGTGTTCCTCCTTGCACAAAGGCGGAGGTAGTGGTCCTGCTGCTGGGTTGTTGCCCTCCTACGGCTTCCTCCATGTCTCCTGATGTACTGGCCTGTCTCCTGGTAGCGCCTCCATGCTCTGGACACTACGCTGACAGACACAGCAAACCTTCTTGCCAAAGCTCGCATTGATGTGCCATCCTGGATGAGCTGCACTACCTGAGCCACTTGTGTGGGTTGTAGACTCTGTCTCATGCTACCACTACAGTGAAAGCACCGCCAGCATTCAAAAGTGACCAAAACATCAGCCAGGAAGCATAGGAACTGAGAAGTGGTATGTGCTCCCCACCTGCAGAACCACTCCTTTATTGGGGGTGTCTTGCTAATTGCCTATAATTTCCATCCGTTGTCTATTCCATTTGCACAACAGCATGTGACATTTATTGTCAATCAGTGTTGCTTCCTAAGTGGACAGTTTAATTTCACAGAAGTGTGATTGACTTGGGGTTACATTGTGTTGTTGACGTGTTCCCTTTATTTTTTTGAGTAGTGTATTTTGATTTAACACATTTTTTGGGTTACTACAGGATTCCCGTATGTGTTATTTCCAAATGTTTGTCTTTATTCGACAATGCAGAACATTTTTTTTTAAATAAAGAAAACCCCTGAATGAGTAGGTGTCAACTTTTGACTGGTACTATATATGTAATCCGACCCCTTGACTTTTTCCACATTTATGTTATGTTACTGCCTTATTCTAAAATGTAGTAAATACACCCCCCCCCTCCCCCTCTCATTCTATACACAATACCATCTAATCACACAGCAACAACATTTTTTTTAAAATTTTTGCAAATGTATAAAAAGTTCAAAAATATCACATTTACATAAGTATTCAGACCCTTTACTCAGTACTTTGTTGAAGCACCTTTGGCAGACTCGAGTCTTCTTGGGTATGCTGCTTCAAGCTTGGCACATCTGTTTTTGGGGAGTTTCTCACTTTCTTCTCTGCAGATCCTCTCTCAAGCTCCGTCAGGTTGGATGGGGAGCTTCGCTGCACAGCTATTTTCAGGTCTCTCCAGTGATCAAGTTCGGGCTCTTGCTGGGCCACTCAAGGACATTTAGAGACTTGTCCCGAAGCCACTCCTGCATTGTCTTGGCTGTGTGCTTTGTGTCGTTGTCCTGGTGGGAGGTGAACCTTCGCCCCAGTCTGAGGTCCTGAGCGCTCTGGAGAAGCTTTTCATCAAGGATTTCTCTGTACTTTGCTCTGTTCATCTTTCCCTCTATCGTGACTAGTCTCCCAGTCCCTGCCGCTGAAAAATATCCCCACAGCATGATGCTGCCACCACTATGCTTCACCCTAGGGATGGTGCCAGGTTTCTTCCAGGTGTGACCCTTGGCATTCAGGCCAAATAGTTAAATCTTGGTTTCATCAGACCAGAGAATCTGGTTTCTCACTGTCTTGAGAGTCTTTAGGTGCCTTTTGGCAAACTCCAAGCGGGCTGTCATGTGCCTTCTACTGAGGAGTGCCTTCCGTCTGGCCACTTTACCATAAAGGTCTGATTGGTGGAGTGCTGCACAGATGGTTGTCCTTCTGGAAGATTCTCCCATTTCCACAGAGGAACTCTGGAGCCATGTCAGAGTGACCGTTGGGTTCTTGGTCACCTCCCTGACCAAGGCCCTTCTCCGCCGATTGCTCAGTTTGGCCTGGCAGCCAGCTCTAGAAAGAGTCTTGGTGGTTCCAAACTTCTTACATTTAAGAATGATGGCGGACACTGTGTTCTTGGGGACCTTTAATACTGCATACTGTGGGACCTTAAATAGATAGGTGTTGCCTTTCCAAATCATGTCCAGTCAATTGAATTTACCACAAGTGGACTCCAAGTTGTAGATGCGTCAAGGATGATCAATGGAAACAAAACAGGATGCACCTGAGCTCAATTTCGAGTCTCATAGCAAAGGGTCTGAATAATTATGTAAATAAGGTATTTCTGCTTTTTTTTCATATAATTGAAGACTGATGCAATGATGGACCTTCAAAAATATATTTGCAACAATTTCTAAACCTGTCTTTTGCTTTGTCATTATGGGATATTGTGTATATATCGATGAGGAACATTAATGACTTTTAGAACAAGGCTGTAATGTAAGACAATTTGGAGAATACTTTCTGAATACACTGTATATAGGCATATGTATGTTGGCAAGCACTTCCAGATTCTCATTCTCTCTTTCCCCTCTCAGTGCTGAAACAGCTGGAGGAGCTGCTCAGTGACATGAAAGCAGACGTGACCCGTCTCCCGGCAACCATTGCCCGGATACCCCCGGTCGCAGTGAGACTCCAGATGTCCGAGAGGAACATCCTCAGCCGCCTGGCCAGCAGAGGCCCCGAACCACAGCCTCAACAACCGCAGGTAAGCGCCCACCCCAATGAGGGATGTGTGAATGTTTTGTGCACAAGTCTTACGTTTTGTAATGTTCTTGTTGTGTTCTTTCTCCTACAGCTGTCACAACAGTAGCCTGGCTTAGCCCCCTTGAACCTCACCACCTCTACATTCCTGATCGGCACAGCAGACGATGATGCGCCCAAGCTTGAAACCACGGCCCTTTATATAATATGGACTTGCAGCGTTCCTACAGGCTGACTCCTGGACACTGTGGAAATAATAGCTATTTTAATTTTTCCTTTTGTTTTGACTTTATTAATATTATTGATATAATGTTATTATGATGGTTTTTTTGGGACCTAAATAAAAATGTAATAAAGGTTTTTGTTTGTTTTTTTATCATGTGATTTTGTGGGTGTGGGGGGGGGGGGTTGGAGGGAATGATTCAATGGTGTATAAGCAAGTCTAGTGAAAATATGCAGAACAGGGTGAGTAAAATGGTCAGAGTGGGGTATTCTCTCATTTATATCTGGAAGTAGCTGGCCAAAGTTAGCTTGGGTCAAGAACGCTCCGATCAACCCTGCTCCTCGGCCAAAGCGTCCAGCGTGCACTCTAAACGCTATTATTTTATGAAGGCTTACAAAGGCCCAGAGTGCACTCTGGCACTTCAGAGTGAATATATGAATGCTCATTAAGTAGATTTTGGTTTCAAAACTAAGTCTTAAACACATGCTTAGTACTGTTAAAAAGGTCAACACTGGGATTCAGAAACAATGTGACTACTACAGAGCCCAAGATGCAGCAGACCAACAAACAAAAGTACATTTACTTGGGGTTTTATTTTTCAGGGGGTGAGGGGTCCACACCCAATTGTCCCCATGTTTGGGAATAAGAGATTTGAAAGTCTAGGTTTAAGATCAAATATGTCACCAATTGCTGTTCCAAAATAAATTAGAATGTCAGATCTTTTACCTAATAGTGGTACTCTAAACATGCACAAATTTCCATTGGAGCAGCCACTTTAAAAGTGCAGGGCTTGTGCAACGTGCCACACCTTCATCTCACAGGAAGCATATACAGTGGGGCAAAAAAGTATTTAGTCAGCCACTAATTGTGCAAGTTCTCCCACTTAAAAAGATGAGGCCTGTAATTTTCATCATAGGTACACTTCAACTATGACAGACAAAATGAGAAAAAAAATCCAGAAAATCACAATGTAGGATTTTTAATTAATTTGTAAATTATGATGGAAAATAAGTATTTGGTCACCTCCAAACAAGCAAGATTTCTGGCTCTCACAGACCTGCGACTTCTTCTTTAAGAGGCTCCTCTGTCCTCCACTCGTTACCTGTATTAATGGCACCTGTTTGAACATGTTATCAGTATAAGACACCTGTCCACAACCTCAAACAGTTACACTCCAAACTCCACTATGGCCAAGACCAAAGAGCTGTCAAAGGACACCAGAATCAAAAGACTGAATCTGCAATAGGTAAGCAGCTCGGTTTGAAGAAATCAACTGTGGGAGCAATTATTAGGAAATGGAAGACATACAAGACCACTGATAATCTCCCTCGATCTGGGGCTCCACGCAAGATCTCACCCCGTGGGTTCAAAATGATCACAAGAACGGTGAGCAAAAATCCCAGAACCACATGGGGGAACCTAGTGAATGATCTGCAGAGAGCTGGGACCAAAGCAACAAAGCCTACCATCAGTAACACACTACGCCGCCAGGGACTCAAATCCTGCAGTGCCAGACGTGTCCCCGTGCTTAAGCCAGTACATGTCCAGGCCCGTCTGAAGTTTGCTTGAGAGCATTTGGATGATCCAGAAGAAGATTGGGAGAATGTCATATGGTCAGATGAAACCAAAATAGAACTTTTTGGTAAAAACTCAACTCGTGTTTGGAGGACAAAGAATGCTGAGTTGCATCCAAAGAACACCATACCTACTGTGAAGCATGAGGGTGGAAACATCATGCTTTGGGGCTGTTTTTCTGCAAAGGGACCAGGACGACTGATCCGTGTAAAGGAAAGAATGAATGGGGCCATGTATTGTGAGATTTTGAGTAAAAACCTCCTTCCATCAGCAAGGGCATTGAAGATGAAACGTGGCTGGGTCTTTCAGCATGACAATGATCCCAAACACACCGCCCGGGCAACGAAGGAGTGGCTTCGTAAGAAGCATTTCAAGGTCCTGGAGTGGCCTAGCCAGTCTCCAGATCTCAACCCCATAGAAAATCTTTGGAGGGTGTTGAAAGTCCGTGTGGCCTAGCAACAGCCCCAAAACATCACTGCTCTAGAGGAGATCTGCATGGAGGAATGGGCCAAAACACCAGCAACAGTGTGTGAAAACCTTGTGAAAACCTTCTGTCATTGTCAACAAAGGGTATATAACAAAGTATTGAGATAAACTTTTGTTATTGACCAAATACTTATTTTCCACCATAATTTGCAAATAAATTCATTAAAAATCCTACAATGTGATTTTCTGGATTTTTTTTCTCATTTTGTCTGTCATAGTTGAAGTGTACCTATGATGAACATTACAGTCCTCTCTCATCTTTTTAAGTGGGAGAACTTGCACAATTGGTGACTGACTAAATACTTTTTTGCCCCACTGTATATGTGAGGAGAAAGCTGAAAGCTCCATCTATCCATTGATGTAAATATATCCCCTCGCCGATTCCCAGTTCGTCCACTAGATAGCAATAAGAGATCACATGTATCTTGGCCACTTGAAACCAGCTGCATCTGGTTTGCGTGAGTCACTGTCCCAAAATGTCTGAACTTATTTCTCAGCATGGGGGTTTCTTATGACAGTAGTAGGATTTGATATCGATTTCCCAAAAAACAATGCCTGTAGCTTTCAAATAATATGTAACTTTCTATTTTTAAAACAACCGCTCAGAGTTTGACTTGTTTATCGGCTTCACTTTATTATTAGAAATTTGATTAAAATCTGATCCCATTTATGCAGAAATACAGAAAACCCTAAAGGGTTCACAAACTTTCCCCTTACCACTGTAACTCTGCTGGCTAGGTTAATTTACTAACTGTTATAGATACAGAGGTGGAGGCATCAGCGTCAAACTACTTGGAACTTGTCCAAACTCTTCTAGATGACCCAAAAAAGAGGGAACACTTCTTTCAGGTTGGTGTGAGAACAATATTTCTAAAACAGACATTTAAATCAAGGAGGTAAACTAAACCGCAGTGCATGCGCAGTCTATTCCACTGAAATCCTTGTTACTGGCTTACTCCTTACTGCTGAACCTCAACTTGTATGCATTACAGAGGAAACGTGCCATAACGACGGCGGGTGATTGCTTCTGACCAAAACACCAGTTGTAATTTGATGTTCTGTCTTCTAGGATGTTTTTCAGAGGAATCCGGCCCCATGTTTGACACACTCACGCTGCCAAGCTTACCCTAGTAAAACTGACTATCCTACCGATCCTCGACTTCGGCGATGTCATCTACAAAATTGCTTCCAACACTCTTCTCAGCAAACTGGATGCAGTTTATCACAGTGCCATCCGTTTTGTCACTAAAGCACCTTATACTACCCACCACTGCGACTTGTATGCTCTAGTCGGCTGGCCCTCGCTACATATTCGTCGCAAGACCCACTGGCTCCAGGTCGTCTACAAGGCCATGCTAGGTAAAGCTCCGCCTTATCTCAGTTCACTGGTCACGTTGGCAACACCCATCCGTAGCACGCGCTCCAGCAGGTGTATCTCACTGATCATCCCTAAAGCCAACACCTCATTCGGCAGCCTTTCGTTCCAGTACTCTGCTGCCTGTGACTGGAACGAATTGCAAAAATCGCTGAAGTTGGAGACCTTTATCTCCCTCACCAACTTCAAACATCAGCTATCTGAGCAGCTAACCGATCGCTGCAGCTGTACATAATCTATTGGTAAATAGCCCACACATTTTCACCTACCTCATCCCCACAGTTTTTATTTATTTACTTTTCTGCTCTTTTGCACACCAATATCTCTACCTGTACATGATCATTTATCATTCCAGTGTTAATCTGCAATATTGTAATTATTTGCCTACCTCCTCATGCCTTTTGCACACATTGCATATAGACTCCCCTTTTTTTCTACTGTGTTATTGACTTGTTAATTGTTTACTCCATGTGTAACTCTGTGTTGTCTGTTCACACTGCTATGCTTTATCTTGGCCAGGTCGCAGTTGTAAATGAGAACTTGTTCTCAACTAGCCTACCTGGTTAAATAAAGGTGAAATAAAATAAAAATAAATAAAATAAAACATCCCTGATGTGGGAGTTCTTCTCCAGACTGGAGAAGCTGCTTCCAACACCAACATTTCAACAGGTAGGTTCAATTTGGGAAGAGAGAATTGTGGCAGTCTTGAATTTATGATGTCTTTGTCTGGTAGTACTAACAGGAAGTTGCCCCACTGTGTATTATGTAGTCATATTGCTGAGTGTACCATAAATTCTTGTTACTTGGTCAATTGAATTTGTTGCACATTTAAAACCACCTCCTGTTCTCAGACTGCGTCCTGGCTCAGACCTGCCCCCTCTATGCTGAAGGAGTGTGCACAGTCTGTGACTCAACCTCAGCCTTTGAAGATTCTCCTCCAACACCACAGATGCCATGGCCATTTGTTTGCTAATGGTAGGCTTTTTATCATATTTTTCACATTTCTGTTTTCATAAGTGGCAAATAATCATAGTTGCATACCACCTGCTAGAGACACATACATGTCAGCCACAGTTGAAAAGCTCCCACTAATCAATGACACTTGTTATACCGGCCACAGACAACATGTGTCTGGAAGACTGATGGAGTGGTTTTGATCTGTAAGACATGCCTCTGTTAATGTTAGCAGTCAAACAATTACCACAATGGACATTTGACAGCGTGGAGTGTAGTTGCATTCCTTTTCAGAGAAATTAGGCAATTATGTTTTAGTTTTAGTTTAGAAAAGACCAATATTGGGCCTCCCGAGTGGTGCAGCGATCTAAGCCACTGCCTCACAGCGCTAGAGGCATCACTACAGACCCGGGTTCGATCCCAGGCTTTAGCACAACCAGCCGTGATCGGGAGTCACATAGGGCGGCGCACAATTGGCCCAGCTTCGTCCATGTTAGGTGACGGTTTGGCCGGGAGTGCTTTACTTGGCTTATAGTGCTCTAGCGACTCCTTGTGGCAGGCCGGGCGCCTGCAGGCTGACCTCGGTCATCAGGTGAACAGTGTGTCCTCCGACACCTTGGTGTGGCTGGCTTCTGAGTTAAGCGGGCGGGTGTTAAGAGGCGCGGTTTGCCGTTTAATGTTTCGAGCGACGCATGACTCGACCTTCGCCTCCCGAGTCCATTGGGGAGTTGCAGCGAGGAGACAATTGGTCAGAAAAAGGGGGTAAAGATTAAAAATAATTTAAAAAAAAGACAAATATTTGATTGTATGTTTTCTTATTCCTTTCAGGTCATTAATCGTGTGTTGATGATTGCTTCCTCTTCTTCTCTGTCTCACTTCGCTCTCAGAGAGGGTGGAAGTGTCAAATTACAATAGAGGACATGAAGAACAGTTACAGACTAAACACTGAGGAACCCTAGTAGTAGTGGCATGAGTCATGTCTTCAGATCAGGATGAAGGGCCTTCTGTGGATGTCGAGTCGGAGCATCTACATGAGGAAATGTTTTTTAGAAAAGGAAAACCCAAGACACTCACCAGGGAGCAAACGGTAGAAAGAAAGGGCCATGAGGTGTTTCACAGTCCTCAACGTCACAGTATGAATATTGGAAGGAAAAAACACTGTTGCCAACAGGTGGTTGACGACGTGTGATTTAGACCTTAAGCCCGTAGTGCTGCTGACCCAACTTGATGACAATGTTCTGATGACGGGATGACAATGTTCTGATGACATTTCTCCAAAAAGTACAATCTTTGTCCCCTTGTGCAGTTGCAAACCGTAGTCTGGCTTTTTTATGGCGGTTTTAGAGCAGTGGCTTCTTCCTTGCTGAGCGGCCTTACAGGTTGTGCCGATATAGGACTCGTTTTACTGTGGATATAGATACTTTTGTACCCATTTCCTCCAGCATCTTCACAAGGTCCTTTGCTGGTGTTCTGGGATTGATTTACACTTTTTGCACCAAAGTACGTTAATCTCTAGGAGACAAAACGCTTCTCCTTCCTGAGCGGTATGACGGCTGCATGGTCCCATGGTGTTTATACTTGCATACTATTGTTTGTACAGATGAACGTGGCACCTTCAGGCGTTTGGAAATTGCTCCCAAGGATAAACCAGACTTGTGGAGATCTACATTTTGTTTTCTGAGGTCTTGGCAGGTTTCTTTTGATTTTCCCATGATGTCAAGCAAAGAGGCACTGAGTTTGAAGGTAGGCCTTGAAATACATCCACAGGTACACCTCCAATTGACTCAAATAATGTCAATTAGCTTATCAGAAGCTTCTAAAACCATGACATCATTTTCTGGAATTTTCCAAGCTGTTTAAAGGAACAGTCAACTTAGTGTATGTAAACTTCTGACCCACTGGAATTGTGATACAGTGAATTATAAGTGAAATAATCTGTCTGTAAACAATTGTTGGAAAAATGACTTGTGTCATGCACGAAGTAGATGTCCTAACCAACTTTCCAAAACTATAGTTTGTTGCCAAGAAATTTGTGGTGGTTGAAAAATGAGTTTTAATGACTCCAACCTAAGTGTATGTAAACCTCCGGCTTCAACTGTATCTCTCTGTAGTTTTCTCCGTTAATCTTTCTCATAAAACATAGAACCACAGTCCCTGCCGCTCGCAGTCCCTGCCACTGAAAAACATCCCCACAGCATGTTTCCTCCAGATGCTTGGCATTCAGGCCAAAGAGTTCAACCTTGGTTTCATCAGACCAGAGAATCTTTTTTCTCATGGTCTGAGTCCTTTAGGTGAATGTTGGCAAACTCCAAGCGGGCTGTCGTGCCTTTTACTGAGGAGTGGCTTCTGGAAGGTTCTCCAATCGACACAGAGGAACGCTGGAACTCTGTCAGAGTGACCATTGGGTTCTTGGTCACCTCCCTGACCGAGGCCCTTCTCCCCCGATTGCTCAGTTTGGCCGTGCAACCAACTCTAGGAAGAGTCTTGGTGGTTCTAAACTTCTTCCATTTAAGAATGATGGAGGCCACTGTGTTATTGGGGACCTTCAATGCTGCAGAAATGTTGTGGTACCCTTCCCCAGATCGGTGCCTCGACACAATCCTGTCTCGGAGCTCTACAGACAATTCCTTCGACCGCATGGCTTGGTTTTTTGCTCTGACATGCACTCTCAACTGTGGTACCATATATAGACAGGTGTGTGCCTTTCCAAATCATGTCCAATTTAATTTACTACAGGTGGACTCCAATCAAGTTGTAGAAACACCTCAAGGATGATCAATGGAAACAGGATGCACCTGAGCTCAATTTCGAGTCTCATCGAAAAAGGTCTGAATACTTATGTAAATAAGGTATTTCTGTTTAACTTTTTTTTTTTTACAACAATTTCTAAACCTGTTTTCGCTTTGTCATTACGGGGTATTGTGTGTAGATTGATGAGGAGAAATAAATAATTTTATCAATTTTACAATACAACTAACATTACAAAATGTAGAAAAAGTCAAGGTCTGAATACTTTCAGAATGCACAATATACAACAATACAGCAGTTTGTTAATATCAAAAGTGTCACTATCTCAACAAAATACAATATTGTATCGATATTAACTAGTTTTGTATCTGTACTGACCATTTCAGGTGTGGCAATTTCTGTGTATTTTCCACGTTTCCAAATCAATGGATGCACAATTCGAAAATCATATGATACAATCCAGAATATCCGAATGTGTATATAATAGAGAAATGATACACGTCCGGTTTTGACACTTCTTGACCACATTTAGATTTTCAGAGTTTAGCTCATTCTCAAGCAGAGGCACACATGATAAAGAATCTCAGCTCAGTGACCATAATGTCAGTTGATCCTCTTAAATGGGCAGTGCAGTCCAATACGTGATTTTCCTGTGGTTCATATATACTGTATTTGTTTCTACAGTATGAGGTTGGAATAATACTGAACTTGTGAAAATGATAATGCCCTTTTAGTGTAAGAGCTGTTTTAAAAAGACCGCCTGAAATATCTTGTTTTGCAAGGCAGCGGGTTTGGACTGCCTGGTGACATCACCAGACGGTATAAGTTAACAGACCAACAAAGAGTTTGCCCACCTGCCAATAATAGCTATACATCAGATTACATGTCCCTCCCATTAGGCTCCAATTAAACATAAGAATGGCGCTATATACAGGGAGTACCAGTACCAGATCCATGTGCAGAGAGGTACGAGGTATTTGAGGTAGATATGTACATGAAGTCAGGGTAAAGTGACTAGGCATCAGGATAGATAATTAAAAAACAGCAAATGGTGAGTGTAATGTGTGGGAGTGTCAATGTAGTGTGTGTGTGTGTGTGAATATCAAGTATAGTCTAGTAAGTGTGCATAGGATCAGTACAAGATAGTCAGTGCAAATAGTTTGTGTACCATTCATTGACTATATAGCAGAATGGCTATTTAGCAGTCTTATGGCTTGGGGTTAGAAGTTGTCTTGGAGCCTGTTGGTCCAAGAGCCGACGCTCTGGGACCATAGCCACAGGAAGTAGTTTGGGGGTGCTGCAACTTTTTCCACCGCCTGCACTAGTAAAAACTAGTAAAGACCCAGTGCAGTACTGCAGCACCCCTACTTCCTGCGGCTATGTGCCGGAAGGTAGCAGAGTGAACAGTGTATGGCTTGGGTGGATTCTTCGGCAATTTTTCGGGCCTCCCTCTGACATATAGGTCAGGGAGCTCGGCCCCGGTGACACACCTCCGTGTCAAGGTTTTCAGAGAAGTTTTCAAAGTACATAATATACATCAAATGTGGAGCAGAAATGCTTCCCAGTAATGTGGAATTATGTCAGACATCACCTGTTCTACAGAATACATTTGCTATGATTGGATTGATACTATCTACTTGGCTGTTTTGCAGAGAAACGGCAAACGGACGCTGTCCTTCGGCACGGCCGTTTGTATTCCTTTCGTTCTATTTCCTAACATCTTTCGATATGGCAATATTCAGATACGCAGGACGACTTCAAAGATGACCACCTGGAACTCGACCATTGCTTCTTGTAGATGACGTCATGTTTGGAAGTAGCCCACCACTTTGTTTAGGCGACCAAAGGTATTGAATGTAGCTACTAACACTGATATTAACCATGTGCTAACTTACTAGATTTTGTAGGCTACCATCAATAAAACTAATTCAACATTGCCGACAATGGCACTGGCAGACGATGTCGAATGGCCACGGTCGCTGGTGGAGACAAAGGCGCTGATCTCTGTATGGTCAGACGAACAGAATATTCTGAAAATGGAGCATACGTGTAGAAACAAACATGTTTACAGGGAAATTTCGGAGCGGCTAAATGACCTTGGTGTCAAACGGACGTGGAAGCAGTGTCAAAATAAGATGAAGGCCTTGAAGTGGAGATGCATACAAACACGCAGAGACCCAAGCAGTAGTGACCGAACAACCTTTCCATTATTTTCCGAACCGGACGAATTCCTCGCCGCCATGCCTGATCTGGCTGAGTCCAAGGAAACTGGCGACGAGGAACATGGTAAGCAAAGGTTAAATGTGTAGTTTTCAGTGACACACCATCATCGCTAATTGCTTTCTTGAACTATTTATAGATATAAATTACAAAAAAAAATAGTAATATTATTTTATATTTCATCAAGATTTAAGAGTTTTGTTGTCGCCGGGTAAGTGTCTGAATTTATAGTGTGTGAGCGAAGTCACAATTTAGGCCAGGATATGGGTGGGTATAATTTGCAGAACGTTCCAAAAACGTCTAAAGTACAAGGTTGCCAACAAACAACGCATACAAAGTAGCTTGATCAATTCACCTAGATAACTAGTTGCCGAACAGGCATCAACTCACCACGTAGCTTATTCTTAACCTTTGTCCAGAGTGAGGACAGAAAGTTTTAGGAATAAACGTGGCGAGTGAAAAACGTAATTCAATAGCCCACTCACTACCCGGTATCTTATTCTGCCGCTATACAACTTTGTATTTACTTAGTTTTTGGAACGTTCCGCAAATTATACCCACCCTTGTCACTTGGTTAGAATGGAAATTCGTCCTCAGCCTTTCCCAACACCCCAGACACACACGTTAAAGGTCCAATACAGCCGTTTTTTTAAATCGAAATATCAAAGTGCCTGGATTAGGACCTGCGCTGCTTCTTGTGTTAGGTAGAGTCATACTCAACCCATGTTGTAGAGCATGAACCTGCAGGAGCGAATTACTGCTTTGATGTTTGCAGTGAACAACAGGGTGTTGTCCAGGTTCTTTGCACTCTGGGTGGGGGACACTGTGGAGTTGTCAACCGTGATGGAGAAGTCTTGAAGAGGGCAGGCTTTCCCCAGGAGGAAGAGCAGCTCCATCTAGTTGAGATTGAGGTGGGTGTCTGACATCCATGCTGAGATATCTTCCAGGCACTCTGCGTGTTGCCACCTGGGTGTTAGAAGGGGGGGGTGGGGGGTGTAGTGTCATCCGCATAGCAATGAAAGGAGAGGTCATGTGACAATATGACTGAGAAAAAATGACTTGGTGTATAGAGAGAAGAGGAGAGGGCCTAGAACCAAGCCCTGGTCACCTGATAGGAGTGGCCTGCCATGTAGGATGCAATCACAGAGCCTGAGACGCCCAGCCCTGGTGGTCCACAGTGTCAAAGGCAGAGGATAAATCTAGGAGGATGAGCCCAGAGGAGAGAGAGTCAGCTTTGACAGTGCTGAGAGCCTTCGTTACACAGAGAAGAGCTGTCTCCGGTTGAGTGACTCGTCTTGAAGTTTGACCGCTTCAGGTCGAGAAGATCGTTCTGAGAGAGAGATGGTGAGAGAGTTGGTCAGAGAAAGTATGCTCAAGTGTTTTGGAAAGAAAAGAAAGAAGGGATACCTGTCTGTTTTTTTAAGTCAGAGAAGCCGAGTGTTGGTTTCGTGAGGAGAGGATGTCATGTCAAAGGGATTGACCATGTCGTCCGCAGAAGGGGGGGTTAAGGAAAGAGGAGAAGGTGGAAAAGAGTATCCTAGGGTTAGAGGCAGAAGCTTGACATTTTGTAATGGAAAGAGGCTTTAGCAATGGATACAGAGGAAGAGAAGCTAGAGAGGAGGGAGGGAAAGGATGACCGGTCCTCTGTAAGTTTAGTTTTCCTCCATTTTCACTCAGCTGCCAACTGCCCTGTTCTGTAAGCTTGCAATGAGTCACTCAGCCACAGAGCAGGAGGGGAGGGCCAAACTGGCTGGGAGGAAAGGGGACAGTGTGAGCAGTGGAGGCTGGTGGGAGGAGCTGTAGCAGGATGGGCTCATTCTTTTGGCTGGAATGGAATAAAAGGAACGCAGTCAAGCACGTGGTTTCCATATGTTTGATACCGTTCCATTTATTCCACTCCAGCCAATACAACGAGCCCATCCCCCCTATAGCTCCTCCCACCAGTCTCCACTGAGTGCGAGTCATAGGATGCGGAAAGGGAGGGGAGTAGCGTGAAAGAGGCTGAATCAGGATACAGGAGGGAGAAGGATGTACCAGAATGTATATATGATAGGATAGAAGAGGAGAGAGTAGTGGGATAGAGAGAGAGAGAGCAAAGATTGTGACAGTGCATTACCATCTGGGTATCTGGGGGTGGGTTTCAGTGAGATTAGTAGGCAAAGGTATTGCCTGCATTGTGAGTGGAAAGGGGTGAGGTCAAAAGAGGCAAGGATGGGAAAGAGAGCATTGAAAGAAATTAATTGAAGCCAGACGTTGAAGTCGCCGAGTACGAAGAGCAGTGAGCCATTGTCAAGAAATGAGTATATCAAGGTGACCAAAATTCAATCCCACCAAAACAGGCTGACATTTCAGGTGTTATTTTCATACAGCTTTTACACTAAAGGGCATTATCATAATTTTCACATTGTCACAGTATTATTCCTACCTCATAGTGTGGAAATATACACTGAGGATACAAAACATTAAGAACACTTGCTCATTCCATGACAGACTGACCAGGTGAAAGCTATGATCCCTAAATGATGTCACTTGTTTAATACACTTTTTGGTTTAAGCCTTGTGACAATTGAGACCTGGATTGTGTATGTGGGTCATTCAGAGGGTGAATGGGCAAGACAATAGATTTAAGTGCATTTGAAATGGGTATGGTAGTAGGTGCCAGGCGCTTTGGTTTGTGTCAAGAATTGCAATGTTGTTGGGTTTTTCACACTCAACAGTTTCCCTTGTGTATCAAGAATTGTGCATCAATATTATGAAGGTGTTCTTAATGTTAGATATACTGATATATACTGAACAAAAATATAAACGCAACATGCAACAATTTCATGAGATTTACTGTGTTGTTCCCCACAAATGTGCTTCATTACTGATAGCAATACTCGTCAGTTTTATCAGCTGTCCGTGGTAGAGGTCGACCGATTAATCGGGATGGCCGATTAATTAGGGCCAATTTCAAGTTTTCATAACAATTGGTAATCGCTATTTTTGGACACCGATTTGCCTATTTATTTATTTAAAAAAAAATACACCTTTATTTAACTAGGCAAGTCAATTAAGAACACATTCTTATTTTCAATAACGGCCTTGGAACGGTGGGTTAACTGCCTTGTTCAGGGGCAGAATGACAGATTTTTACATTGTCAGCTCGGGGATTCGTTTTTGCAACCTTCCGGTTACTAGTCCAACTCTCTAACCACCTGCGTTACATTGCACTCCACAAGGAGCCTGCATGGCAGACTGACTACCTGTTACGCGAGGGCAGCAAGAAGTCAAGGTAAGTTGCTAGCAAGCATTAAACATATCTTTAAAAAACAATCAATCTTAACATAATCACTAGTTAACTACACATGGCTGATGATATTACTAGTGTATCTAGCGTGTCCTGCATTGCATATAATCGATGCGGTGCCTGTTAATTTCTCATCGAATCATAGCCTACTTCGACAAACGGGTGATGATTTAATAAGCGCATTAGCGAAAAAAGTACTGTCGTTGCACCATTGTATCTAACCATAAACATCAATACCTTTCTTTAAAATCAATACACAAGTATATATTTTTAAACCTGCATATTTAGTTAGTATTGCCTGCTAACATGAATTTCTTATAACTAGGAAAATTGTCACTTCTCTTGCGTTCCGTGCAAGGAGTCAGGGTAGATGCAGCAGTTTGGGCCGCCTGGCTCATTGCGAACTGTGTGAAGTCCATTTATTCCCAACAAAGGCCGTAATTAATTGCCAGAATTGTACATAATTATGACATAACATTGAAGGTTGTACAATGTAAGAGCAATATTTAGCCTTAGGGATGCCATCCGTTAGATAAAATATGGAATGGTTCCGTATTTCACTGAAAGAATAAGTGTTTTATTTTCGAAATGATAGTTTCTGGATTTGACCATGTTAATGACCTAAGGCTCGTATTTCTGTGTGTTATGATGTTATAATTACGTCTATGATTTGATAGAGCAGTCTGACTGAGCAGCAGCAGGCTCGTAAGCACTCATTCAAACAGCACTGTCGTGCGTTTGCCAGCAGCTCTTCGCAATGCTTCAAGCATTGCGCTGTTTATGACTTCAAGCCTATCAACTCCCGAGATTAGGCTGGTGTAACCGATGTGGAATGGCTAGCTAGTTAGCGGGGTGCGTGCTAATAGCATTTCAAACGTCACTCGCTCTGAGACTTGGAGTCGTTGTTCCCCTTGCTCTGCAAGGGCTGTGGCTTTTGTGGAGCGATGGGTAATGATGCTTCGAGGGTGGCTGTTGTCGATGTGTTCCTGGTTCGAGCCCAAGTAGGGGCAAGGAGAGGGACAGAAGCTATACTGTGACACTGGCAATACTAAAGTGCCTATAAGAACATCCAATAGTCAAAGGTATATGAAATACGATTGGTATAGAGATAAATATTCCTATAATCTCAACCTAAAACTTCTTACCTGGGAATATTGACTCATGTTAAAAGGAACCACCAGCTTTCATATGTTCTCATGTTCTGAGCAAGGAACTTAAACGTTAGTTTTTTTACATGGCACATATAGCACTTTTACTTTCTTCCCCCATACTATGTTTTTGCATTATTTAAACCAAATTGAACATGTTTCATTATTTATTTGAGGCTAAATTTGTGCATTATATTAAGTTAAAATAAGTGTTCATTCAGTATTGTTTTACTTGTCATTATTGAAAATAAATAATTGGAAACAAAATAATCGGCCGATTAATCGGTATCAGCTTTTTTGGGGGGGTCCTCCAATAATCGGTATCGGCGTTGAAAAATCATAATCGGTCGACCTCTAGTCCGTGGTTACACATTGTCTGCAGTTGTGAGGCCGGGTTGGAAGTACTGTCAAATTCTCTAAAATTAAGTTGGAGGTGGCATATGGTAGAGAAACGAACATTCAATTATCTGGCAACAGCTCTGGTGGACCTTCCTGCAGTCAGCATGGCAATTGCATGTTCCCTCAACTTGAGACATCTGTGGCATTGTGTGACACAACTGCAGATTTTAGTGGCCTTATTGTCCCCTTATTGTGCACAATATTGGCGACAAGTAAGCCTTTTGTGAGGGATCTTTACTTTCAGCTCATGAAACATGAGACCAATACTTCACATGTTGCATTTCATATTTTTTTTCAGTATATATAAAACAGTTTTCGACTGCATTGGGCCTTGGCACAGGGTGCAGCGCCTCTGGGGGGGGGGCCTAAGTGCCTTGCTCAAGAACACAACTGCAGGGCCCAGTTTTTCAAAACTAGTTTTAGAAATCGAATTGAATTAAATGTTAGAATGGGGTATTTCATGTGTGATGTGATGCTGATTCTCAGAATAGGGATTCATATTTGGTAATCCAATCTGACCTTTTATTCAGGAATAAATGTTGTTTTTGTATTTTTCAAAACCCAAAGGCTGAGATTAGGATTGTTTTGATGCCGTTAATCTTGATCCTGCTGGAAGGGTGGCTACAGCATGAATTTAGAAAGTTGAATGGCACCACAAGCAAGATATTTTCAATTTAACAAAGGTTGGGAGGTTTGAAAAAAAAAATCTTTCATCTGAAAACCAAAGCTTCATTATGTTAAATTTACTGCAGTATAGGTACAGTATGTGGTCAGTTGTTATATTGAGAAGTATCAAATAAAGGCATGTACTTACATGTAAGTGGAATGCAGGCTCTATTTAAACAAACAAAAAATCTTAGTTACCTATATTCATGTAGGCTCAAGTCTGTTTCACTATGAAAGTGGAGAAGTGGTTAGGATATATAACCTGTCCAGTGGAAGGTAAATCTCTAGGTTACTGCCACCCACATTTAGCTAGCCAGCAACAAAACATGACCGGGATGTGTGAGATCTGCTCATCTGTATGCTGCAATTTCAAAAAGTGTGACCTGGAACGTCAACAAAGCGTTTCTTTCCTACCAGGTCGTCCTCTTCCTCTGTCGTCTCTGCGTCTTCTGGTTCCTCCACTGCGGCTGGTGTCCGCAGCTCTATGGCAAGTTGTTCAGTGCAAAGACACAATGGACTACGGGTTGGTGGAGGAGTTTGTGACCACTGTGTTGGAGATAACCCCTGATCTGATGAGTTACAGAGAGAAAGCCCAGCTCGTCATGGGACTGCGGGCACAGGTGAGAAATTAAGAGGGGTGTGGTTGAGGTAGAAAATTGTGTGACCTGGTGTTGTCAAAATCCCCCTACAGAAATTGATGTTTGTTTCATCCTCTACAGTATTTATTTATTCATTATTTTATCTGGTAAGTTGACTGAGAACACATTCTCATTTACAGCAACAACCTGGGGAATCGTTACAGGGGAGAGGAGGGGGATGAATGAGCCAATTGTAAACTGGGGATTATTAGGTGACCGTGATGGTTTAAGGGCCAGATTGGGAATTTAGCCAGGACACTGGGGTTAACACCCCTACACTTACGATAAGTGCCATGGGCTCTTTAATGACCTCAGAGAGTCAGGACACCAGTTTTAACGTCCCATCTGAATGACTGCACCCTACACAGGACAGTGTCCCCAATCACTGCCCTGGGGGATTGGGATATTATTTTTTTTTTTAGACCAGAGGAAAGAGTGCCTCCTACTGGCCCTCCAACACCACTTCCAGCAGCATCTGGTCTCCCATCCAGGAACTGACCAGGACCAACCTTGCTTAGCTTCAGAAGCAAGCCAGCAGTGGTATGCTGCTGACTAAAGTAAGGGCCCTTACATAACTGCCATATTTCTATGACTAAGTGAAGATATGCAGTATAACTGATTTACAATGAGCTTTGCAGGAGGCGAGGCAGGTTGCACTAGTCCCACATGGCCAATCATATTAGCCGCACACTCTGATCATGCCACCTGTTGTCAAGGTCTGGATGGATAGGCGCAGGAGAAGGACTAGTCGGATAAATGATTTTATCAAATAACAACAAAATTAATTGTCGCAAAACACTAAACAGAAGCTTTCTATGCTGTATTGTATTGACGTTTTGATTTAGCTCGCACGCTAGGTGCCCCTGCTAGCCAAACAGCTGTGGTCTTCCCAATGAAAAGAAGCACCTTGTGGGCGTAGCCAATATGACGACGGAGTGACGTGGCTTCTCTTAATACAGGCTTCGGCTGTACTTTAGTATATACCACCGACTGTAATATTCCTACATCGTACTCACTGCCAGATTGGTTTGCGTCCAAAATGTTTCAGTGTTACCTGTTTGTTGACAGCTGGTTCTGGAGTTGTGTCGCTCTGATCGTTCAGCCGACCCGGAGACCATCCAGCCACACCTGAGCCGGATGAGGACCTGCATCATCACTCATAGAGAAAAGGAGGTGAGTGCCAGTCTGCGATGAAGACTTGTAACTCTGCCGGCCAGGTTAATTGGCCTACTGTGTTATGTATACTTTCTGTAGATGGATACAGAGGTGGAGGCATCAGAGTCAAACTTCTTGGAACTTGTCCAAACTCTTCTCGATGACCCACTTGAGAGGGAACACTTCTTCCAGGTTGGTGTGAGAACAATATTTCTGCTAAACTGACATTGAAATCTAGGAGTTTAACTGAACAGCAGTGTGTGTATGCACAATCTTGTCCTCATTCTGAATGGTGTGGCTGTTGAACAGGTTGAGGAGACTAAATGACTTGGCGTTAGATAGTAAACTGTCATAGTCAAAACATACAGATTCAACGGCTGTAAAGATGGGGAGAGGTCTGTCCGTAATAAAGAGGTGCTCTGCTTTTTTGACACCACACTCCAAAAAGCAAGTCCTGCAGGCTCTAGTTTTGTCTTAACGTGATTATTGTCCAGTCATATGGTCAAGTGCAACAAAGAAAGACCTCGTTAAGCTGCAGCTGTCCCAGAACAGAGCGGTACGTCTTAGGTACGTCAGAGGGCTAATATACATACTATTCATGCCAGTCTCTCTTGGCTAAGAGTTGAGGAGAGACTGACTGAATCACTTGTGTTGAACATTCATGTTAACATAATCAACAGCACTGACACGCACACAGTTCCCCCACCAGACATGTCACCAGGTGTCTTTTCAAACTCCCCAAATCCAGAACAAATCAAATTCAGGAAAGCGGACCGTGTTATATAGAGCCGTTATTGCATGAAGCTCACTTCCATCTCATATTGCTTAAATGAACAGCAAACCTGGTTTAAAAAAACCCAGCGAAAGCAACACCTCGCCTCTCCCCTATTGGACCTGGATAGTTTGTGTGTATGTGTTGATATGTAGGCTACGTGTGCCGCCTTTTTAGTTGTATGTAGTTTTGTCCTTGAGCTGTTCTTGTCTATTAATGTTCTGTATTATGTCACGTTTCAACAGCGAATGAGGATCCTAATAAAATGCAAAAAAAAATGGTATTGAAATCATTGAAATCCTCATCACTCCCACTACTCAGTACTGCCGGATCGCAACTTGTAGCTAATATTGAGTTGACGTTGTTAGGTTCTGAACAAATGGAGTTAAAAACTCCAACGGACAACTAGGAAAAATCTCAAATCAAGTTTATTCACCCACTGGGTCATACAGCTGCGAAGACGAGGCATGATGACACAAGCACATGTATTTATAACCTTCTAATAGGCGGGGTCAACTCTTTGCACGTCTCGACAGCCAATACTTCTCTGTTGCTAGGCAGGACCTTAATTGGGTCCTCTCACTGCCGGACGCTAGAACCTCCGTGTGCGTGGAAGTGATATGAGAGGACTGTAGTAGGAGGGTTGTTGTGGTGGGCCCCTCTGCCCCCCCCCCCCCCAGAGGTTTCCTCTCACTTCATCAGTTGACTTGACAATATTCGCTCCTCCCGCAGCTGGCCTGCCTTATCAGACTTAACTATTGCCCTTTGCCTCCCTCTTTAGAAACAATAAGTTTAATCAATAAGTTCTAGTATGGAAACATGAAGTATATTTCAAGCTAGAATCCAACAACGTACAGCTACTAATGATGTCAATAGGATGCCTCACACTCAATTAAGAATGCATTTCATCTGTTGCACACCACTCAGATGTACTTTAATGTGTCTTCTAGGAAGTTTTTCCAGAGGAATTTGGCCCCATGTATGACACGGCACTGCAGACTCTGATGTGGGAGTTCCTCTCTAGGCTGGAGAAACTGCTCCCAACACCAACATTTCAAGAGGTATGAGCAATTTGGGAAGAGCCGGCGGTGTCAGCCTTGGCCGATTTTTGAATTGATGTTGTCATATTGCTGAGTGTACCATACATTCTTGTTGTTATTTGGTCAATTGAATTTGTTGCACATTTTAAAACCACCTCCTGTTCTCAGACTGCGTCCTGGCTCAGACCTGCCCCCTGTATGCTGAAGGAGTGTGCACAGTCTGTGACTCAACCTCAGCCTTTGAAGACTCTCCTCCAACACCACAGATGCCATGGCCTTTTGTTCGCTAATGGTAGGCTTTTTTTTCCCAGCTCTGTTTTCATAACAGTAGAAAATAAATGTTTTGTAACATTTTTAAATCGTGTTTGTAACCACCTGCTCAGAGACTAACAGGCCTGCTACACTGGACATGTAACGTTGGCAGAGCGTGAGATGTTCCTGGTGTTTGAAAGGAAACCTGGGCGGAAGCAGTGTGGCTCTTCATTCATTTACGCTTAATATGTTCTTTTCAAGATATCGATTTGGTAAAGAGCTGAGACATGGGTCTGGAAAGATTAAATCATTCATATTCCTAAACAGAGTTACGGATGCAAGGACTGACCATCCGTGATACCAAAATAGTTTTAACCATGTTTTGAGGCTATGCAGTGTTTTAC
Source organism: Oncorhynchus masou masou (assembly GCF_036934945.1). Lineage (NCBI taxonomy): Eukaryota > Metazoa > Chordata > Actinopteri > Salmoniformes > Salmonidae > Oncorhynchus > Oncorhynchus masou. The sequence continues at coordinate 38,075,206 of NC_088224.1, forward strand.
AATTGCGTTTTTTACAAACAATCTTATATTTGGGGTTCTGATAGGGGTACGACAGTTGAACTAAGCTCATGAAGCATTTATAATTTATATTCTTCAAGAATCAATGGGTATGTAATGGATTTAAAGGTGTAAAAAAAACATGTAGCAATCACAAGACATTTTATTGTTCTCTCTTTTCCACTATTTCAGGTCATTCATCTTGTGCTGATGATTTCATCCTCTCTTCACTGTCTCACAAGTTCTCAGAGAGGGTGGAAATGGACATTGATGAAGCACGCTCACATAGCCAGTCTGTAACCACATGTGCACCCAGAAAAGAAAGGGACACTTTGATAGAGCAAGATCATGCAGAGAAGGAGCAAGATCATGCAGAGAAGGAGCAAGATCATGCAGAGAAGGAGCAAGATCATGCAGAGAAGGAGCAAGATCATGCAGAGAAGGAGCTGGGGATGAGTTTGGACACGGTTAATAAGACAGTGGAAATGATGGATAGAAGGAACAAAGAATGGGGAGAGAAGAACTATGAGGAGAGACTGCAACATCAGTTGGCTTATAATGTTTTACAGGTCGAGGTTGTCGATGGAGAAGACATGTCCTCAACGTCTTCGACGACAGCCGACAACGTCGGACAGACCTGGACCCCAACGGAAACGGAAGCGCTGATCTCTGTATGGTCAAAGAAACCGATTCTTCAGGAGATGGAACAGAGTTACAGAAAACAACATGTGTACGGCGACATTTCAGAGCAGATGAAGGACCTTGGCGTCAAAAGGACTCGGAAGCAGTGTCAAACAAAGATAAAGGACATGAAGCACAGCTACAGACGAGCACTTAGGAACCCAAGCAGTAGTGGCCGAGCGACCTGTCCGTTCTTTTCTGAACTGCACACCTTTCTCGCCGCCACGCCTGATGCAACTGATACCCAGTTGCCTGAGTCGAAGGAAACGGTCAAGGTTTCGGATCCAGAAGTCATGTTCTGCGATCAGGATGAAGGGCCTTCTGTGGATGTCAAGTTAGAGAATCTACATGAGGAAATGGCTTCCGGAGTGAAAGCAGACGCGAGGAAAGGGGATGAGGCTTTTCACAGCCCTCAGAGTGACAGCAGGGTGAAAATCGGAGGAATATCCCACCGTTGCGAACAGATGGTCGAAGACACGTCAGATTTGGACCTTCAGCCCGTAGTGATGTTGACGCAACTTGATGAGACCCTTCTGATGACCGGTGAGTAAAACATTTTGAAATATTACTTAAAACAATATATTCATTTATGGATGTTTTACGTGTGTGGAAAATGTAAATCCAAGTCTCCAGTTAGGGGTGAGTGACTACCTTCTGTATCCTCCTCTCAACACCAGGTGGTGATCCTCGTCCTGCTTCCCATACCACGGGACAGTCTTCTAAAAGAAGCAAACGCGCCAAAATATGCTCCTTATGTGGGAAGAGTTTTGTTGAAGCAAAGGATTTGACAACACACATGAGATCTCACACTGAGCAGAGCCCTCACCAGTGCACCCAGTGTGGGGAAGACTTTGACCATCTGGACGACTTACAAAAACATTGGCAGAATGATTGTGAGGAGATGATGAAACAGGAGGTCAATGAACATCAGCATGGAAAGGACAGGATCTCGGGAGAGTCCAGTAATGCAAGTACTGATCCAAAAACATGCCATCTATGCCATGAGACCTTTGAATTTCAGTGTGTGTTGAAAAACCGTCTTATTGTATTTCACAAAGGCAAAAGCCTTTATAAGTGTCCTCTGTGTATGAAGGGTTTTGGGTGCCTCCGTGATTTGAAGAAAGACCAGGGTAAAAAAAGAGGTCGTCCTACAAGTGATGCCGTCAAAAAAAGGAAGGAGTTGGGGTCAAATGGAAATGTTGGACTGAACTCGACCCCCAACAAGTGCCCTGACGTCTTGAAGTGCTCCTTTTGTGAAGAGATCTTTTCTCGGTGCATGGACCTGAAGAGCCACTACAGTCGTACTCATCAATTTACTGGGCCGTTCCCCTGCCCTTCTTGTCAGACAACTTTTGTTTCGTTAACTGAGCTGCGCTTACATCAGAGAAATGAGTCCACTCCTTACCAGTGCTCTTTGTGCCAGCGCTCATTCTTATCACTCGACAAGCTGACTGTTCATGAGAGAATTCACACAGGGGAAAAACCGTACCTCTGTGCTGAGTGTGGAAAAAGTTTCCGGGATGCAAAAACCCTGGAAGAACACTCTAAGATTCATGTTGAGGGAGAACTCCACACCTGCTCCCATTGTGGGAAAAGTTTCAAGCGAAAAGAACTATTGAAACAACACATGTTAAATCACAGAGATGCCGCTTTCATCTGCCCAGACTGTGGGAAGAAGTTTTTTCGGTTGGTATGGTTAAGAAGGCATATGTTAATCCACACTGGCGAGAGACCGTTCCTCTGTGATCTCTGCGGGAAAGGTTTCAAATCTACAGCTGAATTGAGATTGCACACCCGGACACACACTGGAGAACGGCCATTCAAGTGCCCAGAATGTGGAACAAGTTTTAAGCAGAAGTGTCATCTGCAGATACATCGGCGGACACACACAGGGGAGCGGCCGTATCCGTGCACCGTGTGCGATAAACGCTTTTATGTCAGCAAAGATAGAAAACGACATATGCTCATCCATACTGGAGAGAAGCCATTCAAATGTCAAGTGTGTGGCATGGCGTTCAACCGTAAAGGGCATTTGAGGGTACACCAACAAACCAAGAGGTGTTCATATAGGCACACAAGTCCCCTACGTAACACAGCATTATAATAAGTGGTTTCCTGACTGACAGAACTAGACCTGTTCCTGTAAGCCACATTTTATGATGTGCGTCCCGTCAAGTAATAATATGTAGTTAAGAACAATTATTTTACAAAGTGACAACAACAATATAAACCCCGGAGTAGTAGCCTATGTTTGTTTTTTGTTACAATGATGGGTTTTGTAAAAAAACAACAACTTAAAGGACGTGTTATGTATGTGACTGTTATTAAATTGTTTTTTAAAGGCATGGGCATAGCATTTGGTTATTTTAGTTATTTAGTTGGGTCATTCCTAGTCTGCGGTGCCTTTTGGACCTTCTAACTTTTGGGGGAAAAGTATCTTTAGATTTTTTTTTGTGTGTATTTATCAGAAAAATGACATGTTTGACTTTATGAAAAACATATTGGTCAAGCTCGGGCACTTAAATGTTTAGGTGCATTTTCCAACCGGTTAGGTACATAATCCTAACAGTGTCAAACAACTGGACATTTGGAGCCAAAATTAGCCATAGCTCTGTCAGAGAGCAAGATTGAGGTAGAATAATGGTGAACACTTGAACCGGATTTTAACTTCCCTATCAAACGTTTTAACATTTTGAGGAATTTGAGTGGGACATACAGAATAACAACATGGAAAAATAGATGTGTTTATTTATTTAGCTTTGCACCATTGTTTTCCCACCAAAAAAAGTTATGACACTTCCTGAATAGAGAGAAATAGTAAATATTGGTGTTGTTTTGTAGGCACTAACTCCATGGTTCTTGGACAAAGCCTATGGGGGGAAATTAATGGCGTCTTTTGTAGGGGTTTTGGATAAACGGCGAAAATAAGGTCTGTGATAAACACAGGCTTATGAGATCTGACCCGTTTTTGTTCTATGAGATAATCTTCGTCAGCTAACGAGACTTTTGAGGTTTGAAACATTTATGTAATAATAAACTAAACGTATATAAGATCTCCTAAGCCTGTGTTAACCTCCGACCTTATTATCGGCATTTAACCCAAAACCCTATTCTTTCCCCATTTTAATTTTCCCCCATAGGAATGTCTGCTTTAAAGGATTACAAGCTGGCAAGCTCTATGTGGTGGCATTGTAGGAAGGGGCTGTTTTAAAGGAGTAGTACAACAAAATAACAGGGTGGGAAGTGACATCAGGGACACACAAATCTTAAATAAAATAATAAATACAATAATCATGAAAAAACTTTTGAAGAGAGAGAAATTAACTAGGGCTATAATATAATGAAGAAAGCTTTTAAATATTTTAATGGGTTCTATTTCTTATGGAAGTTGATGGATAACACTCGAGTTCATGACAAAAAAAACCTACATCCACTGAAAAAATGTATGCATACAATTTCCTTTCAAGATCCACATTTTTGTGTTTTTACGGTGACACTTGACTTTTTTATATTTAAAGCTTTTTGGAATCAACATTTTACACTAAATAAGAAGTGATAGTTCCTGGGAACAGAAAAAGCACCACATTGTAGGAATGACCCTGATGTTTCTGGCCTGCAATTTCAGTCATATTGCACAGATTATCAGACTCGAGCCATATCGATAGGGTGCTTCAATTGTTCAACACCACCTCAACATCCATTTTTTTGGGTGATCGAAATAATATAATGATCAAATTCGATGTTAAAAGTCCATTTTCAGCAATTCCACACATTTTGCTGAGCAGAGAACATATTTGTAGTTTTAAAGCTACTTTCCTGGAATACTGCACAATTTGCTATGTGGTGAAGAGAAACATTTGCAGTTTTAAAACTAATTTCCTGCAATTTTACACATTTTCCCTTGACTTATGCCATGTTCATACAATATCTGGTTGACTAACAAAATCAAGAGGGGCCCCCAAAAGGCTAGAGGGGGGCCCCTGGAGGTGCCCTTCGTGCCCGGTCGGTAATTCATCCCTGATTACTACAAGCGAGACTAATTTACCTAGGAATATATAACATTTTAACTGATGTGGGCTAACTGAGTGACTATCAACTACTGATGCACTACCAATTTAGAAATTGCAACCTTGTGTATTCTACTACCAACAGTAAATTGAGACTGGATTCCTAAAAATATAATCCTTTTTACGAGGCCCCTTGATGGTAAATCCGCAACCGATACCTAAACCATAGGACAAATGGTAAGCCTTCTTGCGTAAACATTTTAATTCATAGGTCTATGATGGAACATGAAGGCACTCTTTCATTCAAGTTTTCAAAGTACTTCATAAATGTAAAATGTATTGCCTAATTAAATAAGACATGCTTTTCTGTAATCTCTGAAATATGGAATTATGTCAGACCTCGCCACTTCTATAGAATACATGTATTATGATCAAATTGAACTCCGTGTGCAGACATTGATACAATCATCTGGCCTGTTTTACAGAGACATTTAAATCAAACTTGATTCGGTAAATTAGTCCGTATTCCTTTCCATTTCTTACATCTTTGGCACTATTCAGACACGCAGCACGACTGCAAAGAAGACCACCTGGAACTCGACCACGGGTCCTTGTAGATGACGTCAATACGTCACGAAGTAGCCAGCCAAAGAGGGAGTAGTCCACTCTTCAGGCGACCGAAGCGTTTGAATTTAGCTAGGTACTACCACTAATATTAACCTTGTACTATCTAACTTTCTAGCTGCTGTAGGCTATTATCAACTCAACTAGATCAACAATGTCATTGGCAGACGATGTCGGATGGACATGGTCCCCGGAGGAGACAAAGGCGCTGATCTCCGTATGGTCAAACGAACAGATTCTTCTGAAAATGGAGCAAACGTACAGAAACAAACATGTTTACAGCGAAATTTCGGAGCGGCTAAAGGACCTTGGTGTCAAACGGACGTGGAAGCAGTGTCAAAATAAGATGAAGGCCTTGAAGTGGAGATACAGAGAAACACTGAGGAACCCGAGCAGCAGCCGACCGTGTCCGTTCTTTTCTGAACTGCACGAATTTCTTGCCGCCATGCCTGACATGCCCGAGTCTAAGGAAACCGACGATGAGGAAGATAATGGTAAGCAAATTGAAATGAATAGTTTTCAGTGTCGCTATTGATGTGAAAATATCTGATGTGATTGGTCAAAAGACCAATTGGTGTAAAATAAAGTTGGTTGCCCGTGTAAACCCAGTCACACAGATCATCGTTTTCAAGATTTTAAGGATGCATTTAGATGGGCAGCCCAATTCAGTTATTTCTTTCCCCACTAATTGATATTTTGACAAATCACATCAGCTCTTCTCACAGCAACTCTTTTACAGAACTGATCTGATTGGTTAAAATACCAATTACTGAAAAACAAGGTCAGAATTGGGCTGCCTGTCTAAAGATTGTAACCAGGCTTAATTGCGACCAGAAAAAAGGTTCAAAAGATAGAGCAGAGCGCTGGCTGGAGGACAAGTTTAGTTGAAATGGGAATTCGTCCTCTTTCCCAATATCCCACAGACAACACACACTCACACACGTTGAGAGGCACAGTGTGCAGCACCCCTGGATGGAGAACAGCTGGGGGAGTTTAAGTGCCTTGCTCAAGAAAACAGCAGGGCCCAGTTTATCAAAATAAAATTCTGATCAGATTTGGGCAAGGTGGGGAGGTTTAAAAAATAAAAAAACTGTCTGAAAATCAAAGCTTCATTATGTTAAATTGACTGTAGTATATGTTAGTTGTTATATTGAGGAGTGTCAAATAAATGCATGTAATCTATTATTTAAAAAAAATCTTAGTTACCTTCATTCATGTAGTTTACTCATTTCACTGACAGTGTAGAAGTAGTAACAAACTGTCCAATCAATGGCAAGCTTCTAGGATACTGTATGGAGTGAGAGAGCTGCCAAAAGGTTGAACATACACTACTGTTCAAAAGTTTGGGGTCACTTAGAAATGTCCTTGTTTTTGAAAGAAAAGCTTCTTTTTTTTTGTTCATTTAAAATAACATCAAATTTATCAGTAATACAGTGTAGACATTGTTGATGTTGTAAATTACTATTGTAGCTGACCTGTTGCACCCTCGACATCCACTGTGATTATTATTATTTGACCCTGCTGGTCACGTATGAACATCTTGGCCATGTTCTGTTAATCTCCACCCGGCACAGCCAGAAGAGGACTGGCCACCCCTCATAGCCTGGTTCCTCTCTAGGTTTCTTCCTAGGTTCTGGCCTTTCTAGGGAGTTTTTCCTAGCCATCGTAGTTCTACACCTGCATTGCTTGCTGTTTGGAGTTTTAGGCTGTGTTTCTGTACAGCACTTTGAGATATCAGCTGATGTAAGAAGGGCTTTGTAAATACATTTGATTGAAGCAGCAGATTTTTTTATGGAATATCTATATAGGTGTAGAGGCCCATTATCAGCAACCATCACTCCTGTGTTCCAATGGCACGTTGTGTTAGATAATCCAAGTTTAGCATTTTAAAAGGCTAATTGATCATTAGAAAACCCTTTTGCAATTATGTTAACACAGCTGAAAACTGTTCTAATTAAAAAAGCAATAAAACTGGCCTTGAGACTAGTTGAGTATCTGGAGTATCAGCACTTGTGGGTTTGATAACAGGCTCAAAAAGAACATTCTTCTGAAACTCGGTAGTCTATTCTTGTTCTGAGAAATGAAGGCTATTCCATGCGAGAAATGGCCAAGAAACTGAAGATCGCATGCTCTGCACTTTATTTGGCTAGTAGGCAAATAGTCCTACATGAGGCTATAATGACTCTATGGCGCGTGGTGCTGCATGGAGATCACAAGCTCTTCAACTGGGCAGCAGTGTGTCGATGGAGGGAGTAGCCTATATGGTGACTACCTAAGACCACTGCAACAGAGTTATTGTAAAGTGTGGGAATAAACCTATGCCAGACTACATTTAACCTCTCCCGTGTTATTTTCAAAGTCTGTGTGTTCATTACCCGATTCATATAAATCATGTCAAATTATTTTAACTTCATATTAACCCCTCCTACAGAATATGCTTTGGCAAAATGTAAATTTAGTGATGAAATCAATATAAAAAATATTCTAATATATTTTGAGTAGCAAAGACTCCAGTGGCCATATATAATTCATAGATTCACCAAACATCTATTATTGTTCCATGTTTTATTATTCCTGGTAGATACTACTGGTTTATGATTAATTATTCCTTGTAGATACTACTGGTTATGATTAATTATTCCTTGTAGATACTACTGGTTATGATTAATTATTCCTGGTAGATACTACTGGTTATGATTGCAAACAGAGCCCAGAGAATGGGGTGGTGCAATACCGAATTAGTCATATTTTGATAAGGGGCATGCATGGGGATGTCTACGTAATTTTTTAATACGGTGTTATGCTTGTTTGCGTGTGTTATGTTTGTTAGCACCCCTCACAGACCGTTTGGTGTATGTTTTTTGTTGTTGTTGGTGAGACGAAACTGCCCAAACTCTGAAAGGTATTATTGTATATGTCAGAATTGCAACACAAGATTTGTTCAAGCCTGCAATGTTAGTCTGTAATCGTAACATGGTGTTTGTATGTTCACAGATAAAAAATTTGCGTTTACGTTTCACGCATGGCTTTTCATCCGATCGTAACGATACATACGCTCAACCTTTTGGCAGGCATTTCGCTCCATACTACTGCCACCCACTTTAGGCTACCCAGCAACAAAACCACATGATGTGTAAAAGTCTGATAGTCCGCAATCGCAATAAAGGTGGCTTGGAACGTCAACAAAGCGTTTCTTTCCTACCAGGTCGTCCTCTTCCTCTGTCGTCTCTGCGTCTTCTGGTTCCTCCACTGCGGCTGGTGTCCGCAGCTCTATGGCAAGTTGTTCAGCGCAGAGACACAGTGGACTACGGGTTGGTGGAGGAGTTTGTGACCACTGTGTTGGAGATAACCCCTGATCTGATGAGTTACAGAGAGAAAGTCCAGCTCGTCATGGGACTGCGGGCACAGGTGAGAAATTAAGAGGGGGTGTGGTTGGGTGACATTGTCCGCATGTAGGGTTCCCTTGTAAGGGGGCGGCAGGGTAGCCTAGTGGTTAGAGCGTTGGACTAGTAACCGAAAGGTTACAAGTTCAAGTCCCCGAGCTGACAAGGTACAAATCTGTCGTTCTGCCCCTGAACAGGCAGTTAACCCACTGTTCCTAGGCCGTCATTGAAAATAAGAATTTGTTCTTAACTGACTTGCCTAGTAAAATAAAGGTAAATAATAAATAAAAGAGACCTTGGTTTCAATGGGACTCCCCATAAAGGTAAAAATAGAGAATCACATCAGTTTATTGGTCGCGTCCACAGTTTAGAAGATGTTATAGCGGGTGCAGCGAATTGCATACAGTATGTTACTTGCTCGATAATAATAAAATGTCAAACAAGTACACAAATAATTCAAATGGAATCATGTCTAATCAATCAATGTTTGTTATATTTCACACACATGATCATTGTTGAGTCCTCTACAGTAAGGGCCCCTAAAACTAGACCATATTTTTTGGTACTAAGTGGAGGTATGCCATATAACTGATTTACAATGGGTTCTGCAGCAGGAAGGTTCCACGTAACCAATCATTTTTGCTGCTTTCTCTGATCATGCTCTCTGTCACAGTTTCTGTGTTAGCCAAACAGCTATGGTCTTTTCACGAGTATGTATGGCCAGTATGGCGACTGAGTGACATTGCTTCACTTGATACAGGCTTTGACTTTATAGTATATAGCACATACTAGAACATTCCTATATCGTGCTCACTGCCAGATTGGTTTGTGTCCAAAATGTTTCAGTGTTACCTGTTTGTTGACAGCTGGTTCTGGAGTTGTGTCGCTCTGATCATTCAGCCGACCCGGAGACCATCCAGCCACACCTGAGCAGGATGAGGACCTGCATCATCACTCATAGAGAAAAGGAGGTGAGTGCCAGTCTGTGATGAAGACTTGTAACTCTGCCGGCCAGGTTAATTGGCCTACTGTGTTATGTATACTTTCTGTAGATAGATACAGAGGTGGAGGCATCAGAGTCAAACTTCTTGGAACTTGTCCAAACTCTTCTAGATGACCCACTTGAGAGGGAACACTTCTTCCAGGTTGGTGTGAGAACAATATTTCTGCTAAACTGACATTGAAATCTAGGAGTTAAACTGAACAGCAGTGCATGCGCAGTCTATTCCATATCCTATTCCATTGAAATCCTTGTTACTGTCTTACTCCTTACAGCTAAACCTCAGCTTGCATTAGCTAATATCGAGTTGACTTGTATAGTTACTAATTATGTCAATAGGATGCCTCACACTCAATTAAGAATGCATTTATTTAATCTGTTATACTCGACTCGTCTAGGAAGTTTTTCCAGAGGAATTTGGCCCCCTGTATGACACGGCACTGCAGACTCTGATGTGGGAGTTCCTCTCCAGGCTAGAGAAACTGCTCCCAACACCAACATTTCAAGAGGTATGAGCAATTTGGGAAGAGCCGGCGGTGTCAGCCTTGGCCGATTTTTGAATTGATGTTGTCATATTGCTGAGTGTACCATACATTCTTGTTGTTATTTGGTCAATTGAATTTGTTGCACATTTAAAACCACATCCCGTTCTCAGACTGCGTCCTGGCTCAGACCTGCCCCCTCTATGCTGAAGGAGTGTGCACAGTCTGTGACTCAACCTCAGCCTTTGAAGACTCTCCTCCAACACCACAGATGCCATGGCCTTTTGTTCGCTAATGGTAGGCTTTTGTTCCCAGCTCTGTTCCCATAAGTGGGAAATAAATGTATTACATTTAAACCTGCTACACTGGACAGGAACTTTTGCAGAGATGCTCCCATTGTTTGACAGGAAACCTGGGCGTATGCTATGGGTGACGCTCTGTTTCTATTTTCAAGGTATCGATTTGGTAAACATCTGAGAGATAGGGCTGGAGAAATGTAACCACTTATATTCGTACACGACGCTATGGATGCAAGGACTGACCATCCATGATTCCAAAATTATCATTTTAACCATGTTGAGGCTATAAAGTGTTAGTTTACAAGTATGTTTACAAATAATGGATTAAAACAAGCATATACAGTGCATTCGGAAAGTATTCAGACCCCTTGACTTTTTAAGCATTTTGTTACGTTACAGCCGTATTCTAAAATGTATTGAATCGTTTTTTTTCTCACCAATCTACACACAATACCCCATAATGACAAAGCAATAACATACCTTTAGGCTCTTCCTAGAGCTGGCTGCCCGGCCAAACAGAGCAATCGGGGGAGAAGGGCCTTGGACAGGGAGGTGACCAAGAACCCGATGGTCTCTCTGACAGAGGTCCAGAGTTCCTCTGTGGAGATGGGAGAACCATCTAGAAGGACAACCACCTCTGCAGCACTCCACCAATCAGGCCTTTATGGTAGAGTGGCCAGACGGAAGCCACTCCTCAGTAAAAGGCACAGGACAGCCCGCTTGGAGTTTGCCAAAAGTCACCTAAAGACTCTGACTATGAGAAACCAGATTATCTGGCCTGATAAAACCAAGTTTGAACTCTTTGGCCTGAATACTAGGTGTCACATCTGGAGGAAACCTTGCACCCTTTTTTCAGCTGCAGGGACTGGGAGACTGGTCTGTATCAAGGGGAAGATGAACAGAGCAAAGTACAGAGAAATCCTTGATGTTAACCTGCTCAGGACCTCAGGCTGGGGTGAAGTTCACCTTCCAACAGGACAGTGATCCTAAGTACACAGCCAAGACTAACTACACAGGAGTGGCTTCAGGACAAGTCTCTAAATGTCCTTGAGTGGCCCAGCCAGAGCCCAGACTTGAACATCTCTTGAGAGACCTGAAAATCGCTGTGCAGCAATGCTCCCCATCCAACCTGACAGCTTGAGAGGATCTGCAGAGAAGAATGGGAGAAATTCTCCAAATACAGGTATGCCAAGCTTGTAGCATAATAACCAAGAAGACTTAAGGCTGTCATCGCTGCCAAAGGTGCTTCAACAAAGTACTGAGTAAATGGTCTGAATACTTATGTAAATGTAATATTTCAGTTTTTTATTTTTTATATATGCTTGCAGAAATTTCTAAAAACCTGTTTTTGCTTTGTCATATTTTGGTATTGTGTTTTAGATTGATGAAAAAAACAATTTGATCAATTTTAGAAGAAGGCTGTAACATAACAAAATATGCAAAAAGTCAAGGGTTCTGAATACCTTCTGAGTGCAATGTATATTCTTCAAGAATCAATGAGTATATATCATTAAAGTCACAGGAAGACAAAATATTTGATTGTTTTCTCTCTTTTTTTTCAATGTTTCAGGTCATTCATCTTGTGCTGATGATCGCATCCTCTCTTCACTGTCTCACACGTTCTCGGAGAGGGTGGAAATGGACATTGATGAAGCACGCTCACATAGCCAGTCTATAGACACATGTGCACCCAGAAAAGAAAGGGACACTTTGATAGAGCAAGATCATGCAGAGAAGGAGCAAGATCATGCAGAGAAGGAGCAAGATCATGCAGAGAAGGAGCTGGGGATGAGTTTGGACACGGTTAATAAGACAGTGGAAATGATGGATAGAAGGAACAAAGAATGGGGAGAGAAGAACTATGAGGAGAGACTGCAACATCAGTTGGCTTATAATGTTTTACAGGTCGAGATTGTCGATGGAGAAGACATGTCCTCAACGTCATCAATGACAGCAGATGACGTCGGATGGACCTGCTGGACCCCCGATGAGACAACGGTGCTCATCTCTGTATGGTCAGATGAACAGATTCTTCATAAAATGGAGCAAAGTTATAGAAAAAAACATGTGTACAGAGAAATTTCGGAGTGTTTAAAGGAGCTTGGTGTCAAAAAGACGACGAAGCAGTGCCACAATAAGATAAAAGCCTTGAAGTGGAGATACAGAGAAACACTGAGGAACCCAAGAAGCCGACCGTGTCCGTTCTTTTCTCAACTGCACAAATTTCTCGCCACCATGCCTGACATGCCTGGGCCCAAGGAAACTGTCAAGGTTTCCGATGAAGTCGTGTCTTTGAATCAGGATGAAGGGCCCGTGGAGGTCGAGTCGGAGCATCTAAATGAGGAAATGGTTTCTAGAAAAGGGAAAGACGAGACCCTCACCAAAACGCAAACAGAAGAGGGAAAGAGGGATGATGCTTTTTGCAGCCCTCAAAGTGACAGCAAGATGAAAATCCCCCCCAGAAAACTTCGCAAACAGATGGTTGAAGATATGTCCTCAACAACATTGGTAGACAATGATACACGGACCTGGACCCTGGAGGGAACGAAAGCACTGATCTCTGTATGGTCAAACAAACAGGTTCTTCAGATGATGGAGCAGAGTTACCGAAAGAAACACGCGTACAGTGAAGTTTCAGAGCGGCTAAAGAACATTGGCATCAAAAGGACGTGGAAGCAGTGCCAATCAAAGATGAAGCACATGAAGCACAGCTACAGACAAGCACTGAGGAACCCAAGCAGTAGTGGCCGAGCGACCTGTCCGTTCTTTTCTGAACTGCACACCTTTCTCGCCGCCATGCCTGACATGCCTGGTTCCAAGGAAACTGTCAAGGTTTCAGATGAAGTCATGTCTTCAGATCAGGATGAAGGGCCTTCTGTGGATGTCGAGTCGGAGCATCTAAATGAGGAAATGGTTTCTAGAAAAGGGAAAGACGAGACACCCACCAGAGAGCCAACGGAAGAGAGAAAGAGGGATGAAAGTGACAGCCAAATTAATATTGGAAGAAAACGGGCAGTTGAAGATGTGTCTGATTTGGAACTTCAGCCCGTAGTGCCGCAAACCCAAGTTGAACACAACGGTCTTGTGACAGGTGAGTGAAACATTTGTATATTTTTAAACAATATATTTATGGCCTTTTGTGTGTGTGTGTGTGTGTGTGTGTGTAGAATTAATTCCATGGTTTAAGTTAGGGGCATGTCAGTTGTGTGTGAAATAACTGGGTTGAGAGTGACATCTCTGTGTTCTTTAACAATGGTACTTCTCTCCTCTCAACACCAGGTGGTGATCCTCGTCCTGCTTCCCATACCACGGGGCAGTCTTCTAAAAGAAGCAAACGCGCCAAAATATGCTCCTTATGTGGGAAGAGTTTTGTTGAAGCAAAGGATTTGACAACACACATGAGATCTCACACTGAGCAGAGCCCTCACCAGTGCACCCAGTGTGGGGAAGGCTTTGACCATCCGGACGACTTACAAAAACATTGGCAGAATGATTGTGAGGAGATGATGAAACAGGAGGTCAATGAACATCAGCATGGAAAGGACAGGATCTCGGGAGAGTCCAGTAATGCAAGTACTGATCCAAAAACATGCCATCTAAGCCATGAGACTATTCAAGTTCAGTATATGTTGAGAAGGCATCTAATTGTGTTTCACAAAGGCAGAAGACTTTTTAAGTGTCCTCTTTGTCTGAAGGCTTTTGCCTTCCTTAGTGCTTTGAAGAAACACCAGAGTAACAAAAGAGGTTGTCCTACAAGTGAAGCCGTCAAAAAAGGGAAGGAGTTGGGGTCAAATAGCCCTTCTGCACGCATAACTCCAGGACGTCCCTTAAATACAAATCATTCCAAAACGTGCCCTGTATGCCATGCAACTTTTTCACAAACGTCTAGTTTGAAAAGCCACTATTTTTACCATCATGCCCCAGACAAAAGCCGCTTCAAGTGTCCCCGATGTTTGAAGGCTTTTGTATCCCACAGTCAAAGGAAGAGACACCAGCAGAGCAAAAGAGGTTGTCGGTTAGATAGAAGTCACAAAAATGGGAGTAGGCCAGCATGGTCGACGACTCTTAGGGAAAAGAAAAATGAGATTCCTCAGCCGTCCAGTACAGCAACCCAGGAACCAACAACCTCTCAAGTTCCCAGTACTACAGCACAGTCCTCTAATAAAAAGACAATTCCCAAAGCATGTCCCATATGCCAGAAGACTTTTAAATTTGAAGCAACCATGGTAAGGCACATTGCTTCTCACCAAAAGGAAAGTCTCAACAAGTGCCCTGACATCTTGAAGTGCACCTTTTGTGAAGAGATCTTTTCACAGGGCATGGACCTGAAGAGCCACTACAGTCGTACTCATCAATTTACGGGACCGTTCCCATGCCCTTCTTGTCAGAAGACTTTTGTTTCGTTAACTGAGCTGCGCTTACATCAGAGAAATGAGTCCACTCCTTACCAATGCTCTGTGTGCCAGCGTTTATTCCGAACACAGTATACCCTGACTATTCACGAGCGAATTCACACAGGGGAGAAACCATTCCTCTGCGCCGAGTGTGGAAAGGGTTTCCGGAGTGAAAAACTACTACAATCACACTCTAAGAGTCATGTTGAGGGAAAACCCCACTCTTGCTCCACTTGTGGGAAAAGGTTCCAGAGAAGAGAGCTATTGAAACAACACATGTTACATCACAAAGATGCGGCTTTCATCTGCCCAGACTGTGGGAAGAAGTTTTTTCAGTTGGTATGGTTAAGAAGGCATATGTTAATCCACACTGGCGAGAGACCGTTCCTCTGTGATCTCTGCGGGAAAGGTTTCAAATCTACAGCTGAATTGAGGATACACACCCGGACACACACTGGAGAACGGCCATTCAAGTGCCAAGAGTGTGGAAAAGGTTGTAGGCAGAAGAGTGAGCTGCAGGAGCATCTACGGAGACACACAGGGGAGCGGCCGTATCCGTGCCCCGTATGCGAGAAACGCTTTTATGTCAGCAAAGATAGAAAACGACATATGCTCATCCATACTGGAGAGAAGCCGTTCAAATGTCAAGTGTGTGGCATGGCGTTCAACCGTAGAACACTTTTGAGGGTACACCAAAAAAACAAGTTGTGTTTATATAGCCATACAAGTCCCCTACATTATACCCCCCTACATTACACATCATTGTAATGTTGGGGATTTGTGGTCTTCGATCAGTGTTTGGATTCATTAAAGTAATCTGTTATATATTGCTCATTACATTTGAGAAAAGTAATTGTTACGTTACATATTACTCGTCATCATATGAACGAAGCCCCACCGAGGCGCTATGCTCGGTGCTGAATCCTTCATTCACAATTGGCAATTGATAGCCTAATATTGTCACTCATCAGACTATTGTGATTTTAATCTGGTCTGTAGGCGACAACTATTATATGTGTGAAATGAGTTTTGATCTGCCATTAGTCAACTGTCGGGTGAAGGAAGGGCAGCGGGGGGAATAAGTCCTCCTAAAACATGCTAATTAAAAATTCAAACTACAGTGGGGTCTGAAATTATTGACACCCTTGATAAATATTAGCAAAAATTCAACAAATAAATATTTGAAATACTGAGCTATATTGTATGTTAAGAAAAAGGGAAATATTATTTTATACTAATAGAATTGCTCAGATAAAGAGATTATGTTAAAAAATAAAATAATTGTTCAAAGGTAGGGGTCAAAATGAATGCCTCACGTTCATTCCAGATCCTTGATATCCTTCGTCTGCGTTTATGGACCGCCCTCTTTAGTTCAAAGGTTAGGTTTTCAATGGGTTTCAATTGTAAAATGGCATCATACTTGGAAAGATGGTTTAATCTGTGGACATTTTGAGGCTTGAAGAATGATTGATGGATTGGCCACTGCGGGTGATAATCCAGCATTTGCAGAAAGAGAAAATTAGGAATATACAGTACCAGTCAAAAGTTTGGACACCTACTCATGTAAGGGTTTTTCTTTAATTTGAACTATTTTCTACATTGTAGAATAATAGTGAAGACAGCTATTTTTACTTACATGTACAAATTATACATACTGTACCAGTCAAGTTTGGACACACCTACACATTCAAGGGTTTTTCTATATTTTTGACTATTTTCTACATTGTAAAACTAGACATTGACATCAACTATGAAATAACACGTATGGAATCATGTAGTAACCAGCCAAGAGTGCAAAGCAAAGGGTGGCTACTTTGAAGGATCTCAAAAATAAAATATATTTAGATTTTTTTTGTTGTTGACTTTTTTGGTTACTACATGATTCCATATATGTTATTTCATAGTTTTGATGTCTTGTCTTACAATGTAGAAATAGGAAAAATAAAGAAAAATCCTTGAATGAGTAGGTGTGTCCAAACTTTTGACTGGTACTGTATGTATAATTATTTAACTGCATGTACCGTACATGTGAGTAAAAATAGCTGTTAGTAGAATTATGGTTGTCCATTAGTTTAGTGCAATCAGGAGTGGTGGTGGGGGAATAAATTAAAGGGGATTAGAAATTATGCAAATAATTACATTTGTATAATTAGGCATTTGAATACTAGAATATTCATGAACCTTCTTATGATGGTCCAAAGGTCAGTCATATTGGTCAGGGAGTTTGTCAACATGGTTTGCCAGTGCTGTGGTAAGATATTGTGAAGAATTTACCTGCACTGTATTTTTGTTAGCTAGCAAGACAGTTTTAGAGGAATGACTCCATTTTTTTTATTTTTTATTAACCGTAAATATGCGAACATTGCATTCAAACAATTTAGTCAATCCACAGCCATACACGGTCTCAAATCAGTTGATAGGATTTAAGCCGAAACCACACAAAGCGACGGTGTCAATTTGCTTGCGAGAGTAGAGCGCGTGAATTCCATAATAAACGGTTGTATTTTTATGTTCGCTATGTAGCCCTTGTCAGTTCTTGTGTTCCTTTTTGACTCACTTTATGTCATACGGGTGCCACTGTATCGGCCTTCTGTTATGTTGGGTCACAAGGAGAGTTGTAGCTACCCTACTGTAGCGGTTTATATAAAGAATTTAGCTTGTCTAATTCTTTCTACATAACAGTATTCTCTCTTGGACAGAGTTCCTTCACTTTCCCAGCCATAGCCTGCCTAGGCTATATGCCTGTGTTGAAATGAACAGGTAGGCATAAAGTTATTGTTTTCAAATATGTATTATTGACACTGGCTGCTAAATTTAACACAAAATAGGCACTTGACTATAAATGTTAATTCCTGACATAATGCACACCGTTTATTTTCTGGCAATTTATCTGCTCACTTTTACCAGCGTTGCTTTGTGTAGCCGCGAGAAAAATTCACGTGCTTTCTAAATTGAAGCACATGATGCCGTTGACGGTGTTGACGCTCGCGACCCATCTGTATTCTCTCATTCCTGCTTGTAAAAAATAAAAATGCTTTTCGTTTGATTTGGGCTTGACAAGTAGTAAATGCAACACCTACTGATATTGTATCATATAATGGCACGCACGGCTTTCCAAGAACAAATCTGATATTTATACAGAATGTGTATATAATTCATATAAACTGTATTTATTAGATGACAATATTTTAGGGTGACTAAAATCCCATTACACAATTTATGACATCACATGCTTTTTATTTTCCTACATATGTAAAAGCAGGAAATGCATCACCTATGCCTTTACTGCCATTCATTCCAATTAGACTGGTTTTGGATTTCTCCCTGACCAAGATGGCTGCCATTTTGGAACTTTGAGGATATATGACATACGCCATCTAGTAATATAATAGGATCTCTATGGATAGAACCCACAAATAAGCAGATAAGATTGTTGGTTTAGATGTTTGTTTGAGTTCTTATCTTGCTGGAAAATCACTTGCGGCCAAGTTTCAGCATCCTGGCAGAGGCAACCAGGTTTTTTTTGGCTAAAATTATCTGTTACTGGGTAGTTCAGGATGGCATTAGTTTTAATCATCTAACTTACTTTCAGGGGATAAACTCGGTGGCAATATCCAAATATTGGTTGATTTGTTAGTCGTCAATGGCTACCTGGTCTCAGACCATTTCTTATTGTTCTGTACATAAATCTGAACCATTCCATTATGTATGATATTTTACATCCGTGCAGATTGTCCACTAAAGTAAACTGGGTGAACTATATTTCCCTCTGTTTACTGTCATAAACCTACATGGGGGTGTGTTTAGTACAGTGTAGTCAAAGTGAAACTCAATTTCTCATATCCTGTTGTCCGTCTTTGCTATTACTGTATCTTTTTACAGTGACGTTAGATTGGAGGGAGGTATACGGGTCTTAAAGGAGAGAAACAAAGGATATGTGGATATCAAAAGACCAGTATAATACCTAACAAGTTAGTTCACAAGATGTGCATATTAATTTGAAAAACAGAAGGGACAATCATTGATTGGAAAAAATGGAGGGAAACTCATTCAACATGGAGCGATCAGGGTTCATTTTTGAAACAGGATTCATTCTCCCCCTTTGTTCCAGCTCTATAACCTTTGTCCATGTGGTCCCCCTGCCTTTTCCCCCTCAATATATCAGAGAAGTCCATGCAGTCATTTAAATGTTATAAGCCTTGTGCAATCACAAATTGTCCCTTGAAGGGAGAACGCACAAATGGGGGGGTGAAGAAAGACAAAAGACTTGGAGAGAGCGCCAAAAATAGAATAGATACTTTATTGTCCATTTTACAACAGAAGTTGATTGATTTTCTGTCACAATACCCAACCTTACACACGCACACCCACAAGGTCCGGGGAAGCACAGCGTCAGCCGCCGAGCAGTGCCGCCAGAGCAATTGTAGGGATTAAGTGCCTTGCTCAAGGACACAGCGGTAGAGAACAACTGTGAGGATAGAAGAGGGAGAGGCACTGCGCCGACGTCTACGCGTGCATGGTGGTTTTCAGATGGAAGGCATTGGTAAGAAGAGAGGGATGAAGGAGGGGTCAAGGGAAGGCAGGATTCACACGTGGATTTGGCGGCATTTCAGTATCTCGTCTTGCGCTTGCTGTCCGTCCCTGAAGAGGCCAGCTCAATAATAGAAATACACTGCAAGGGAGAAGATGAAAGAGACCATGTACAGTGCCTTCGGAAAGTATTCAGACCCCTTCACCTCTTGCACATTTTGTTACGTTACAGCCTTATTCTAAAAGTGGATGAAATAATTTCTCATCAATCTACACACAATACAATCTATACACAACACCCCATAATGTCAAATGTTTTGCAAGTGTATTAAAAATAAAAACAAATGCCTTATTTACATAAGTATTCAAAGACTTTATGAGACTTGAAATTGAGCTCGGGTGTTTCCTGTTTCTACAACTTGGAGTCCACCTGTGGTAAATTCAATTGAATGGACATGATATGGAAAGGCACACACCGGTCTATATAAGGTCCCACAGCTGACTGGATGTCAGAGCAAAAACCAAGCAATGAGATTGAAATAATTGTCTGTAGAGCTGCAAGACAGGATTGTGTCGAGGCACAGATCTAGGGAAGGGGTACCAAAACATTTCGCAGCATTGAAGGTCTCCAAGGACACAGTGGCCTCCATCATTCTTAAATGGAAGAAATTTGGAACCACCAAGACTCTTCCTAGAGCTGGCCACACGGCCAGGCTGAGCAATCGGGGGAGAAGGGCCTTGGACAGGGAGGTGACCAAGAACCCGATGGTCTCTCTGACAGAGTTCCTTTGTGGAGATGGGAGAACCTTCCAGAAGGACAACCATCTCTGCGGCACTCTACCAATCAGGCCTTTATGGTAGAGTGGCCAGACGGAAGCCACTCCTCAGTAAAAGGCATAGGACAGCCCGCTTGGAATTTGCCAAAAGGCACCTAAAGGACTCTCAGACCATGAGAAACAAGATTCTCTGGTCTGAGGAAACCAAGATTGAACTATTTGGCCTGAATGCCAAGGGTCACAAAATGGAGGAAACCTAGCACCATCCCTACGGTGAAGCATGATGGTGGCAGCATCTAACATCTCTGGAGAGACCTGAAAATAGCTGTGCAGCAACGCTCCCCATCCAACCTGACAGAGCTTGAGAGGATCTGCAGAGAAGAATGGTAGAAACTCTGCAAATACAGG
This sequence comes from Oncorhynchus masou masou, assembly GCF_036934945.1. NCBI lineage: Eukaryota > Metazoa > Chordata > Actinopteri > Salmoniformes > Salmonidae > Oncorhynchus > Oncorhynchus masou. Next base: position 38,095,787 of record NC_088224.1, read on the forward strand.
TGTGCCAAGCTTGTAGCGTCATACTCGAAGACTCAAGGCTGTAATCGCTGCCAAAGTAAAGGTTCCGAATACTTATGTAAATGTGACCGTTTTTTTAATATGTTTGCAAAAATGTCTAAATACCTGATTTTGCGTTGTAATTATGGGGTATTGTGTGTAGATTGATGAGGGGAAAAAAATATTTAATCCATTTTAGAATAAGGCTGTAACGTAACAAAATGTGGGGAAAGTAAAGGGGTCTGACTACTTCCTGAATGCACTATAAATATCACAGAGTAAACAGTTGTTTTCAGACTACAGGCTATAGCGATACAAAAATAAATGTGCATGTGTTTCACAATTTCACAAACTCAAGTGAAGCAGACTTCGTCTGTAAGTGAAAATGTATACTGATCAAAAATATAAACACAACATAAAACAATGGCAACGATTTTACTAAGTTACAGTTGATATAAGGAAATCAGTCAATTGAAATATAATAAATTAGGCCCAAATCTATGGATTTCCCACGATTGGGCAGGGGCACAGCTGTGGGTGGGCCTGGGAGAGGGCCCACCCACTTGGGAGCCAGGCCCAGCCAATCAGAATGAGTTTTTTCCCTACAAAAGGGCTTTATTACAGACATAAATACTCCTCAGTTTCATCAGCTGTCCGGGTGGCTGGTCTCAGACAACCCCACAGGTAAAGAAGCAGGATGTGGAGGTCCTAGGCTGGCGTGGTTACTTGTGAGGTCGGTTGGACGAGCTGACAAATTTGCTAAAACGTCTGAAAACTTGAGACATCTGTGGCATTATGTTGTTGCAAAACTGCAGATTTGAGTGGCATTTCATGCTGTTTAATCATCTTTTTGATATGCCACATGTCAGGTGGATGGATTATCTTGGCAAAGGAGAACTGCTCACTAACAGGGATGTAAACAAATTAGTGCACAACATTTTATAGAAAAGCTTTTTGTGTGTATGGGAAATTTCGGGGATCTTTTATCTCAGCTCATGACACATGGGACCATCACTTTACATGTTGCGTTTATATTTTGATTCAGTATAGATATATATATATGGTACTTACAGAAGACAACTCCAACACATATGACTCCTATGATTCCCATTATTATCATCATCTGAAAAAAAAAACGATATAAAAACTTCAAATATGAACACTTCTATATTATCCCTAACACATTTCTGTATCATGTTTAATCTGGAGAGGGCTGAATCTAAAATCCCTTCAATGTTACTTAGTTTCTCATCATGACAGCTGTAACCTTGCTCTTTGCATATACACTACATGACCAAAAGTATGTGGACACTTGCTCATCGAACAACTCATTCCAAAATCATGGGCATTAATATAGAGTTGGTCCCCCCTTTGCTGCTATGACAGCCTCCACTTTTCTGGGAAGGCTTTCCACTAGATTTTGGACATTGATGCGAGGACTTGCTTCAATTCAGCCACAAGAGCATTAGTGAGGTCGGGCACTGATGTTGTGCGATTAGGCCTGGCTCGCAGTTCCCGTTACAATTCATCCCAAAGGTGTTTGATGGGGTTGAGGTCAGGGCTCTGTGCAGGCCAGTCAAGTTCTTCCACACCGATCTTGACAAACCATTTCTGTATGGAGCAAACTGTTGGGTTTCCATGGCCAAAAAGTTGGAAGCACAGAATTGTCTAGAATGTAATTGTATGCTTTCGTGTTAAGATTTCCCTTCACTTGAACTAAGGGCCTAGCGAAAACTATGCTTGGCCATGGATACCCATTTGATGAAGCTCCCGACACTTCAGCACTCGCCGGTCCCATTCTGTGAGCTTGTGTGACCTACCACTCCGCGGCGGAGCCATTGTTGCTCCTAGACTTTTCCACTTCACAATAACAGCACTTACAGTTGAGCGGGGCAGCTCTAGCAGGGCAGAAATCTGACAAACTGACTTGTTGGAAAGGTGGCCTCCTACGATGGTGCCATGTTGAAAGTCACTGAGTTGTTCAGTAAGGCCAGTCTACTGCCAATGTTTGTCTATGGAGATTGCATGGCAGTGTGCTCGATTTTGTACACCTGTCAGCAGCGGGTGTGGCTGAAATAGCCAAATCCACTAATTTGAAGTGGCATCCACATACTTTGTATATATAGTGTATATTGCTTGCTGTTGCTTCTCTCCATCTCTCGCATGATTATTTACAATGTACAGTAGATCAGCTACTGATTATAAACAGATCAAACTGTAGTGCGTCACATAGGCCGGGATTCAATCCAAGAGCAGCGGACTGGAAAGCCAACCTTTTTAAAGGCAGCTGATCATCTTCGCAGTGGCAGACCACGTGTAACAACACCTGCACAGGATCGGTACAGCCGACCATCACACCTGCAGGACAGGATGGCAACAACAACTGCCCGAGTTACACCAGGAACGCACAATCCCTCCATCAGTGCTCAGACTGTCCACAATAGGCTCAGAGAGGCTGAACTGAGGGCTTGTAGTCTGTTGTAAGGCAGGTCCTCACCAGACATCACCAGCAACAACATCAGCTATGGGCACAAACCCACCATCGCTGGACCAGACAGGACTGGCAGAAAGTGCTCTTGACTGACGAGTCGCAGTTTTGTCTCACCAGGGGTGATGGTCGGATTCGCGTTTATCGTCGAAGGAATGAGCGTTACACCGAGGCCTGTACTCTGGAGCGGGATCGATTTGGAGGTGGAGGGACCATCATGGTCTGGGGCGGTGTGTCACAGCATCATCGGACAGAGCTTGTTGTCATTGCAGGCAATCTCAATGCTGTGTGTTACAGGGAAGACATCCTCCTCCCTCATGTGGTACCCTTCCTGCAGGCTCATCCTGACATGACCCTCCAGCATGACAATGCCACCAGCCATACTGCTCGTTCTGTGGGTTATTTCCTGCAAGACAGGAATGTCAATGTTCTGCCATGGCCAGCAAAGAACCCGGATCTCAATCCCATTGAACATGCCTGGGACCTGTTGGATCAGAGGGTGAGGGCTAGGGCGATTCCCCCCAGAAATGTCCGGGAACTTGCAGTTGCCTTGGCGGAAGAGTGGGGTAACATCTCACAGCAAGAACTGGCAAATCTGGTGCAGTCCATGAGGAGGAGATGCACTGCAGTACTTAATGCAGCTGGTGGCCACACCAGATACCGACTGTTACTTTTGATTTTGACCGCCCCCCCCCTTTGTTCAGGGACACATTATTCCATTTCTGTTAGTCACATGTCTGTGGAACTTGTTCACTTTGTATCTCAGTTGTTGAATCTTGTTGTGTAAATATTTGTATGAACAAATGTGAAATTTGCTGAAAATAAACGCAGTTGACAGTGAGAGGACGTTTTTTTTGTTGTTGCTGAGTTTAGAAACAAAAGCACTATAATACTGCTGCAGCACGTCCAATGTGGATTATATGCCAAGAAGACGTAAGCATGACTATGACACTACTGCAAGCCAATCATCAAATCACATTCCTTTCTAAAGACCTTTTTACATCAGCAATGACCTAAACAGGTACATCGGTGTGATGTGGTTTATGCCTGTATGGCAAATAATAATTCAACTTCAGAGAGAGGTTAGCCGTGATGAATATTATATTAGAGCCGGCTCTGTAGAGCATAAGAGAGGAGAAAAATACAAATAAACTATTGGGGGCGGAGACTGGATGACTGAGATTATACAAGGGGATCGTGAGCAAGAGGGCAAAAGAGAGAGGGAGAGAGAGGAAGCGAGGGTTAGTACATAACAGAGGAAGAGAGGAATAGAGGGAGCATGCATTAGAGTGAGAGGGAGAAAGGGATGAGCTGTAGGGGTTACATCACGAGTCGAGCCACAGCTGAGTTTATAATCCTGCACCACACTGTAATCCAGATTGGGATTTCTAACCACTCCCCCTCCTCAATGGACACACGTGATTGGACAGGCGACGGGACAGCCATCTGTGCTCAAAAGCAGAAGGGGGTGGTTGGGGGTTGGTTGAGAGTTTATAAATTCATGCTGTGAGAAAGGTGGATTGAAGCATGGTTGATAAAAGGATCTACATTTTGTGTCTAGTAAGGGCTCTATTCAATCCGTATCGCCAAAGTTCAACGTTACAGTGTGATTGAAATTTCAAGGCAATGTTCCCATGTTAGTGGCTGCATTCACGATAAAAAACGTTGCATATGTCGGCTCAACTGGAAATTCCCATTACATTTCTATCGTGCAATCTGTAACACTTCAGCGGTACAGAGTGAATAGAGCCCTAAGTGAAGTCACAGGAGAAAGGAGAAAACAAAGGCCTAAGATGGTAGTTGTAGGGGCAAAGGGTCACATAGACTGGCAGGATTTGCACTTTTGGGAATGTTCTGTTGGTTCCATATTCTGTTGGTTCCAGGTAAGCTCAGTCAAGCGCAGCTAAAGTGAAGGATTTCAAATACTATGTGAACCTAGGTCTGATATGTTGGAGAGAGAGTGCTCTCTGGATAGGGAAATAATTTGTATAAAATGGCTGAGCACTGGAAATACCCCAATACCTTATCATGATATACAGTTAGTGTGTGACAGCCATGCTATGGTAGCCTGCACTATGCAAGCCTAAGCATAAAACAGCAAACTCACTTTATAATTAAAGTGACCTATGTGAAGGTTATTTCACAAATGACTCCTGCTTGTGTGAAGAGTTGCACGAGACCTGAAGACTTATGTTAGCCCCCTGAAGTAATGCCTAGGCGTTAACTCAGAGGGCTAATACAGACCTGCGGCGCGCAGGAGAACTGGGTTTGACCCCAGTCGGTCACATACGCACAAACACGAACCTTGAGGTTTTTCCACCAGTACTTGTTCTTCAGCTTGGCAGCACTGCTCTCGAACTGTGAGGCCCCGGCTTGTAGCGCGTCGGCCCTGTCGTCCAGCTCCGACAGTCTCTGATCCCTCTCCAACACCTTGTCCACGTTCACACGCATGATGTCCACAACCTATAGGAGACAGGAGTAGAAAGGAGTGGACAGTCGGCATCATGCTAGTTTGTCTTTACCAGACCTCAGCACTGTATTCTTGTTGATGAAGAAACCTACAGGTATCTGCCAAAATAAAGGAAACACCAACACAAAGTATCTTAATAGGGCGTTGGGGCACCACGAGGCAGAACAGCTTCAATGCACCTTGGCATAGATTCTATACGTGTCTGGAACTCTATTGGGGGGATGTGACACCATTCTTCCACAAGAAACTCCACTATTTGGTGTTTTGTTGATGGTGGTGGAAAACGCTGTCTCAGTCGCTCCAGAATCTCCCATAAGTGTTCCGTTGGGTTGAGATCTGGTGACTGAGACGGCCGTGGCAGATGGTTTACACCATGTTCATGCTCATCAAACCATTAGTGACCAAGAGTTCCCTGTGGGGGGCATTGTCATCCTATGGGGGCATAGCCATGGTAGCCAAAATAATAGCCTGCCCAACATTTATTTATACATGAGCCTAAGCACGATGGGATGTTAATTGCTTAATTAACTCCTCAACCACACCTGTGGGGAAGCACCTTCTTTCAATATACTTTGTAGCCCTCATTTACTCAAGTGTTTCCATTATTTTAGTCAGTTACATGTAGAACGTCTGCAGTGGAGGATAGCATTGCCCCAAATGGTCAGGAAATCAATTCTGACAGAGTAGAAGTAATGTGAACTTTTAGCTGCTAATGTCAGTGATGTACGGTAGATGGTAAGGACAGGGTCAACATTACCCAATGACCAGGTAATCAATCACGCCTGAACAGAACGGATGTTGTGAATCGTTGGTTGAACGCTACGGTATTTCAATAGCAACGTTTTTACCTCTGTGGGCCCTCTTCATCCTCATTATGGGGGATTACAAAGGATGTGTAAAAACCTAAACTTTAAAAGGTTGATGTGACTCACACAGATGGCTAGAGAATGCGTCAGGTCGTCTCTGTGATCAATGTTTTCGGCCCCAATGTTATCAGCCCCCTCTCACAGACTCGTCCCTCTTTTCTTCGATTATTCTTCCTTTTATGGACCACTCATCCTTTAATCCCTTCCTGCCTCCCATCACCTTGCCCATCTTCTCCACCTAGGACCCCCGTCCTCCCATCGTTCTTGACTTTGATTTTCTCAGGAAACAATTGTCATCTTACGTCGTACTACAGTAAAGAGTGTACCCTTCATCCTTTCCTCCTTCCCTCTATTCATACCCTTCATTATCGTCTCATCCCACCTTCCACCTGGTCTTTATAATAGTTTGCTTCACATATACGCCTTCTGTACATCCCTGACAGATAAAGGTTGCTTACATGATCGTCTAAATAAATGAATCGCACTGACATATCAAGAGGGCAACACTTTTAAAAAACGGCCCTATTCTCAGAGTCTTACCTCGTCCACCTGTGCCTGTGTCTGCTGTAGCCGTCGGTTACTGGTGAGGTTGGGTGCTGCGCCCGAAGGCCCCCCCTCTCCCTCAGCGGCTCCCGAGGTTCCTGCGTCTGGGGTCGACCTGTGGAGAGAGAGGCATTATGTTCCTAACAACAGCAACTGTGTACCTGTTTGACATTTTACTGCTAGTTAGGAACTAATATCATAACCTTTTTGCTGCAAGCACATAGACTTTGATTTTTATCCGATCTTGCTAAGCCATATAGTAAGTAGGCTATACTAGCATTAGCATCTAAGTGAAGAATAACTGAAGTGGGCCTCTTCAAACACTAACTATTAATAAGCAGTTTTTGTCAGTTGTTTTTATATATCTGCTATGGTATACAATTGTCCATATCGTGTTTAAACTATAAAAGCAAATCATATCATCATGTCTGAGTAAACTCTGACCAAACAACCACTCTGGTTTTGATTTGGTACAGAGCCTGTATTAGACAGGCTTGATTTCCACTGGCAAAATGGAGAGGGATTAGTGGGGGAAAAAGCCATGAAGGCTGCTCTTAACAAAGATGGATGCATCTTGTTTCAGATAAACAAGCCAGGCAGAGTGCGGTAGGCAAGTGACCGAGTTGATGAAAAAACTATCAAAATGATATTTTTTTTAAACACTACAACACTTCAATAAAAGCCCATATGAAGTTGAGCACAGTGATGAATATTGACTGAGTCATTGATGAATGAGGCATTCTACCAATGATATGGTGAGACTGACAATATATTGAGAGACATGTAAGTTTAACGTTTCATTGTAATAGGCCTGCTATTTGATTGTTTCGGGTAGACTATTGGAATACTAAAATAAATATACAACAGCAACTATTTTAATAGCGCTTTAGCTTAGCAGGACCTTAACCCATAATTCAATTGAGTTGACAACACCAAAACAAACACTTTCTCTAACGTCCTAAAATCATTGTTTAACACACCGTTTCAGACACTATTTTAGAAATACATCGTATACATTTAGCTGGATTTAAAAACAGGATACAATTCAGTTTACTCACATGTCGATGGTAGCTGCTTTATAATAAATAATCCGCTTTCAAGGGAGAGAGGGCGGGCTCGCACAGTGAGAGAGAGCGAGAGAGAGAGAGCGAGAGAGAGAGAGCGAGAGAGAGAGACTATAGCTATGTTTGTGAAAGTAGTACTATCCACAGACAAGGGAACGATTGGTTCAGTACTCCGTAGGAATCCAGACGTCTTCTGTCACTTTGGTCCAATTTATTCCAAACTCTCTGCTGAAACAACTGCGATGCGCCGCCTGTGGATAATGTCGTTGAGCCTTTGACGCACGACTCGCAGTCGGCAGGCACACAGAGTGATGCAGCAGGTTCCCTTGTGTATGTGACCGTCCCAATCGATGGTTGTAAAAACACTTATATTTGAAGTCAAAACTCTAGATCACAAGTTTTGGAGCGATATAGTCGACTATTGAAAAATATAGCCAATGGAAATGATCACTTGCTTCTGAGAAAAGTGCGCTCTCTCAGAATGTATAATTCCATCAGAAAAACTACAGCTGCTCTGACCTGCTTTTGTGAACCTCTAGGGAGAGCATACTGCTTTGTTTCGGTTATCTCAGACCAATGATGCTTGAAAGTAACTAATGTCAGCTTCTAAGAATAAATCCACAGAAATTGAACTAGCTCAACATACAGTGAGTGATGGGAGTGAGTGCGTCTGTGTGCTGGTTGCTTCGAGCTTATGCATAAGCAAGAAATCCTGTTTAGGCAGCAGATCATTATGAAGTTGAGGTCATCTGTAGTGGTCACGTAGCAAAAAGCCTCTCCAGCAATGACTTCAAAATAGTCACTCGTTTCTTGTTTGACTTTTAGGAAAATCTAAACGGAAAGCGAATTATAAAATAATTTGGGAGTATGGGCCTGAGGGGGGGGGGGGGAATTCTGTCATGGAAATTAATAGAAACAAACTCCAGGGACCAGTCTCCTTCAAGACATTTTATTCTGTACACCACTTCCATTAATACATTGACAGATTGTTTCCCTTTGTTTCCAGAAACCTAGAGGTTGATCAGTAACACAGATACAGTGTACACACAGTCCCAGATCAAATATATTGGTCTCACAGGAGTACATGTCATAGTTTGCAACCCCTTAAATCAATCTAATCTTCCTTTACAAGGCTGCTGTTTGACAAATTCATATTGGGAAAAAAAATCACCTGCGTTTCAAATAATGTTGAGACTGGACATGTCATGTTTAACTCTTGACCACATACAATCGTGTTATTTGACGGCTGTTACTGATATTCACATTTCAACAGATGGATTTATTTACATTTCCATTTTTTCAAAAGTTTACTTGCTGAGCTTCTGTACACAGTTGCATGAAGAGGTATGGTAGTCTATTGGTCGCTATGGTGATAGAAGTCTTCAGACTGCTTTTGCTGTGTGGCTTGCTTCTTTCTGTACATTTGTCTGTGTTGACTTTTTTTGCGGTAAAGATTAGAGAAATAACTAGGCAGACATTCATGTTTTTATCATATGAAAGATATGTTTTGAATCCCCAGAGAGGTTGAACAAGTAAACTCTGAAACAATTCCTGCTATTGTTATAGACAGACATACACTACATGGCCAAAGGTGCAGTATGTGGATATCTCTGTTTATTATCATCACGTGTAGGCCTATAGATGTCTCCTTTTTTCACGCATTTCTGGAACTTTGGCTACCAGATTTGTGCCTTTTGTGCACTACTTGCAGATGCTACACTAAATGACCAAAAGTATGTGGACACCTGCTCGTCGAACATCTTATTCTGAAATCATGGCCGGTTACATGGAGTTGGTCCTCCCCCCTTTGCTGCTTTAACAGCCTCCACTCTTCTGCGAAGGCTTCCCACTTGATGTTGGAACAATGCTGCGGGGACTAGCCTCCATTCAGCCACGAGAGCATTAGTGAGGTCGGGCATTGATGTTGGGAGATTAGGCCTGGCTCGCAGTCAGTGTTAAACTTCATCCCAAAGGTGTTCGATAGGGTTGAGGTCAGGGCTCTGTGCAGGCCAGTCAAGTTGTTCAACACTGATCTCGACAAACCATTTCTGTATGGACCTTGCTTTGTGCACGGGGGTATTGTCATGCTGAAACAGGATAGGGCCTTCCCCAAACTGTTGCCACAAAGTTGGAAGCACAGAATCGTCTAGAATGTCATTGTATGCTGTAGCGTTAAGATTTTCCCTTGAACTAAGGGGCCTAACCCGAACCATGAAAATCAGCCCCAGACCATTATTCCTCCTCCACCAAACTTTACAGTTGGCACTATGCATTGGGGCAGGTAGCGTTCTCCTGGCATCCGCCAGACCCAGATTCATCCATCGGACTGCTAGATGGTGAAGCGTGATTCATTACTCCAGAGAATGCCTTTCCACTGCTCCGAAGTCCAATGGTGGCGGGCTTTACACCACTCCAGCCGGCATTGCACATGGTGATATTAGGCTTGTGTGTGGCTGTTCGGCCATAGAAACCCATTTCATGAAGCTCCCGACAAACAAACCTTGTGCTGAAGTTGCTTCCAGGGGCAGTTTGGAACTCGGTAGTGAGAGTTGCAACCGAGGACAGACGATTTTTACAGCTGAGCCGGTGTTGCTCCTAGACGTTTCCACTTCACAATACAGTTGACCGGGGCAGCTCTAGCAGGGCAGAAATGTGACGAACTGACTTGTTGGAAAGGTGGCATCCTATGATGGAGCCACGTTGAAAGTCACTGAGCTCTGTAGTACGGGCCATTCTACTGCCAATGTTTGTTTACGGAGATTGAATTGCTGTGTGCTTGATTTTATACACCTGTCAGCAACAGGTGTGGCTGAAATAGCTGAATCTACTCATTTGAAGGGGTGTCCACATACTTTTGTATATATAGTGTATAGATGGTTTAGCCTACTGCTAAGGCATTCCCAAGAGTCAATGTGAATGTTTAAGATACACAGACAAATATTCATACTGCCAGAAGTAGTATATAACCCATCAATTATAACCCTTGAAATAGATTCTGCGCAAAGCAGTGTATCTCAGAAACTCACAGTGTCATTTTAAACCCTGCACAAAATAATATCCACAGAGGTAACCTACATACATGCACACCAACAGGTATACTAGCTTTTTGTGTATCCATGAGAACACCCAAAGACACTCACAATACAATGGGACACCTTTTCAGCCATACTGTCTGAAATCACTTTCTGAAATTCACAGTGTACACTTACATGTTATTTACATTCAGTAGGCTAACAGCTAGTGAAGGTGTTATATTTGAGCATTTGTACACAGCGTCACAATTACTGTTCAACACAAGATCATTTTGTGCAACTTTAGATGTGGAGATTTACAAAACTGTACAAAGTAGGGGGAAAGGTTTTTACAAGACGCGTTCAGACATCAATAAACAAAGGAGCGGCCCGATTGAATCGTGTAGTTGAAATTTAAAGGTCATTTCCAATTGAGCCGACATGAGTAGCGTTTACCGTGAATGTGCGGTCTCCGCGAACACAGAAATCTTTGAATGTCAATCGTGCGATAAACGCCGATCTTCTACGCTGATTGAATCGAGCCCTTAGAAAGGATTGTTGTTTACGTTTTCCTCCAACTGTAAACATTGAGCATGTTCAAGCGCAATGAAACTTTGCTACAACCACAGATCTCACAAAGCAAATGGTTAAACACACTCGGTGGTCTACCCGTGCTCAGATAAATGAAGGTCGCGCGCTATGTAAATATTGTCACCGTTCCCGAGTGACCTTGAACGAGCTCCTAAAGCAGCCTGCTAGCAGTATGTTTTATCGACCTGAACAGGATTAATATCACACCAACAGGTATACTAGCTTATCCCTTTGTCCGAGGCCTTTAAACTCATACCTCTTAGGCTCTCGATTTTAAAAAAGCGCACCAAAACGGCAGTCGAATCAGATAGCTTTTCCCCCCCAATGCAGGTGAAGATGAATTCACTGCTGACTGGGTATGTTTTCACTTGCATTGAGTGAGTGCTTTTATAGGACGCGTTTATGTGGGTTGTGACATCAACACTATCCACATGCAGTATGCTCCTATGTTTGGTTCTAGTTTGGGATTACAGCAATGTGCATGACTGTACAAAGCTAATGGTCCCAATGGTTTTCTTTTAAATCTAAACTTTTGAGAATAATTATATCGATGGCTTTTGTGAAATGTCTTTGCAAAACGACATAATATCATGCTGGGCATTTCATCTAAAAAAAAAAACATATCAACTGTCATACTTTCATTGTTGCAATTGTAATAGAAAATAAATAGCAATAAAAATAAGTTATTTATTCATTTAAAAAAAAATACTTGTAGCTATCTGAATTTCAATGAGGAATGAAAAAGGGCTGAAATGAATAAAGTGCATGAATATGTAACCAAGCAAAGTAAATAACAAAGTTGTGAACCTCTCTGTTAATAACATGTTGTGTCCATACGAATGTTGTGAACCTCTCTGTTAATAACATGTTGTGTCCATATACGAATGTTGTGAACTTCTCGGATAATAACATGTGTACATATGAATGTTGTGAGATTGATTAAAAAGGCTTTACATCCTTGAATCTTTCTATATGCTTCTCAGAAATTGTATCCATACTTTCAAAATGGGGAAAATGGAATGAGAAGGATATTAACTATAAAGAAAATAGATTTTCATCGATGGCTATCAACAGCTCGGCCCCTTTCCCTTTAGCAAACTGTAAATGTTCATTTTGTTCAGATGTGACAGACTGCTATATAATGACTTATCCTGTGCCAATTTTTTGCCAATGGTGCATTTTTTTTGTTTTTTTGCCTTCAAAAATTCTGCTGATGTTTCAAATCTGTAACTGCAATGTAACATAAGGCATCTATTCCACAAAAACCGTGTGCAAATTGTTTCCGGTTGAATCTTGATACATATAGCAAGATCAATGGGCAAACTTAAACAAAAAGGTATATATTTTGATCGTTCATATCATAGAAATATCACAATGTTAAGAAATCCAATTGATTTCCTTTTCTAAATGCCATTTTGTCCTATCAGATTAGGTGTTGTAATAACCTGAACCACAAGAGGGCAGTGGTGACTTATGGCCCTGGAAAGAGTCTGCTGGCTTTACATCATTTATGGCAAAAAAAATGTAAACAACAGCACTATCCAGACTATGGTACATCTACAGGGCATCATCAGTAAGGATTAGGACTTCCTCCATGGTAAGTGAGGGACCGTACCACTATTAACCTTGGTGTCACAGTAGGGTTCATCACTTTCAGAGTCTGCGGGTGGGGACACCTTACTCCTCTCCTTCTCTCCGTCATCAGAGTCCTCCATGGCCGCAGTAACGAGAGGGGGAGACTTCCTGAAAGGGAGACGGCGAGGCGGAGTCAATACAACTGCCAATGACCTTGAGACAAGACGACCCAAACAGTCCGTGCTCATAGCCTGGTCCCAACGCTGTTTGTGCCGTCTTGCCAGCCCCTATGGTCATTGGCGTTATAATGACCATAGGAGATGGCAAGACGACACAAACAGATCTGGGATTAGGCTACCATACTCACAGACAGGTCAATGTAATGACATATGGATTCTATCACTATCAGTACAGTTGGGAGAATTAAAGAGTTAACCTGTACTGTAACATATGTGTAATAGATGCATCCCCAGCACATATTTCACAAAATTAAGAATTGTATTTCGTTACATGGGTTATTGTTAGATGATTACGAATGAACCAGGTGCTTGGCATCACCCTGCGAGAGGATTCAGTTCCAGCATAGATCTCATTCCTCTTGTTATCTACCACCGCTTTCTGGTGTCTAATACCAGCCGTATCTCTAGGTATCTCTAGGGTAACTCTTTGACTGTTTGGATATCTCATACAGGTATCTCATACTGATATCTCATACCTAGGGTATCTTTTTGAGCGTTTAGAGTGTTCAGCACCATGCGGAGGTGTCTGATACCTGTCTCCACTCTGGGTGATGAGTCTCCTGCACGTCTCCATCTGCACGTCCAGGCCTCGCTTCATGGAACACATCTCCATGTACTCGTGCAGGTGTCGGTTCATGTCACTCTTAGCCGTGGCCAGCTCCAACTGCGGGGAACCAACGTAAGACATTCGCTCCGGTTTAAATTGTCACCAGAACAATTTTTTTTTTTTGAGTAATGAGGGCCAGGATCTTTGCAAGTGCAAAACCAAAGGCCGCAGTCATTTGCATAAATCTTTTTTTATTTTTCGGTGTTTGCTTTTTTGGTTGATTGTGTTTGTACTTAGCAATGAATTTAGCAATTTAGCGAATAAGAGGACGACTTCTGGAAAGGAGCTCTATTAAAAAAATAAAGAGACTATATCACCTTCAATTTGTTAGTTCAATTTAACTTATCATCTGCACAGGAACTCATTTCAACAGTAACTCATGTAAGCATATGGAATGGCCGTCTTGTTCATTTCCATAATATAATAATCTCAGAGAAACTTCGATGTATTTATGGCTCTGTTTACAGCAGTGCTTCATCGCTCTCTGCAGGCTTTATAAATAGCCTTCTCATGCCGCAAAGTCCTCATATTGTACAAATAGCAGCGGGAAAACTGGTACTTAGAGAAGGGCTTTGTTTGTGTGAGTGTGTGTGTACGTGTGTCTCACCTCGATCTGGTCGATGGTCTCCTGATACTCCTTCTCTCTGGTCTGGAAGAGGGACTCTGTGTCCTGTATTACCTTCTCTATGGACTCCTCCTGCTGTTGCTGCTGTTGTTGCTGTTGTGTGTGTGTGCGCGAAAGAGAGAGCGTGAGAACATTGTTTTGTGCTAATTTGCCTAATATGAATGAGATGAAAAGAACTTCAATCAGTATATGTAAATCTAAAACACTTATCATTCATTGCCCTGCCTCTTTTTTCTGATATTGTCTACAGATTTTTTTTAAATTGTCACTATTATTTAAATTGTCCACTCATGATTAACCAGATTTTTATTGGGAATGAGATTGACTAACAGTACCGGGGTAAATCAAGATAAGTGTGTGTGTGTGTGTGTGTGTGTGTGTGTGTGTGTGTGTGTGTGTGTGTTACCAGCTTATCTACATTACACTGTGATCCAGGGATCAGGACATGCCAATGTCACAGTCGTACATGCAATGTGTTAAGTAGGACACAGACACACAGATACGGCAGCCCAACCATAAGAATGATTGACAAGCAGGAAGTACAGTGGCTTTGGTGAAAGCATGCCCATTAACACAGTTCTGGGATCAACTTAGCCTAGCCAGCTCCTAACATGAACCATTACATTGGTAAATACATAACTGATCTTAGATCAGCCAGTGTCTAGCGGCAAGTATAGTGGCTTACCTCCCCCTGTGTCTCCACTGCCCCCAGAGTGTATCCTGGGAAATCCTCCCACAGCAGCAGAGTCTCCTCAGTCTCCTCCCAGGCCAGGCTGTCACAGTCGTCCTCAAACTCACACTCCCTCCTGCAAGACCAACAATAGTATGGCTTACCAGTTGTACATCTATTTATAGTTCACTGGCCGACTCTGGTCCACTCACATCTTACAAGCGACAGACTCTAGTCCTGGAGATCAGCAGTGTGTAGGATTTTTATCCAGCTCAAACTCTTAACAGTCCGGATTCAAATAACCACGGTCTGAAATTTAGACCACAAGCTTTTGAAGTGTGTTTAGTGCAGAGTGGCTCTCCAGGTGTGACGTTGGAGACTTCAGCAAGACCTCGATTGCTGACCATAACCTACATAGTTAAAGAGCAGCCAGAGAACTCACAACTGGTTCAGCATCCTCTGCATTTCCTCATTGATCTGATTGGCTGACGTGCTACACGACTCCTCATCCTTGCCCGCCTCGCTCTCAGAGATGCTGGTTGGTTCGTCCCCGTCGCCGCCTTTAACCGATTGGGCCGCCTGTTTCCGGGGCCGGCGGGTCAGAGTGGAAGGAGGTGTGGCCATCTGCTAGATAAAGGTGTAACAACTGTGTAATAGCAGTGCAATAAAGGTGTAATGAACATGGTTTTTAAGGTGTAATAACACAGGTGTGAGTTGACCTAGAAGATATGAGTGGACTTGCCTCCAAAGATTCGGTCACGTGGTCATTATACTATTTAGCTAGAATTAGCTTACCCTGGAAAAAATCCTACACGTAACCATTACGGTGGTAAATGCTAAGCTAAGTTGTACTTAAATCCATGTCTAGGGGCTACTTAACAGATAGTGTAGTTAGTAGTATAGCGGCCTATGAGCGGTCCTGACCTGGAAGATCTGGATCATGTCTTCACAGTTCCTCTGCTGGGCCACATCACACAGGCGAGCTGTGATGTCGATGCGTCTACAGATGTCCATGTCCACCTTCATGGCTTTCTCCTGGATCTTACTGTCCAGGTCCGACAGGTTCTGATAAAGAGAGCGGAGAGCGAGTGACACTCGCAAAAGGAAATATGTGTTCCCAAATCTCCTTTGTATTTTTCAAAGACATTTCCGAAGCAAACTGTACCAATACCATAAAAGTATCGAGATTTTGTAACTCAAAAACGAGTGGGACTACTTTTGAAGTATACAAATCTCAACAACTTTTGGGGTGAGCTATTCCAACAGTGCTACGAGGGACTCACGTTGCTCATAAGGCCTTTGAAGAGGACCAGCTCAGCTTTCAGCTGTTTCACCCTGAGGGCCAGCTCATCCTGACACACCTCACTCTCCTGGAGGTCCTGTACACACACACACACACACACACACACACACCAAGAGCCTAATTTGCATAGCACTTATGACATAACATATATGAGTATAAGTACACCAAATCAACAAAATGGGTGGTGTATTGTATAGTTAATTTGTAGTTCTTTCTAGCTAAAGTTACAAAATACACTCTCTATTGCTGCTTTCCAATCAACCCAGCTGATCTGAGGTGGAATCATAATGTTAGTGTGAAGTATTAAAGGGATCATGTGCAGTTCAAACAATAACAAAGCAGCCACCCGCCACATGTTTAGGTAAACAGCTTAGGGATGGGGCTGGAGAAATGTAACCAATATCAAATTCATAAACAGCGCTATGGACACAAGGACTGACCATCCATGAGCTCAAAATGATAGTTTGACCATGTTTTAAAGCTATACAGGGGTTGTTTACAATTACATTGTTTACAAACAATGGCGTTAAACACACTTATGCACTGAACAAAAATATAAGACGCATCATGCAACAATTTCTAATATTTTGCTGAGTTACAGTTCACATAAGAAAATCTGTCAATTGAAATAAATTCATTAGGTCCTAATCTAATCTGGGTGGGCCTGGGAAGGCATAGGCCCACCCACTTGGGAGCCAGTCCAGCCAATCAGAATATGTTTTTCCCCAAAAAGGGCTTTATGACAGACAGAAATACTCCTCAACACCTCCATTGCTCTCCCCTCTCTGATAATCCTGCAGGTGAAGAAGCCAGATGTGGAGGTCCTGGTCTGGTGGCTTATGGTAGAGAAATTAACATTACATTCTCTGGCAACATATCTGCAGTCAGCATGCCAATTGCACGCTCCCTCAAAACTTGAGACATCGGTGGCATTGTGTTGTGTGACTAAACTGCACATTTTAGAGCGGGCTTTTATTCTCCTCAGCATAAGGTGCACCTGTGTAATGATCATGCTATTTAATCAACTTATTGATATGCCACACCTGTCAGGTGGATGGATTATCTTGATAAAGGATCAAATTCTTACTAACAAATTTGTGCCCAACATTTGAGAGAAATAAGCTTTTTGTGCATATGGAACATTTCTGGGATCTTTTATTTCAGCTCATGAAACCTGGGACCAACACATGTTGCTTTCTATTTTTATTCAGTGTATTTTGGGTTCTGAGGGGGTTAGACAGTTGGACTAAGCTCATGAGGTATTTATAGGTTTTATTCTTCAAGAATTAATGGCTTTATATCATGAATTAAAAAAAACTGTACGTAGCAGATTGCCCTTTATCATTGACACAGCTAAGGGCTTACCTCCTCCAGCTCAGCCACTTTCTCCTGGAGGTCCACTCTGACTGTGTACTCTTCCTCCCATCTATTGAAACACACACACACCCTATTGTTGAGAACGGAGATTGATGAGCGAGTCATCACACACCATCATCACGCTCTTCTCTTTTAGGAACAGTATTGACGTCAGTATTCACGGTTATAACGACACTGCTTCCAGACAGCCAGTGTCAAAGACGCAAAGATACAACTTCAACTTAGACACCCAATTTTAGCAGCTCAATCCCACAATTGCCATTATTGTCTACTAGGGTACTCCAGAACCTCAATTATTGCAACCATCTGTGACTGAGGGTAGATCACTTTGCCCAATGCCAAAAATAGTCAAATAATAACACTGGTTACAAATACCAGAGAGACAGAAATCAGACAGAGAGCCTAAGACCATGTACTATAAGCTACAGTGTTGAGTTCATGCGGTTCAATAAAGTTTGACGGTGTTTGAATCCATGTTGTGTGCCTGATCTCCCTTACTCAGCTGTGTTACGCAACAGATGCAGTATGCATGTAGAGCACGCGGCTGCGACACTTACAGAAGGTGAGAAGTGGTCTAGCCCAGGAGGGTGCATGTGCAATATTGCACATTGCCTATACGCACTGTTATCGGTCTGCTCAAGTGGGGATGCAGTGTATACAGTAGCCTGTTTTTAATGGTATACTTGGGCAGCCTATATTGCAAGTTGTACAAGCCATTAACGGTATACACTTCATAAATTGAATGGAAAATTAAGTTCTATTCCATCTTCCCACAGCCCCCTGGAAACTCATTAAACAAACACCAACTGTCTGATATTGCATTGTTATGAGAAAGTGGCTTTAAAATGAGATCCGAAGCAAATGATTGGAAATGTTTCCCTGTGAAGCCATTTGACCTTCTCCATAAAATAGAATTAGAGGAGGGTGTTTCGACTGGCAAGTCATAGAGGCTTGTAATCTGAGAGATGACGCTGCCTTGTCGCCATTAACATTCAGACAGTGGACTATAGGCTGTAGGGAAGGTTACTGGTGTCATTTAGTGATGTCCGCATCTTCTCACGGATGCTGCAGAGGGCGAGTGGCCGTAAGGGATGGGTAGAGGGGGTGTGAGAGAGAGAGAGAGAATGGAAAAGAGAGTTTGTGTGTGTGAGAGAGAGAGAGAAATAGTGGGAGCGGGAGGTGAATGAAAAAGAGAAAGAGTGAGAGAGAGAGAGAATAATGTGGAGAGCCTCTGGTGACACCACTAGCGGTCACAGCTTTCAGCACAGTGCTGCATTGCAGGTGCTGAGACAAAACGCAGAGGGGCGGAGGAGGGGGAGAGAGATGGGGGAAGGCCATGTAAGAGACAAAAACAAGTGTACTGCTGACTTCACTCCAGCCAATTCAGCCCTCTCTAGATAATCCTCCTATTGGATAAGAGATTGGCCAATGCTGTTCTTTTAAATGCTGTGCTCAACTATGTTTGAACTATGATCCCCTACAAGCCTATAGTGAATACTTGTGATGCCATATCATTTGGGGAGTACAGGGGCAATTTGAAGAAGGGCAAAAAGTAGAGCAGCTAAAACACTTCCAAGATTTACAGAGTAACCAGAAGCCATCTTATGGAGGATGATGACGAGGATGATGATGGATGACGACGACAAAAACAACAGAACCGATGTCTCTTCATTTCAACTCAGCTCTAAGCTACACAGTACTTTTGTAGCATGAGCATCAGCTGGACAACCCCAGAGCCTGTAATAAAGTTCTGCCTTATATTACAAGATACGCATGCAGCTCATCTAGACCTTGCATGGTGATGTAATGTTATTTTCTTGGGTTCTGGGGGTGTAATTTGGTATGAAGAAAGCAAAAACACTCAATGGTTGAACGGGTTCAAAATAGGCTACAGTTAGTTGAAATACATTGCACTCCACATTTGTAATAGGATAACCCACTGTAAATATCTCTAACGCAATCATTTTGCTAGTTTTCTATTCCTATTCTGACAAGACGTCGGCAGAACGACACTGAGGTGTTATGGACATGTAGCTATAAAACAGGATCACTGATTAGTAGACCCGGATGTGTGACTCGAGCAGGGCTGGAACAAAAGCCTCCACACCCCTTCGCTCTCCAGGAGGAGGGTTGGCCAATCCTGGGCTAGGGGTGTTGCGCTAATAATGATGGGCTAGAGAAACAATAAATGACATCACACATCAGGCCTACAAGTGACAATAACATCGGCTTAAGGACCCAGATCTTTAACCATGATAGTCCAGACGGCTTCATCCATACCTGCATTTATACTCATCCCTCTCTCGTTTCACCTTGCCCAACACGTTGTACAGGGCCCGTATCTCAGGGGTGATGGTGTCGATTTGAACACCTACGCCGTCCGTTTGGGCACAAGGCACACCCATATCTGTCACGCGCGACTCCCTCCCTGTGCCAAACCTGCGGTCGTGGTTGTAGGACCACACGGTGCCGGGAAGGAACCGGGGAGGCGGGTTAGTAGACATACCAGTCCCAGAACTGACATATTTCTCGTTAATGTTGGATATAGGATTGGAAGTATCAGTAGGGGTTAATAAAGGACTGAGGCAAATATGTGGAGTGAGTTGGTTGGAATTGAGGTTGGCATTCGAGTCAGTCAGAGTCGAGTTCCTAAATACTGATTTGCTGTTGGACTCAAAGGAGGGAGTTATAGGCCTGTTGAGTGATGGAGAGAGAAGACCCCCAGGCAGGTATGCAGAGTTATTGACGTTCTGGAGGGGGATATGTCCGGGCCTAACTGCGATGGGCCCTACGAAACCAGTCTGGACTCCCATTTCCTTAGTCAATGGCTTTTTCCCGTGTCCTTCTGAATTGTCCTCATTGTTTTCCAAAGCCTGTTGAAGCTGCTTCTCCAAAGCTTTATTCCGACGCTCCAGTTCATGAACTTTAGCCAAAAAGCAACGGAAGCGCAAATTCAAGGTCTTGAGAACACTGATGTTGGAACCCAAGTCGTTACGCAGGGCCATCGCTGCGGGGGGCGGCGGTGCACGGTGCATGTTGTTCTGGTGCAAATAAGCGAGTCCTGAAGGTGGCAGCGAATTTATGTCCAGGCCAGATATGCCATCTTGTCCAAACCCGGTGTGCTCGCCCAAGATGAAGCCCGAGTCACCTGCACCGTATGAGTCTAGGCCTGTCATGGAATAATCAGAATTGCTCCCCATCTGGTTGTGCTGCTGTTGCTGAACCAGGAACGCGTTCTCCCCCAATAATGGATTCATGCTTGAGTATGAAAATCTGAAATGCTCAAAATCAGGCATCAAAACAGACTTCTTAATTTAGCTTGAAAGCTAACTGCTGATGCAAATAATAGCCAACTTGCTCTAAAACTATCCCTAAATAGCCTTAACCTATGACGACTTAGCTTATGCGTTCCACCAAGACATAATAAGAAAACCGGAAAACAAATCAAATAATTTATAGGCTATAGGTAAATAGGTGCTATTAAACAAGTAGCCTATTCCAGGTCTTAAAATTAGACGCGCCAGTGATGGAAAGACCGCAGCAATCAAGCGGTGAAGGCTACGTAAGCTACCTGGCTGGCCGCAGTGCAACTACTAACTTTGGCGTAGGAGATAAGTCTCTTATGTGCTCCGACGTCCTCAAGTGACGCTGAGTGTGCCGTAAAACTCCTAAATTGTGAGCCATATTCGATTGAAATAAAGAATTTAAACAAAATAATTGAAACAAATAATGATGCTATTGGTGTTAAACACACATTATGATATCAATTAAAAGTGTCGGGAAATTCACTCAAGCCAAGCAGTAGCCTATCCAAAGTGAGGATGTCTATTGCGCGTTTACTTCAGTCATGGCGGTAGTTAAAAACCGCAGTGCCCTGTTTATTTCTGCCTGGCCCTCGTCTTGACTGCACGTTTACATTAGCAAAGATTGTGTGTAAAATTCTCTGCTCATATTGTCTAAAAGCTATGGGCTACTACTGGTTTATTGGAATTTTTGGGCCGTGTTTTGTGAAAAAGTAAGCCTCCACTTAGTTGAAATATATGCTACACATGTACATATACCCCCCAGTTATTCACTGTTAAAGTAATATAACAATTGCTCACTCACTGAAAATCTAGATATACCCTTGAAACATGCTCAGATACCATTAGTTTGAAAAATAAAATAATCCCCTCACAGTTTTGATCCTTTAAAAACACATTCACAAAATGCATTTTTTTTGTCAAATCCCTTTCATTTTAAAATTACACAGAATACATGGAATTATAATGAACATGAACATATGCAGTAGTAGTCAAAAGTTTGGACACACCCACTCATTCAAGGGTTTTCCCTTATTTTTTACATTGTAGAATAATAGTGAAGACATCAAAACGATGAAAAAACATATGGAATCGTGTAGTAAACAAAAAAAGTGTTAAACAAATCAAAATATATGTTATATTTGAGATTCTTCAAAGTAGACACCTTTTACCACGATGGCAGCTTTGCGCACTCTTGGCATTCTCTCAACCAGCTTCATGAAGTAGTCACCTGGAATGCATTTCAATGAACAGGTGTGCCTTGTTAAAAGTTAATTTGTGGAATTTCTTTCCTTCTTAATGCATTTGAGCCAGTCAGTTGCGTTTTGACAAGGTAGGGGTGCTACACAGAAGATTTGGTAAAATACCAAGTCCATACTATGGCAAAAACAGCTCAAATAATAAGAGAAATTACAGTCCATCATTACTTTAAGACATGAAGGTCAGTCAATCAAGAACCTTGAAAGTTTCTTCAAGTGCAGTTGCAAAAACCATCAAGCGCTATGATGAAACTGGCTCTCATGAGGACCGCCATGGGAATGGAAGACCCAGAGTTACCACTGCTGCAGAAGATAAATTCATTAGATTGCAGCCCGAATAAATGCTTCAGACTTCAAGTAACAGACACATCTCAACATCAACTGTTCAGAGGAGACTGCGTGAATCAGGCCTTTATGGTCGAATTCCTGCAAAGAAACCACTACTAAAGGACACCAATAAGAAGAAAATAATTGATTGTGCCAAGAAACACGAGCAATGGACATTAGACCAGTGGAAATCTGTCCTTTGGTCTGATGACACCAAATTTGAGATATTTGGTTCCAACCATTGTGTCTTTGTGAGACGCAGAGTAGGTGAACAGATGATCTCCGCTTAGTGGGACTATAATTTGTTTTTCAACAGGACAATTACCCCAAACACACCTCCAGGCTGTGGAGGAGGAGAGTGGTGGAGTGCTGCATCAGATGATCTGGCCTCTACAATCACCCAACCCCAACCCACTTCAGATGCTTTGGGATGAGTTGGACTGCAGAGTGAAGGAAAAGCAGCCAAGAAGTGCTCAGCATATGTGGGATCTCCTTCAAGACTGTTGGAAAAGCATTCCTCATGAAGCCGGTTGAGAGAATGCCAAGAGTGTGCAAAGCTGTCATCAAGGCTAAGGATGGCTACTTTGAAGAATCTCAAATATAAAATACATTTAGATTTGTTTAACACTTTTTGGGTTACTACATGATTCCATATATGTGATTTCATGTTTTTGATGTCTTCACTATTATTCCAGTGTATAAAACAGTAAAAATAAAGAAAAACCCTTGAAGGAGCAGCTGTTTCCAAACATTTGACTGGTACTGTATGTATGTATGTACATGTATTACAATGAAGCAAGCATGGCTTTGAATAGATGTTTTCTTTTGACTGGCTATACACCACCTTAAAACAACAGGCAACAACAGGTACATACAGCACAGAGGTCTATTAGGTCACCATTTTCAAAGGCTGAAAGGAAGATGTAGAATGAATTAGACTGCAATAAAACTGGAATGGAAATAACCAACACGTCACTTTTCAGACGAGCCATTATCTCTAATAATGGTTGTAATTTCAATGCACAGTTCTCCAACAAGTGTAACGTAAGTGAATTACATGTATTGGTATTGGAAAGAGTTGAGAGGTTAGGGGAATTCCCAAAAGACCCCAGAAAAATGAGAATTCCCTGGGGATCATTTAAGAATTCTTGGAGTAGAAAGACCTCCAATGTCAGGGACGTTGTTGCTGATCATCAAGCGCTGATGCTCCATTACGCGATTTCCTCTCGTTTGGTCGAGGACGGCTGAAATATGGGAAAATAACATTGATTTTATTTGACCATATTGACACATACATAAAAGTTGTGCATATATCCAAGGTTAAGTGTTGAATGTTGTACTTGCAGTCACTTGGATGAGTGGAGAGAAGAGCATGACTTGCTGACAGGGCACGCCCTCTTATTGTGGACAGATCGCTGTTGGTCATGAACTCCTGCCGCATCTTGTGTAGATCTCACCCCAGCATCTTTTCTAATGTCAATCTCTGGCCTGCCATCCACTGAAATGTCAGAAGGAATGAAATATTCACTAAGATCATCTTCCAATAGCATTTTGAACGTGTACTGTGTGTGTACAGTATGTCCCCCACAGGAATCGACCTAGGCATTAAAATCAGACTTATGCATCCTAGTGTAACAGGAAGAGATATTCACAGTTGGAAATGGAGGATGTTGCACTATTCTCAATGGTGGTTGTCACTGTCCTGGTAGAATTGTGTATACTGACTTGTAATTGAGGAAAATGGTGTTCTCTCAAAGGTGGTGGTGGTCTTTGTTCTAGTAAACTTGTCAGGATTTAATATACTTGAAGTTATGGATGTTGGTATCTTGTCAGTGGTTGTTTTGTTACATTGGTCCTGTCCTGAACAAGTGAAGGGGCAGAAACAATCAACATAAAGGGATAGTTTTCTACAGAAAGCCATGTGAAGCAAGCAATGCCTGCCATGCTTCTATAGAAATATTTTTCAAAATTGCTGAGAAATACTTAAATACAAATGCTATTACCACAATATCACTACGTTTTTGGAAGATCACTTTTCAAAAAAAAGTGTCTACCTGTTCGAACACAAAATCAATTGCAGTAGGATTGCAGTAAAAACCTGGAAAACTACCCCTTTAAGTGGGTGCACTCATTTTCCACAGTGACAATGTCAATTTGACCGACCTGTGTTAGGGGAGTGGACATAGGCAGTAAGACCTTGAATGGAGGAAAGTGCTTCTTCCTCATCAACAAGCAGGGCTGTGGGTACAGGAGCCATGCCTTTCTCTTTGCTTTGACTTGTGGATGTGGCATTGGTACGAGCAGCTGGGGTCGGGCTGGGAGAGGTGTTCCCAACATTATCTTCCTCCTCTATAAGACACAGAGAAAGAGCGCAAGATGGGGCATGTCAAACCCTTTCAGCCTTCAAATTTTAAAAGGCACAAGCTAACTTTGGCAATAAGACGAAGACAAACCCATTCATGTAATATTTACGATTTCCCCATCTGATAAATATGAGATCGCGAGGCCCATTCGAACACGCCATCGGACAGACAACTTCTCGTGCTTATCCCCAAAACGCAACACCTTTGATTCAGATGAGAAAAATAAAGTGTTTATTTTTCAGGAAAACTTCTAATTGTTTACATTGGTGATGATTTGAAGCAAGAGTATTTTTCATAAGTTACATGTTTATTTTGAAAAATGCAAATGTGATATTATAGCATGCATTATTGCTTTGGAATTGCCACACATTTGCATCTCGTGCCTCTGAGATGAATGGTAAATAAATACAGTTTCCAGCTCTTGCTAACCCTGAACGATGTCCTCTTGATCACTGACCATATTCGTAAACTAGATCACAGAAGCAAGGATGACGTAACATTTGGCAAAAGCTAAGAGGTCTGAATACTTTCCGAATGCACAGAGATACTTAATCATCGTTAAGTGAATAGTAATAGATTGGACAGAAAACTATTTTCTTCAGAAGTGCGCACATGAACAATAGTCTCTTTGCCTGTTCTCCTTCCTTGTCTCGTGTTTAAAGAGCAGTGATCCGTGTGATTTGAATGCACTGAGCTATTGACTTGATCACTGACTACAGCTCATGCCATCATGTAATCCGTTTACCCGTTTAAGGAACCAAAAACAATATGGAGTCAAGCATTTTTCGTTAGAAAACAATGCACTACTGAACTTGTCTACTTTTTGCTTCCATCTGGACAATGGTTTCAGTTAAAAAGGTTCTTAAAAGTTAAACCCACTTCTGAAGAACTCTCAATCACTCCTCAGAAACGGTATACTTTCATTTCCCACTAGGTGTTGACAGGCAAGATAAATCCGTCTCCACTTCTCTTGTCAACATTATTTTAAAACTCAGACTTGAGTAAATGGGAATATTTTAGCATGCCATTCATGGTCCAAATGCTTCGTTTTACAGCCTCTGTTGAGCTGTAATGAAACGTACCCTGAATAACAAGTTTGATTCACAGAAATAAAATGTAAACAGATCTAAATTCATGCGTGGATTTGAACAATTCATGCATTTACAAGATGTGCGCCTGAGGACTGAGACGACAACAACAAATTGTTCAGAAACAAATGACTTTTATTGTGAACTAAGGCACAGCGCGGTGGACAGGAATATTCTGCAGGCAAAAATCAGACTCAGTCTTCTGAACAGAAGTGTGACATATTATAAAACATTGCTATAGACTTTACTACTGGTTCTTTCTCTGGCGGAGGACTGTTTGGATGTCCGTTCAGGAGAAGGAAGAGGCCATGGGTGGGGGGTGTGTTGTGGAAACATTACTCTTTGAGTGCCATGTGCAGACACAAGTCAATGACGCGGTTGCTATAGCCATACTCATTGTCGTACCTATGGGAGAGGGAGCAAGAGGAAGGAGTCTTTATGATGTATATAAATACTCAAAATTATAATATTGATTGTGTGTGTGTTTGTTGGGGGGGGGTAGGTCTAGATAGATAAATACCATGAGACCAGCTTGACAAAGTGGTCGTTGAGTGCAATGCCTGCCCCAGCGTCGAAGATTGAGGAACGTTTGTCGCCGTTGAAGTCTGTGGACACCACCTGAGGGGGGAGAGCAACAGGCTTTAGGCTCATTATGTGAAAAACTGAAGTGAACCACCAATTAACAATCACTCTACTGCTCCCTAGTGTTTGAGCTCAGGTATTGTAACATATGACCTTGAGGCTCAGTACATGAGTGTAAGGAAAGCTTGGGCCCTGTTGATGTACTCTTAAAATGCATCCTTCCTCATTTCCTTCTTTGTGGTCATCACTGACATGAGAGCAACACAGAACCTTACTCACAGCTATCAAATCATGCTAGATCAGATTTCTGAAAGTATGGAAGGAATGATGCATTTTATAGTATTCAAGCAGGGTCTTGGAATGGGAAAATATTTACTTGGTCCTCCGTGTATCCCAGAATTCCCTTCATGGGTCCTTTGGAGGCCTCCTTGATGACTCTCTTGATCTCTTCATAAGGGGCCTGAGGCAGACAGGAGAAAACATTAAAATGTAGAACAATGTAACCAAATGGAGACAAATGCCTGTTGCATGTTATGTTGACAGTAAGGAAATGTGCAAAAACAAAGGGTAGCTTGTCGGTGGGTTGGAAGCATGGGCAAGAGGAATAAGGTATTCAGAGTCGGTATTCAGAGTCGCTTTACTTGTGTATAACATTAACTTCAATAAAACACATAAAAAAGAGCAGAGAATGGGAGACTTACAGCCTTCTCAAGACGGACAGTCAGGTCAACCACGGACACATTGGGAGTGGGGACACGGAAGGCCATGCCGGTCAGCTTGCTGTGGGTCATGAAGTTCAGTTAAATCAACATTCTGGGATTGAATTAAAAAAATAATGACAGCCCTGGTTTTGATATACAGCCGAGGGATGGGGCTAGGGAAATGTAAAAGCTTTGCAATATTCAGATGCGCCCTTAGTGAAAAGCACGATACAAATCCCATCCATTATCACCATGGTCGTAAAACCTCCATTACGAATCCAGTGGCCCCGGATTGGTTCATACCCATTCAGCTCGGGGATAACCTTGCTCACGGCCTTGGCGGCGCCGGTGGAGGCGGGGATAATGTTCTGGCTGGCACCACGTCCATCTCTCCACAGCTTACCGGAGGGCCCGTCAACGGTCTTCTGTGTGGCTGTGACGGCGTGAACTGTGCTCTGTGGGAAGAAACAAGTGATATGGATGTTAGTCTATGCGAGGTGTTGTCCATTAGTAACTTCCTGTTTGGTGCCTATCTGAACTAATAAGAAAACCTAATTTAAAAAAAAAATTCCATTGTGTACCCTAACGAACACAACCCAGGGCTTGTGCAGAGCAGCAACGTTAATGTTGTAAGCATTAGCATGTACATTGACGTCTCCACCAGTGTTGACTCACTTTTTACCGCCACAGCCCAGTCCCTGTGGTAATTGTGCTGTTTGAATCCATTCTTACCATGAGACCCTCAATGATGCCGAAGTTGTCGTTGATAACCTTGGCGATGGGAGCCAGGCAGTTAGTTGTGCAGGAGGCGTTGCTGTGAGGACATGACATCATTATCAATAATAAATCAACATGCGCCCACTCGGAAAAGACGCTACGCCAGTTCAACCTCAACGTCCACTGTTACGCCGACTACAAGATCAGCATATCTACATCAAGCCACTCCTCCACCCGCCTTTGAATCACATTAAATCCTGCCTCTCTGAAACAAACCTGGACGCAACACAACTGTCCCTTTCTGCTGGAGTGTTCTTCTAGTCCAAACCCCAGAGTTTTGGCGACAGTCTTTTCTACAGCTACACTCAGGGTCCAGAACTTCTCTCCACCGGTCCTCCTAGTCCTGTCTAAACCTTCCCATAACTCCCACTCCACCTCAGTTCTTTCAAATGTTCTTGTTTGTTTCATCTTGCCGTTTCCTTTATTGCCTTTTAGAAAAGCGGCATATAAGAACCAATAATAATAATAATATGACAGCGCCACAAACGTTTAGTAATTTAACATTGTGCCACACGGCCATAAAGTAATCATTTAAAGAGCTGCAAACTGTATTAAAACCAATCGTTTTTCCATGTTATCCAGTCTGATTTGTTGTTTTCTTACCTCAAGAGGAGACATGCGGCTGCCATATCATTTCAATACAAGGTCTATGGAAATCCCTGTGACGTAAACAACGCGTGGAATGCGAGTCCACACAATTTGACAAAATGGTGGAAAAGAGTTCTGTTCCAACAATCTGTCAAACACCCTCTCTAGCGATATTGTCCCGATGTTTTCAGGCCACGTTTCGTACTCGCATTCTCAGTAAGACAGAGGGAGGGTTTATGACCTGCTGGAACAGAGTGAGTGTGTGTTTGAGTGATTGTTTGTACAAGTAATATATCACTATGTGGCAGGACTGTTTGTACGTGTCACACGGCTCCTTTAAAATAATGTTATGGTGGAGGGGAGTGGCTTACCTGACAACCTTCAGGGAGTTATCGTAATGATGGTGGTTGACTCCCATCACGAACATGGGGGCATCGGCGCTGGGGGCAGAGATGATGACTCTCTTGGCACCTCCCTGAAGGTGAGCCTATGGTGGGGTGAGAGGGCAAAGGGTACATTTGTGTAACAACAAATACACAACATCAAGGCTGCCTTGCTTGGTTCAGTCACATACAGCCGATGATATGCAAAAAAAATTGGTAGTCTGGAGGCGATTAAAACAATTTACAACATGAAAATATATACAGCACTGTGCTTACTCACTGCTCACCCACAATATTATAGCCATGAAGTATTAAAACCTTTTTTCCCCCCACAGAATTCAAGTATAGACCGTTGTCAATGTGACCTACTTCCTACTGCTAGTGAAGAGCGGTACTTACCGAGGCCTTGTCGATGGTGGTGAACACACCAGTAGACTCAACAACGTAGTCAGCGCCAGCGTCACCCCACTTGATCTGGGAAGGGTCCCTCCTGAAGATAGCAAAGAGATGGAAGTTAGGATTATACCACAAAATCAGGGTTAGAATTACAGGGGTCCTTTATACTCCCATAGCAATGCAGGGATGGGTTCACCTGTATAAGGAGTTGGTCCCCCTTTACTGCTATAACAGCCTCCGCTCTTCTGGGAAGGCTTTCCACTAGATGTTGGAACATTACTGCGGGGACTTGCTTCCATTCAGCCACAAAAGCATTAGCGAGGTCAGGCACTGATGTAGTGCGATCAGGCCTGGCTCGTAGTTGGCATTCCAATTCATCCCAAAGGTGTCCGATGGGGTTGAGGTCAGGGCTCTGTGCAGGCCAGTCAAGTTCTTCCACACAGATCTCGACAAGCATTTCTGTATGGGCCTCGCTTTGTGCACGGGGGCATTGTCATGCTGAAACAGGAACTTCCCCAAACTGTTGCCTCAAAGTTGGAAGCACAGAATTGTCTAGAACGTCATTGTATGCTGTAGCATTAAGATTTCCCTTTACTGTCACTAAGGGGCCTAGCCCGAACCATGAAAAATAGCCCCAGACCATTATTCCTCCTCCAAACTCTAGTTGGCACTCCGCATTTGGGCAAGTAGCATTCTCCTGGCAACAGCCAAACCCAGATTCGTCTGTCGGAATGCCAGATGTAGAAGTGTGATTCATTACTCCAGAGAACGCGTTTCCACTGCTCCAGATTTCAATGTCGGCGAGCTTTACACCACTCCGGCTGACGTTGGGCATTGCGCATGGAGATCTTAGGTGTGGGTGGCTGCTCGGGCCATGGAAACCCATTTCATGAAGCTCCCAACGAACAGTTCTTGTGCTGATGTTGCCTCCAGAGGCAGTTTGGAACTCTGTAGTAAGTGTTGCAACCGAGGACAGATGATTTTTACGAGCTTCAGCACTCGGCGGTCCTGTTCTGTGAGCTTGTATGGCCTACCACATCGCGGCTGAGCCGTTGTTGCTCCTCAACGTTTCCACTTCGCAATAACAGCACTTACAGTTGACCGGGGCAGCTCTAGCACAGCAGAAACGTTATGAACTGACTTGTTGGAAAGGTGGCGTCCTAGTACAGTGTCAGATCGAAAGTCACTGAGCTCTTCAGTAAGGCCATTCTACTGCCACTGTTTGTCTATAGAGATTGCATGGCTGTGTGCTCGATTTTTTTTAATGCACCTGTCAGCAACGGGCGTGGCTGAAATAGCCGAATCGACTAATTTGAAGGGGTATCCACATACCTTGTATACATGGTCTAGCCTACTGCTAAGACATTCCCAAGAGTCAATGTGAATGTTTAAGATACAGACAAATACTCATATTGCCAGAAGTAATATATAACCCATCAATTTGATTCTGCACAAAACAGTGTCATTTCAAACCATGCACAACATAAGCCAATGAATACAGCTGGAACATTAGTAAAGAAAAGGAAAAACACTTACTCATGGAAAACTGTGATGTGCAGGTTGCCAATGATCAGCTTGCCATTCTCTTGTCTCACTTCACTGTGCTTCCATACACCGTGAGTGGAGTCATACTTGAACATGTAGACCTATGGAACAACAACCTTTAGGGAAGTGTTGAATATGAGAACAGTAAACCTGTGCACCTGAGATTTTTCTAGAGTTTAACCAAAAAAAAAAGAAAAAAAAAGGACCCACTCAAGGTCTGACTTTGGTAAAATATGTTTACATTTCTCCCTCAATTTCAGTAACCTATATTTTGGTATTAGGCAGTAGGCTATATAAAGTTCACCATGTAGTCCAGGTCAATGAAGGGGTCGTTGATTGCGACGACATTGACTTCACCGCTCTTGGCAGCGGCACGGGTCACCAGGCGCCCGATACGCCCAAATCTGAGAAGAGAAAAATCAGTCTTAATTCATATATAAGCAAATGCATATCACACACTATACCAGCAGGTGGCAGCAGCCATGTGACGCAGGTAGACACACCCACGCCTAAAAATGAGTCCTGCACACAAGGGTCAACATATGGCTTAGCAAAGGAGTCAAAGTTCATCAGAAAGGAGTTAACAAGCATCCGAAAGAACACAAGGCAAATAAATAAAGGTTTTGGTAAGGTGTTCTGGCGAAAAATACCTTGTTATCAATTTCCTTTAACAAGTCATTTAGTTCTGGTCAACAAAGTTACATCATACTATACTTCACAAACTGTTTTGGAACTGCGAACAGTCAGCATGATCTTTTAGTCAGTCATTAGACATAATTTAGTTTCCATACTTAGGAGGAGTGAAATATCAATCTCCAGGTCGCAGCGTTTCGTCTTTCAAGTGGGCACAGTAAAACTGTTAGGTTGATTTTGGGAAAGGGTCTATCATAACAAACTTTCATCTTCCTGCAGTTTAGTGACAGCTGACTATTGGTCAAATAAAAGGTTAGAGGAATAGGATCGGTGTAAGAGTTCCTCCAAACTGTCTCGCTGTGACCTCTGAACTTCAGCTGAAAAGGTTAGCGGGGTATTATTAGATGGGTAGAATAAAGGAATGTGACAGCTGAGGAGAGGAAAGATACAAGAGTGCTGCAAAGAGGCGTTGTGACAACCAAACCATAAATAAGAAGAGGATGGTAAGTGGCCAGACCAGGGAGGTGTTGAAACACACCATAGCAACAACAATAAAAAAAGTGCAACAGAAAATGAAAATAAGCATTCATTGGACAAGTTCAGGTAGTCCCTTCTCATTTCAGCCTGTATGCTTCTGTTTAGTTTCTAGTACTGTACAACCCCAGGCTTGTGAATTTGAGAGCAAGCGCCTACGGCAGGGACCATCAACTAGACTCAACCGCAGGCTTATTTTTTCTTGAGCGGGTGGTCAGGGGCCCGGAACATAATTACAAATAACTGCAAGAAGCCCAAACGGATATAATATTGAAGTAAAACTTGCTTACATTTGTATACGATCACATACTGTATATCTTTCTATTACACGTGGGAATACTTTGGAACAGATTTCCTAAAGTAAAATCACTTAGAGCTGATTTTCTGGTGTTTTTACAGCGTTTTATGTCCAACAACAAACATACATAAATATATTTGTTGGAAAACTTGGAGCGACACAAAAGTCACCCGCAGGCCGGCCGCCAGTTGGGGAACCCTGGACTATGGCATGTACAGTACAGAAGTGCAATGCAGTCCAGGGTCTATCCCGTGACCCGATCCTGTCAACAGAGAGTTCTTATGTTCTCTTTAAGACAATACAATTTCAAATACTCTAAATTTGCCCAGTGGCAGAAGCAGACACACCCCTAACTAAAATAAAAAATAAATAAGTCATAATGCATGGTCCAGCAGCTTGGTCAGGCTTATGAACTTGAGAGCAAGCACCTATAGAATGTACAGTGCAGAAGTGCAATGCCGCCCAGGGTATTACCTTGTCACTTGATCCTGTCAGCAGCCTGTTAAGTTTTAAAATATAGAATTTAAAAGTTAAAATATGCAACTTACCCATTGATTCCAATCTTCACCATTCTGCCTGATCTGGTCTAGTTCGCTGAAGGTAAAACAAAATAATAGGTCATTAACTTGTGTTACAAAACCCCAGCACAGTATGGACATGAGGCACAATTTGAATAAGCAACTAAAATTTGAATAAGCAACTAAAATCATCTATGTACAACAATACATTAAGCATTACTGATTAACCGTCTCTATAGAAAGAATCTAACAATGTTAGATACAAATCTACTTTGTGGCATCTATAGAATCCCAAGAATTGCACAATGCATACCTGACATTAGAATAATTTCAAAGAGGCCAAAATGGTTGCTCACCTAAAATACTCAACTATTCATGCCACGTAGGCTAATTTATTCTCTCTCATCTACACATATTGTAGCCTGCATCTATACAAATTTTAGTCATACAAGACATCTATTCAAAACGCCAGGTAGGACTCAACCTGCAGAAGTGTAAATTGCCACAAAAAAACAACAACGCATAATTCTACTATTAAATGTCAAGTTGGCTACGATGCCATAAAGAGGTTAATAAGGTTGAAAAGTACCGTTTGTGAGTTGCTCTGTCCACAATGTCGGCAAGGTGCGCTAGCAATTTATGTTCCTATAGGGTCCATGGACACGCCCCCACGTGAACACAAAGCCATGTGCACACGCCCCTTCAGAATGTCAAGCCACAGATGGATGGGGAGCCAAGGTCGTTGTCGCAATCGACACGAACATAAATTACAGAACAGGAAATTCCTTTGAATGACACCCACCACTATTGATGTGATCATCTTGGCTCCATTGCGTGTGGAATGAACTGGATGCATCTTGGCCCAAATAATTGGACGATTTGTATTTGTATTGATTTGATAGTTCGATAATAATTGTATTAACCAGCTGTTTAACATGATCTTTATTTAAAGGCTATAATCTTTGGGAAAACATTTGAATAATATTTTTTTCCAGGGCATTGGGTGTGCTTGGCTGCAAGACAGTATGTTGCAATGAAAAACAGTCGAAAGAACACGGGATGAAACCCAATGCTTCTTCGAGTGATAACAGTGGGTCCATCAATTGGCCTTTTCCCAAGGTAAGACCACAGCTGCCCTTGGACTTGTCTAAAGTCAAGCCGGCTCATATTCAGAGTATGACACTTTGAGCAGTGTTTGACTTGTACAGGAGCTCACCGTAGCTGAGTACCGCCACCTCAAATGTTCTCCTGCTTGAGCTCCTGTTCCTCCTATAGAATATTATCTCAAAAGTATTGTGGAGCTCCTGCACCTAAATGTAAACAGTACCAGAACCCAAAATGAGTACCGGGAACCTATTTCAGTCCAAGTCAACACTGACTTTGAGACATGATGGGGCATGTGATGTTCTGGTACCCATGGCTATGTGATATCCTGCATGTGTTGTAGGATGCCTGATTCCGCAAGATACATTTAAACGTTATGCTATATTCCGAGAATTTGGATGTAAAGGCAACTAAAGTGTAGATACTGAATGTTATAGGTTCTTTATTACTTATCATGAACCGAAGCATCAATGTTCTCTGGACCAAAATAAACCCGGAGAGAGAGAGTGAGAGAGAGAGAGAGAGAGAGGACAGGGTGTGTGAGTCCATGTAAGAAAAAAAAACAAAAGTCACTGGAGGTTGACATTTACAAGATCCTCTATAACCCCCTTCCCCGCCCCCAAGACAGGTGTGGATAGTGAGAGGATCTATTAGTGCAAAACTTGAGCCCAGAAGGCTTCTACTACCACTACAGTAGGCTACTATGCATGCAGAATTTGAGTCTAATTTATTGCCTACGCACAAACAAAAATGATCTACGCAATTGCAATCACACCGCACACTGCACCGTCCCATCTGGACAAGAGGAATACCTATATAAGAATGTTGTTCAACATTCAACACCATAGTACCCTCCAAGCTCATCATTAAGCTTGAGGCCCTGGGTCTCAACCCCACCTTGTGCAATTGGGTCCTGGACTTCCTGACGGGCCGCCCCCCTGGTGGTGAAGATAGGAAACAACATCGCTGATCCTCAACACTGGGGTCCCACAAGGGTGCGTGCTCAGCCACCTCATGTACTCCTTGTTCACCCACGACTGTGTGGCCATGCACGCCTCCAACTCAATCATCAAGTTTGCAGACGACACAACAGTAGTAGGCTTGATTAAGTTTTAATTTCCTCAGCGTACACATCACAAACAAACTGAAATGGACCACCCACACAGACAGTGTGGTGAAGAAGGCGCAACAATGTGTCTACAACTTCAGGAGGCTGAAGAAATTTGGCTTGTCACCTAAAACCCTCACAAACATTTAAGGATGCACAATTGAGAGCATCCTGTCGGGCTGTATCAACACCTGGTATGGAAACTACACCGCCCACAACCGCAAGGCTCTCCAGAGGGTGGTGCAATCTGTACAACGCATCACTAGGGCAAACTACCTGCCTTCCAGGACACCTACAGCACCCGATGTCACAGGAAGGCCAAAAAGATCATCAAGGACAACAACCACCCGAGCCACTGCCTGTTCACCCCTTTACCATCCAGAAGGCGAGGTCAGTACAGGTGCATCAAAGCTGGGACCGAGAGACTGAAAAACAGCTTCTATCTCAAGGCCATCAGACTGTTAAACAGCCATCCCTAACACAGAGAGGTTGCTGCCTACATACAGACTTGAAATCATTGGCCACTTTAATAAATGGATCACTAGTCACTTTAATAATGCCACTTCAATGTTTACATATATTGCATTACTCATCTCATATGTATATACTGTATACTGCATCCTGCCTATGCTGCTCTGTCATTGCTCATCCATATATTTATATGTATGTATTCTTATTTCATTCCCTTACTTAGATTTGTGTGTATTAGGTAGTTGTTGTGGAATTGTTAGATTACATGTTAGATATTGCTGCACTGTCAGAACTAGAAGCACAAGCATTTTGCTACACTCACAATAACATCTGCTAATCATGTGTACGTGACCAATATTTTTTGTATTTAAGGTGGTGAAAGCGAGAGGCAGGCTGTGGGATTGAGGATAGCGGGCGTCACTTGAACGGTGAGTCTCTTGAGACTGTGTCTCGTTCCCTTGTTCCTACCACGCTTCCTCCTGTTCTACTGTCCGTTAGGAATACCTGTTTAGAATTCCCCCGCTGGTGATCTCTGACACTCTCTTCATCTCTTTCTCAAGCTCCCCCAAACTTTAGCTTTGCTGTGGAAGATAGCAGAGGCATAAAACGGGGCAGGGTGAGCTCCTTCCTGTGCCCAGGCTGCAAGGCTCCTAGAACAATAATATTACTAATACATCTAACTGATACAGTGATTTTTATCACATAAAGTATCTAAAACCCGCTTAAAAATCGACACAAAAAGGAAATGCAAATGTACTGTAGCATACAAAAACAGATATAAGAGATCAGGAAGGGAGTTGAGGCAGTTTGTCTTTGGGAGCATCTTAAGCCCGATGAGCGGAGGGAGGGAGCATCTCAGCCCCCTGTAACTGTCTGTAACTTTGAGTGACCAGGCCTCCCATTGGTCAATCCCGTTACAGCTTGCCCAGAAAATCCGCTCACCTCTCCCACTAGCCACAGTTTCCCAGCAGCAGGTCAGAGTCTCCTGGCATACTATCCCCTGAGCTGCTCTCATAAAGTTGAGTGCGCATTCAAATGTATGTTTGGCATTGTTGTTCCGATCCTTGGCATTGGGTTGTGTTTGCACTGCCGCCTGTATACAGTTCGTTGTTATCTTAAAGCGGTCGTTGTTCTGCTGGGCGATTGTTAGTGTTTTTTATCATTCCATTCCGGCTGTACTTCCATTCTTATACTCAGTATTTATGTTGTATTCGTTACATTCATGCATGTATTCCTACTTCTGAGTCAGGAGGATGTTTTTTTTTATTACAGTCTTATCACCCAGCAGAGGAATCTACGGTGGATCCAGAGTTGCTGCTGGAGGTTGGCCCAGGGCCAGGTAAAGATCCGGGGGCCAGGGCCGGCTGTGCTCCTCTCCCTGAGGGCTTTGGCACCACTGCTGATGCAGGGAAAGACGCCACAGTAGGAATCTGCCTGGCCGCAGTGGTGGCCACCATGGGCCTGCCATGGTTTCGGTCCAAGTCGTAACATGTCTCAATTAAAGCCCGAGGCAAATGTTTACATAGGGATTTGGATAGGGGCAATTCGGCTGAAATCCTTCTGACATGTACAGCAACGCCTTCCAACTCTATTCCCGTAGGGTCAGATGTTGGCTCTCGCTCCAGCACCACTCTTCATACCGTAACTCATGACACGTCCGTTCAATATACATTTACAACTGAGTTATTTAGCAGATGCTCTTGCAGAGCGGCTTACAGTCCCCGCATTCCACTTTTCAAGGGAAAACAACCACATATCTTAATCATTGCAAGTAGACCCTTCTTCGATAAAACCCACTTTTCCGTTTTACGATACATGCCATCTTTAGGATGATATTTAAGATTTCAACATCAGCGTGTCTTGACTAGACTGAACTTGGGAGAGTTTGGGGTGTGACATTTGATAAATTGATGAGTGACAATATGAAATTGGCTGCATAATCAGAGTCCCTGCAGATATTGTCACTGAATGGAGATTAATTGAAATGACTGGACACACAGTAGCTTGTTCATCTTTCACCCTACGTTTCAAACCCTTAAGACGAGTAGAGGTGATCTCTCTGTGTGGATCGTCTTGGTCTATATGCTACAGATGTCTGAGTATGCAAGAAAAGTGAGTTGACATGAAATTAGGCTTCTCCTCTAAATTGAGCCATCTTCTTTCAGAGCACAGACGTCACATAGGGCCCAGGCGAAGGAAAGGTCAGCCTAAAGGTCAACCATACGGCAGGTAACCTTCTCCATGGTCTGCCATGCTACTGCACCCGGCCCGGGGAAGGCCTATATCTTTCTCTTCTTATAGTGTAAATATGTGTGACATTTTGGCAAGGAGGTACCGAGATGCCGGCTGTGGGACCGAGGATAGACGAGGTGACAGTGTATTTTCCCATGGTATGTTCTGCTAAGTTTGCTTTCCTAATTCCAGAGTAACTCTGTTTGATGTCAATCAGTTATATACTCCAAAAATAGAAAAGGACATTTCCTGATGAAAATGTGTGCGCTTGCTCATCCATAGTGAGTATCGGCTACAAGTTATAGCCAATAGGAAGGGGGTTTGTTGGGTTGTTTTGGGGAGGGGGGGGGGTGTCACACATAGTAAAGGCAGGGTGGTGAACGTGGGAAGAGAGAGTTCATTGACCTGGAGTAGTTTGCTTGCGAGGGAAAAGGATGCTCAGTTCAGAGTTGAAGAGTTTTTCATGTACATGCAGTGTAACCAATCCCTGGGTAGCTTTGAGTTCAGGGAAAACATGGTTGAAACGTACCTCTCTGCAATTCCATTCTGTCTCGAGAAGACGTTACAGTGTCATTGTAGCATGGAGCTTTTATGCTCATTTAAAACGGTTACAGTAAATGGTATCCAAAAGCTTTTACGGTCAATTTAAGATGACTCTACATTTCAACGTAGGTTTGGTGTTTGTAGCGTAAACGGTTCAAGATCAGTGGTGAATCCAAAAAGTACTATAGCCTATGGAGCTTCATGCAAATGTGAAATAGTTATAGGTAAAAAAATATATCAATATGCTTTAAAGATGGTTTGGTCTTTTGTGGCTTAAGCGCTTGAAGACTAGTTCTGGGCGGCAGGTATCCTGACAGTTAGGAGCATTGGGCGAGTAACAAAAAGGCTGCTGGATCGAATCCCCGAGTCGACAAGGTAAAAACGGTCCATCTGCCCCTGAACAAGGCAGTTCAACCCCAACAACAACGGCTCCCCGGATGACGTGGATGTTAAGGCAGCTCCCTGCAGCTCTCTGATTCAGAGGGGTTGGGTTAAATGCGGAAGCCACGTTTCAGTTGAACGCATTCTGTTATACAACTGACTAGGTATCCCCTTTCCCCAATCAAATGTTTTGACCATGTAACCTATGGCTATTGAAATGCATTGGAATTTACACAAGTATGGTTGTAGTGTGTAACAAATAAACAGTATCAATACGTTTTTTTTTTAAGTTACTTGACCAGTGCCAGTCTTGACGTTTTAAAGTTGTTTTGGTGTTTGTGGCTTTCAAGGTTATAGTGCTACAGGTGGTGGAAGAAAGCAAATGATTACTAGAAAAAAACACATTTCCCAAAGAAAATGTGTGATGCTCGCTTGTCTTTAAGTATTTGTAATGGTAGTGACTGCAGGGGATGTGTTTTTGTACAATATATATGATTGCCACCATACTGAACGACATTGCAAACACCTTGGGCTGACTGACTATTGGAGTCAGGACAGAGCTCTCCCTGGTACGTTTTTCTGTCCTCTTCGGCACATGCATCCAACACCCTGTTCGCGTTCTCTTACTTTCAGATGAAATGAAAACATTCAGACGGGTTATGGACGAGCTAGACGTCTTGATCCTTTAGACACAGCAAGGGTAGACATACACGTGCCATATATGTAGACATAATGCTTATATAGGCTGTCGAGTTAGTTGCGTAACACACAGGCGAAGGAACGGTCAGCATTAAAATACGGAAGATAACCTTCTCAATGGTCTGCTACGCTACTGCACTGCAACCGATCTGGGATGGCCTATACATCTCTCTTTGTACAGTTTAAAAGGGTAAGACATTAGGCAAGGCGACCCTGAGAGGCAGGCTGTGGGATCGAGGATAGGGGGGCGAAGACTGGGATGGAAGCGTGAGACTGGAATATGGGCTGTGATATGAATCAGACTTTGTGAACAACATCCATACCGCCATTCTAATTGGCTCCTGTATTAGAGTGAGGGCTTCTGGGTAGAAGATTGCCATGATGTAATGTGTGGAGGTGTCACCATTCCCCCTCCCCTTATAATTGATTTGATACCTGGTGGTGAGTTATGCAGCCTTACCATTAAAATGTGCAGTCAAATACATATGGCACATTGTGTCAGCTTCTATAACCACAAGACCTACAACCCAGTATTTCCCCAATGTTTGTTTTGCTAATGTTATAAGATTTCCAGAATAACTTGGTTGATACAAACCAGTTTAAAACTAAATAGACGATGCATGATACTAAGGTTAAAATTCAGGAAAGTTGTTGAAAAGTTATCACTTAACATGTTCGAGGCTAAAACACTTGTTTATGCATTCAGGTTGCCCTTGTGTCACTTCTTTTGTCCTCCGGGAGCCAGCTGTCCTGCGTTTAGTTGTGATTATAGGAACTGTTTCAGGAGGCGGGCATCCTGACAACATGGCCAGTCCACCAGAGCTTGTGTTGAACGGGGGTGGTGGTGACGCTGCGGACGTTCTCCTCGAGGACACTGGTGTGCCGGTCTTCCCTGCTGATCCTTGAGGATGATGTTGCGGAGGCCATCTTTGGTGCTGAGACTCCATGGCTTTAAGATCCCTGCTGTATGTGGTCCGTACAGTAGGGTAGGGAGCACTAGTGGTTTGTAGACCAGGATTCTGGTTCTGGCTTGGAATGTAGTGATCCTCGGAGATTCTTTTCCTCCGAAGGCTCCAGTGGCACAGCTTAGGTTGGCGGTGGTGTATTTCTGCGTCAATGTCAGCTTCTGGAGGAGAGAAGGCTGCCATGTTAGGGAACGTGGATTGAGCAGCAGACACTGAGGAAGTCTGCAGACACCACCTGAAGGATGAGGGAGTTGTGAAAAATGTATCTTTACTCCTCCCTTGTGTCGGAGCTTAGACATGGCAGTGTGTATTTGAGGCCCAGGACATGAGTAGGAAAAACTTGGGCCCTTTCCGATGCGCTTACAAAACGTATCCTTACTTCCTTTCTTGAAGAATTCTCTGATCTGACATGTGAAAGCAATGCAGAGGAAAGCTTGCACGCACACAAATCCAGTTGTCATAGTGATTTCAAGAAACTAATGAGCTGTAAATTTCCCAAAATCACCAGGTTTTCAACTTCTTGCGTTACTGGCTTTTATCCTCAAGTCCATTTGGTGGAAAAGTCTCTTTATGCAGATTTTAGAATATTTGCAGGAATATTTTTAATTTGATGGAAACCTAGCTATAGAGAAGCATTGGAGAACACTGGACTTATTTAACTAGGCAAATCAGTTAAGAACAAATTCTTATTTTCAATGACGGCCTAGGAACAGTGGGTTAACTGCCTGTTCAGGGGCAGAACGACAGATTTGTACCAAGTCAGCTCGGGGATTTGAATTTGGTAACCTTCCGGTTAATAGTCCAACGCTCTAACCACTAGGCTACCCTGCCACCCCAACTTTCAGTTGATTTAGTAAATTGACACCAACCCGGACTCTGGTTGCCACTAACAAAAGCATAGGATATACTGATTGGGAGACTTACTTGCCTGGCGATCTAGACTGATTGCGCAACCAGCCAAACATTTGGATCAGAGTACCTCCCGAACCATCAAATTGGACCAGAATGGGTAAAGCAGCAGTTAGAACACGTGCCATTGGCTTTGATACTCTGTTAGAGATCCCGTCGCTGATGACTTTGGTACAACACCCCTCCTACTCACCACAAACAATGTCAATCTGACTTAAGTATGTAGCAAACAGAGCTTACGTCGTCACAAGACGGATTGTCAGGTCAACCAGACAAGGGGGCACACGGAAGCCATGCCAGTCA
Organism: Oncorhynchus masou masou; assembly: GCF_036934945.1. Lineage (NCBI taxonomy): Eukaryota > Metazoa > Chordata > Actinopteri > Salmoniformes > Salmonidae > Oncorhynchus > Oncorhynchus masou. Next base: position 38,137,222 of record NC_088224.1, read on the forward strand.
GCTTGCCGCAGGTCCTAGTTCCCTTTAGATCCACACTATTTCAAGCTAAATGTGGCTTAAACGTAAACATTAAACGAACCTGCTCGAATCTGTCCAATACTGTGGTTCAACTTTTTTTTTTTTTTTTAACTCATAGCGAATTGGGTGTGTCGACAACTTAAGAATTGATTCCACTAGTGAAAAGCAGTATACAAATCTTATCCATCACTGGTGATAAAAACCCATTGAGGAACCAGTTCTCATTGATTGGTTCATACCACAGCCTGTTTTGGCTGGCACATCTCTCCAGTTTATCGGCGGGACCGTCTGTGGTGACAGGATGAAATGTGGGGTAGAGACATTAGTCAACCCAGTGCGGTGTTTATTAGGCACTAAATGGAAGCTACATTAGTTCCATTGCAAAAATGTTTCAGAACAGTTGCGTGCCATAATGAACATGTGCGCTGGAAGAATTAGATGATCGTTCAATAACAGGACTTTTATTGTAAGGAGTGCAAATTAAGCCAGTGTAGTAAACAGAAATATTCTGCAGGCAAAAATACTCAATCCTCACTGAACAGGAGGTGTGACTTATAAAAATGTTCCCATTGAGTTGAGTTCACTACAGGCTCTCTGGCAGCGGACTGGTGGGGTGCCCGTTCAGGAGAAGGAAGAGGTCGTGAGTGGTTGGAAGTGTGGTGTGGAGCTTTACTCCTTGGAGGCCATGTGCAGACACAGGTCAACAACACGGTTGCTGTAGCCAAACTCATTGTCGTACCTGTAGAAGACAGAAGTTTGAAAATTCACAAAAACCTACAATCACAGGAAAGCTAAGGCCATACTAATGTTAATTAATGTGGCAATCAAGTTCAAACATTGTTTTTTCTTCTCCAAAATGTGTTGAGTTTTCATACCGCGATCAATAAGTTTATTTAATAAGCCCTTTTGTTAATTGAATGTTTGTTTCCTGGTTTAGATCCTGGCAAGGTATCAATTTGTGGATGGAAACTAACAAATCAAAGGCAAGTTTCAGTGTTCCTCAAAGCACATATACTGCCCCTTGTATAGATCCTGGCAAGGTATCAATTTGTGGATGGAAACTAACAAATCAAAGGCAAGTTTCAGTGTTCCTCAAAGCACATATACTGCCCCTTGTAATGTTTTTAACAGTTGCAACGTTCACTGCAATGCAAATGATGCACAGCTTTAGATGTCGATGAAACGTTGGAGTCGGTGGACACCTGGTGTGAGCACAATGTGTAGGTTCCTGCATACATACCATGAGACCAGCTTGACAAAGTGGTCGTTGAGGGCAATGCCGGCGCCGGCGTCAAAGATTGAGGAGCGGCAGTCGCCGTTGAAGTCTGTGGACACCACCTGAGGGGGCGCAACAAGTTTTAGTGTAAACGATTAACCATCACTAGCGCTCGCTAGAGTTGCCACTTAAGACATTTCAGCCTATGACCTTGAGGCCCATGGCATAGGAGTAGGGAAAGGCTGCCTTATGTCCCAATCACTCCTTTCCCCTGAAGTGTGCTTTACATCCATGCATTTGATGTGTTCCAGAACTAGCACTACTTGTTCAAATTGTCACCTAATCAAGCACCTCTAAATCAGCTGTGGAATACACCAAATATGTGGCCTGGCTGGGGTACTTTAGACCAAGGTTTCCCCAAACGTTTTGTTTGTCAACCTAACACGACAGCAGATTCAAATAAAGCGTGATAATTGGTTATGCAAGTCAGCTGTGTAATGATAGGGCAAAAAACAAGGTGTACCCAGGGTGGGGGGCTCAGGAAACCCTGATCTAGAGTAATCTGATGACTTTAAATTCATGGGAAGTAGTGTACAAGTGCACACTTCAAGAAAAGGACAGATTGGGACACAAGGTTGGAATGGGGAAATATTTACCTGGTCTTCTGTGTATCCCAGAATTCCCTTCATGGGTCCTTCAGCAGCAGCCTTGATGACCTTCTTGATCTCATCATAAGGCGCCTAAAGCAGAGGAGCGAACATGTAAACATGTATGAAGTGCCTGTTGCTGTAATGCTGGTAACTTGCACCAAAATCCCAGTTGAACCTCTAGTATAAAAAGGTTGTTGGGAGACTTACGGCCTTCTCAAGACGGACAGTCAGGTCAACCACGGACACGTTGGGAGTGGGGACACGGAAGGCCATGCCGGTCAGCTTGCTGTGGGTCAGAAAGACCCACAAAAGGTTCAGGATCCACACCATTACAAGCGCAAGTGGGCCTCAATTTCTTCAAAAAACAAAACCCTAGTAAAAATCACTAAGGCTATATAAATCTCAGCAGTTACCTATGATATCAAACCTCTGTTAAAAAAAAACTATTGTCCCGGATTGGTTCCTACCCATTCAGCTCGGGGATAACCTTGCTCACGGCCTTGGCGGCGCCGGTGGAGGCGGGGATAATGTTCTGGCTGGCACCACGTCCATCTCTCCACAGCTTACCGGAGGGCCCGTCAACAGTCTTCTGTGTGGCTGTGACGGCGTGAACTGTGCTCTGTGGGGGGGGGGGGGGGGGACGACATTAGTCCATGCATCGTTCAAGGAGCACCACTAAGATTAAAGGACACATTCAAAAAAAAAGTCAAACACTGAATGAAGATACATTCTTACCATAAGACCCTCAATGATGCCAAAGTTGTCATTGATAACCTTGGCGACGGGAGCCAGGCAGTTAGTTGTGCAGGAGGCATTGCTGTGAGGACATAGAAAGTGTTAACATGACACTAAATATTTAATGATTAAACATTGTGCCACCAAGTCATAAAATAATCCGCTGAAATTACACTTTAAATTGAAATAGTATTACTCAGGACTGACAAAGGAGTGAGAATACGGCACACTGCGTATGTGTTCGTTTCAGCCATTATTTGGCCGCAGGGAATGACCAACGCTCCTTAAAAAAGGTAACGCAACAGGAGGCTCACCTGACAACCTTCAGGGAGTTGTCGTACTTCTCGTGGTTGACGCCCATCACGAACATGGGTGCGTCAGCGCTGGGGGCGGAGATGATGACCCTCTTGGCACCTCCCTGCAGATGAGCCTGTGGTGGGTGGTTGGGATGAGGGCAAAGGTCAAGTTTGTGGAAATGCAAAGCTACTGAATGAACTAAGCCAGCCAACCTTTAGCACATAGCAGAAAAAGACATATGAAATGCTAAAAAAAGGGAGTTAAAGAGAAAAAAAGGGGTCGTAATTGAAAGTGTGGTCACACAGCATAACATGCCTACCAGAATAATGAACGCCAAATCACTAACGACCTAAAAATGTGACCATGGCCTTCCTACTGCTAGTGAACGGAGGTACTTACAGAGGCCTTCTCGATGGTGGTGAACACACCAGTCGACTCGACGACGTAGTCCGCGCCAGCCTCGCCCCACTTGATGGCGGTGGGGTCCCTCCTGAAGAACGCAACGAGATGAAGTTGGGGTTAAACTACAAAACTAGCGTTCCAATTACAGAAGTAGAAGGTTTCACTGTGTGTGAAACCCATAGGCATAATATACCTGTTCTAGCCTACTAGAGCACTCGGTCAATGGGGCAGTTTCCCAGAACCAGAGAGGAATCTCTTTTTAGTTCACCACTAAGCATAATATGGGTGCACAAACGCATCCAAATGTGGCATTTGAACCAATGTACCTAAAGAATAAGTCAAGGAAAACACACTCACTCATGGAAAACTGTGATGTGCAGATTGCCAATGATCAGCTTTCCACCTTCCTGCTTCACTTCGCTGTCCTTCCAAACACCGTGGGTGGAGTCATACTTGAACATGTAGACCTATGGAACAGGGGCAGGACTTTAAAGCCAGTAAGTGATGGTACAGTAAACACGAGCAGCTAAAACTGGTTTATGTGTACTGCATTTAACGCAGTATGACGTTCACCATGTAGTCCAGGTCAATGAAGGGGTCATTGATGGCGACGACCTCAACCTTGCCGCCCTTGGCAGCGGCACGGGTCACCAGACGCCCAATACGCCCAAATCTGAGAGGGGAAAGAGTCTTACAGTTAATCCTCATGTATCATATTACCACACCGGCATGCGGCAGAAGCCCTAAACTGGCATGTCTGATGACAGCTCTAGAACACCTGCCAACCTTGACATTTGCAGCCCACAGCCTTTGTTTATGCCCAATATGGTTGGGTTGGTGCAGCGTGACCAGAAATGAGAAGTGCGGGGTTGAGGACAAATTGGAAAAGCAGGTTAAAGACTCATCTGTTTAAGCTTGGTTGGCCTGTACAGTTAAAGGGACATTAACCTCAAATCATAGCTTTTTTTATACACTGAACAAAAATGCAACATGTAAAGTGTTGGTCCCATGTGCTGAAATATGACAGCAGTAATGTTCCATAGACACAAAAAGCTTTTGTAAAACGGTGCACAAGTTTGTTTACATCCCTCTATGAGCATTTCAGCCTTTGTCAAGATATTCCATCCACTTGACAGGTGTGGCATAATAAGCAGCTGATTAAACAGCATGGTCATTACACAGGGGCACCTTGTGCTGGGGACACTAAAAGGCAACTCTAAAATGTGCCACAGATGTCACAAGCTGAGGGAGCATGCAATTGTTATGACTGCAGGAATGCCCACCAGAGCTGTTGGCAGAGAATTTCTACCATAAGCCACAGCCAACGTAATTTTCAAGAATTTGGCAGTAAGTCCAATCAGCCTTAACCACGTCAACACAGGACCTCTACATCCGTTTTTTTCACCTGTGGGATAGTCTGAGGGGAGGGTGGGGTGCTGAGGAGTCGGTCTTAAAGCCTTTTTGTGGGGGGGAAACTGATTGGCTAGGCCTAGCTCCCCAGTGGGTGGGCTTGGCTTCCAAGTGGGTGGGTTTATGCCCTCCCAGGCAAACCCATGGCTGCGCCCCTGGTCAGTCATGTGAAATCCATAGATTAGTGCCTAATTTATTTATTTCAGTTAGCTAATTTCCTTATGACCTGTAACTCGGCAGAAATTTTGAAATAGTTGGGTTCATATTTTTGTTCAGTATAGCTTAATGTACATCTTGCCATCAGTTGTGTAGATGGTTTCAGCATAAATTGGGTGGATAGTTAAGTGCAATCCACTTGGGACAGCTCCCTTACGTGAAATTAATGAAGTCTGATGGTTACGGTTTTAACTCTGGCTGATTACTGATAGGACCACATTGGTCAAATACTGTGAATGTTGGAGACTTGAGTTGCAGTCAGTGGCTGAGAAAAGCCTAGACACCACTGAAATACAAAGTCAACTGGATTACAGTCTAGAATTGTTTTAAATCCCAATCCCAAAAAACAGAAAAGTCCATTCCTGGGCAGCTGAAATAACTTCTATTTACATAACATTAGCAGCCAATTACTGCACAGATTTGTCTTGTGATATATACAGACCAATCAAGTTCAGAGGGGATGATAAAATCCCTGCGACTGAGGATTCAGTGTCACTCATAAGGATCACCACAATGTTTAATGCATTTGGACTTTGCCCAGTGACACAATCAGACACACCCCCAGCTGAAAGGGGGTCCTGTTCATAGGGGTCAATGTATTGACCACCAAAGGAGTCAAAGTGCATCAGGACTAAAAACAAGGTGAAAAACAAGCAGCCTATTTGGCAACAGAATGAGCCAGTCAAATTGGCATTGTGGAGCAAATTCCTTGCTATCCTTTACCATTAACAAGCAATTTGTTCTAGTCAATGAAGTTTTGTATGACTTAACACCTTTTATGGGTCTTATGACATAGGCTTTGAGGGAACTGAACAGTCACGAGGATCGATTGCGCTCAGTTTTAAGAGTTTAGTTTCCTTACTGTATATAGGTCAATCAGCACATCAGTGTCCCAGATTAGAAATGGGCATCATTACAGATTGATTATGGGAAAGGGCTTACAGCAGTCATATCTTCCGGCAGTCTAATGGTCAAATAAAGGTTAGAAGGATAAGATTGGTCAAAGAACTCAACAAAAAAAGGGTACTTTAGCTGACAAGGTTAGCAGGATATTAATAGATGGATAGAATACAGGAATGTGACAGCTGATAAGATACGAGAGCGCGCTGTAGAGGCGGTGTGACACCCAAACTATAAATACGTAGAGAATGGTCATGAGTGTCCAGACCAGGCTTGTGAACTAGGAGTTACAGTATGGCATGAGCTTTCCTCCAACTTGGTTCCAAAGTACACAAACTGTCTCAAGGGATTTGTGCAACGCAAGCCTGGGTTGCTTCTGTGACATTTTGAACTCTCCTCTAGTTCTGATAGAAAACCAATAATTTCTTTAAAAAGTATTGACAAAAAGCAGGTTACCCATTGATCCCAATCTTCACCATTTTGCCTGATATGGTATAGTCTGAAAGTAAAACATAAATTAAAACCATTAAGTAGGAGTAGAATGCACATTGATGTCAGCATTTCACAAACTTGGTTTTTGTTCTAGTAGTAGACAGACAATTCAAATGATCAACTCAACATGCTTTGATTAAGCCATTTGAAATCAGCTGTGTAATGTTACGGAAAAAACAAAAACGTGCACTACTTTGGGTCCCCAGGACTGAGTTTGGGAAACACTGATCTACGTATATATATAAAAAAAATTAAATGGCCATTAAATCTGTGCCATCTATCAGCAGTGTTTTGTTAATGTACACAGTTGACATAAGTCATGGAAAATGTACTAAGTCTGCATGCACAGAAAACACATAGGTTAGCCCAAAGTCAAAAGACAGCTATTCAAAACACCATGTACGCCTAGGCCTACACTGCACAGTGCGTAAATTACATACAATTAAGGCATACTTGAAAATGTCAATTAAAGTTGGTTTTGGAACGCATAAAAGAGCAAATAACGTTTTTAAAGTACCGTTCTTGTAGAGCCTTTGTCTGTCCACTTGTTCGAAAGGGAAAGCGGGGACGAGTAAAGGTGCGCTCGCATTTTATCTTCCCATTGAGTCCGTGGACACGCCTCCGCGTGCGCACGCCCGGTCAGAATGTCAAGGTCATAGTGGTTTGTCAATCTGCAGTAAATACGGAACAAAAAACCTGCAGCGTTCATTTGGACGGTGTGGACAGTCGTGCCTTGTACCCTCCATTATTATTGTTTTTGGTTAGATGGCATATTAGGCAACTGGGCGCATCTTGGCAAAAAGATATGTTCTCATTAGCAGCCTAATTTTATATTGCATTAATATTGTAACGACCCTGGGTTTATAAGCGCGCATATCGACTCTGCAGTTCGAGCATGCTTTTTGCGGTACAGTCGATAGCGCGCTGGACTTCGGGCTACAAGGTCGAGGGTTCGAGACCTGTTCCCTGCCTGTTTCATTACAAGATACCTACTAATAAATGAAACAGGTGAGGCTAGATGGATTGGTAAACTAATTTGACACTTGTTAACACACATGGAAATACAGGTAGACTCAGCCAAATGATGTTACCATGAGCAGCATTGCAGATATTGGGTGCTTTTCCCTGCCTAGGCATTGCTGATGCCTGCCAGATCTTACAACGCCTGGATCACAGGAGGTTGGTGGTGCCTTGATTGGGGAGGACATGCTGGTGGTAATGACTGTAGCGGAATTGGTGGAATGGTATCAAACACATGGTTTTCATTTGTTTGATGCCATTCCATTACCCCTGTTCCAGCCATTATTATGACCCATCCATCCCTCTGCTGCCTCCTGTGGCCTGGACAGGTATTTTATGTATCAGCTAACCACATCATATGTTATAGCAATCTGTCAGTCTGACACAGTCGATGACGTGACAAGCAACCATTGGTTGATGCATGCAATGTCTGAGCAGGGGAAAGCAACCATTGAGATGAGCGAAATGCAAGACTTTGCTCTCACACAGTCACACACAGTATCCACCTGACAGGTGTGGCATAACAAGAAGCTGATTAAAACGGCATGACCATTACACAGGTGCACCTTGTGCTGGGGACAATAAAAGGCAGTTTTGTCACACAACACAACGCCACAGACATCTCATGTTGTGAGGGAGCGTGCAATTGGCATGCTGACTGCAGGAATGTCCACCAGAGCTATTGGTAGAGAATGTTAATTTCTCTACCATAAGCCGCCTCCAACATAGATTTAGAGAATTTGGCTGTACGTCCAACTGGGCCTCACAGCCCAGGACCTCCTCATCCAGGTTCTTCACCTGTGGGATCGTCTGAGATCAGCCACCCAGACAGCTGATGAAACTGTGGGTTTGCACAACTGAAGAATTGTTGCACAAACTGTCAGAAACTTCTCAGGGAAGCTCATCTGCATGTTCATTGTCCTCACCAGGATTTTGACCTGACTGCAGTTTGGCGTTGTAACTGACTTCAGTGGGCAAATGCTCACCTTCGATGGCCACTGGCACGCTGAAGAAGCATGCTCTTCACAGATGAATCCTGGTTTCAACTGTACCAAGCAGCATGCTAGCAGATACCCATAGACTTCCAGTCATTGTGCTAGCTTTGGCTCACAAAACTACCTCTAACTTCCATCATACTGGACACAGAGACATAAAAATGGTATCCACAAGTTCATCTGACGCTGGGGAAGTACATAAAGGGCATCATGGACTAATTCCCGAAGTATCCCTTTAAGGTCACTACATTACCCTGTGTCCCCACGCTTCTCTATGCCAGATCCCTCACATGTACACGTCTCTCCGATGGCCTCACGGGCTCCATCCCACTTCTGATACCAACACAGCAAATTTTTGGGGTAGTGTGGCGATCCTCGCTATTTGAGCTACGTCACAATTCCCACCAAGTGGGTTAACTGTATTCGTGCAATGTGTAAGGTTTCACACCAGTGACCCAGGTTCACTTCCCTTCCCCGCTGTTCGCTACACTGGTGTCAGAAGTGGGATAGCCCTACTAGCTTAAATAACAAAAGGACAGAGAGGGGAATTACAGTTAATGCCAACAGGCGTTTTAATGTTACACAGCGGGGTAACGGGAGCTGCATAAAACAACAAACCTAGCCTGAACTACAGTAGCTAGCCATAAATCACAGTCCAGCGGGAGGTATTACCTCAGAGAGATAATAATGAGAGAACGAAATGGGGCTCTTCCCCTAGCTATTGCCGCGTTCAAAACTACTGGGAACTCAAAAATCTCTGACTTCTGACTTCAGTGCGTTCAAAACTACTGGGAACTGAAAAAAACTAGCTCCGACAGAGAAGAATAGCCTTGAACGGTCATCCAACCCGACTTTCCCACCTGAAGATCACTGATGTCATGATTTGACCTCGTATTTATTCAAGTTCCCAGTTGTTCTGAGTACGGCATATATCCCTACAGAACCTACGCCTCTGTAACCAATGTGAAATGGCTAGCTAGTTAGCGGTGGTGCTCGCTAATAGTGTTTCAATCGGTGACGTCACTGCCTCTGAGACCTTGCTCTGCAAGGGCCGTGGCTTTTGTGGGGCGATGGGTAACGGTGCTTCGATGGTGGCTGTTATTGATGTGTGCAGAGGGTCCCTGGTTCAAGGCGAGGAGAGGGACGGAAGCTACACTGTTACACCAAATCAAATCAATCCCCCTTTCCGATGACAACCCCATAAACAATTAAAGTGATTGCTGCTGCCAGTCCAGGGCAGCATCTGCCCAACCTTAACATAGCCTATTAAGACATTGATAAGATTTCATAAAACATTTATATTTCCATATCACAGAATATATCCATGGTAAAGTTGTGCCTGCCCTTCGGTGTCGCCTTACCAAAATGTCACCCTCTTTGACATGATAAATCTATATAAATAGAGAGATATAGGCCATCCCAGAGTGCAGTGTATATGTATTCAGTAGCTTGGCAGATTATGAGAAGGTCATCTGCCATATTTTTAGGTTGACCTTTACTTTGCCTATGTGATTGAACTACTGCAAGGGTTCAAATGTGGGGTGCTGGAGAGCTACCACAGGCCGATTGCTTTGTCATTTCAACTCATCTCCATTCAGTGAGTGACCATATTTGCAGAGACATTGATGTTCATTGTGCCTGCAGCCAATTTCATATTGATACTCATCAATTTGTCAATTACAACACTCTCCCAACACTCACATTCTCCCAAGTTCAGTCTCGTCAAGACATGTTGATGTTGGAAGCTCAAATAACATCCTAAAAATGGAACATATCAAGAGCCAGAAAGGACTGTGCCAATTTCATTTTCCATGTGGGTTTTATCGAATGTATGTGACCATGATAGAGTGGTGCTGGAGCAAAGACCAGCGTTTGACCCTGAAGGAATGGCGTTGGAAGGCTTTGGTGCAATGGATACCTTAAGGCACATGCGTCAAACTCATTCCACGGAAGGCCGAGCGTCTGCAGGTTTTCCCTCCTCCCTTGTACTTGATTGATGAAATAAGGTGACCAATTGGTAAGGAACTCCCCTCACCTGGTTGCCTGGGTCTTAATTGTAAAGAAAAAAAAACAGAAACCTGCAGACACGTTGGCCTCCATGGAATGAGTTTGACCACCCCTACCCTAGGGAACTCAGCAAAATAGCTTGTATCAGAACTACTATCTAAACATTTGCCTTTGCCTTCACTTGATACTGGCCTCGACTTGGCATTAACCACGACGGGCCCATGGTGTACATATTTGAGCAACCCACTGGAGTTGAAAGAGCTGTTGTGCACATTGTCTGTCGTTAGGCTTATCTTTCTAACATTTCAGGAATCATTCTTTTATTCATGTAAAAACTCAGTTCTATGGTCGAATAAAATAGCGATGCATTTGCAGGAAAATCAGCGTTCAGGAATAAGGGTTTTGATTCTGCACTTCAGATATAGAACCCCCTGCAACAGGCCTCTGAATGTTTCCTGGAGTTCGTACTCAGTATTCTTGTAAAAAGAAAATCTTCCAAATAATCTCTACCATGAATAAATGCCGCATACATGTAACTGCCAGAATAAAGGAAACACCAATTTAAAAGTGTCTTAACAGGGCATTGGGACACCACGAGACAAAACAGCTTCAATGCACCTTGGCATAGACTCTACAAGTATCTGGAACTATTGTAGGGATGCGACACCATTCTGCCACAAGAAATTAAATAATTTGATATGGTCTGAGACAGCCATGGCATATGGTTTACATTGTTTTCATGCTCATCAAACTATTCAGTGGCCACTCGTGCCCTGTGGATGGGGGCATTGTTATCATATGGGGCATAACCATTGCAGGCAAATTAATTGGCAAGTGGGCCTGCCCAACATTTTTAGACATGACCCTAAGCATGATGGGATGTTAACTGCTTAGGAATTGCTCAGGACCACCATGTGCGGAAGTACCCGCTTTCAATATACTGTACTTTGTATCCCTCATTATTCAAGTGTTTCCTTTGTTTTGGCAGTTACCTGTATATATACACTACCATTCAAAAGTTTGTGGTCACTTGGAAATGTCCTTGTTTTTGAAAGAAAAGGTAATTTTGTGTACATTAAAATAACATCAAATTGATCAGAAATACAGTGTAGACATTGTTAATGACTATTGTAGCTGGAAACAGCTGATTTGTAATGGAATATGTACAGTTGAAGTCGGAAATGTACATACACCTTAGCCAAATACATTTAAACTCAGTTTTTCACAATTCCTAACATTTAATCCTACTAAAAATTCCCTGTGTTAGGACAGTTAGGATCACCACTTTTTTTTAAAGAATGTGACATGTCAGAATAATAGCAGAGATAATGATTTATTTCAGCTTTTATTTCTTTCATCACATTCCCAGTGGGTCAGAAGTTTACATACACTCAATTAGTATTTGGTAGCATTGCCTTTAAATTGTTTAACTTGGGAGAAACATTTCGGGTAGCCTTCCACAAGCTTCCCATAATAAGTTGGGTGAATTTTGGCCCATTCCTCCTGACAGAGCTGGTGGAACGGAGTCAGGTTTGTAGGCCTCCTTGCTCGAACACGCTTTTTCAGTTATGCCCACAAATTATCTATAGGATTGAGGTCAGGGCTTTGTGATGGCCACTCCAATACCTTGACTTTCTTGTCCTGTTGTCCAGTCTCAACGTTAACAGTGAAGAGGCTACTGGGATGCTGGCATTCTAGGCAGAGTTGCAAAGAAAAAGCCATTTCTCAGACTGGCCAATAAAAATGTAAAGATTAAGATGGGCAAAAGAACACAGGCACTGGATAGAGGAACTCTGCCTGGAAGGCCAGCATCCTGGAGTTGCCTCTTCACTAAAGACGTTGAGACTGGTGTTTTGTGGGTACTATTTGAAGAAGCTGCCAGTTGAGTACTTGTGAGGCGTCTGTTTCTCAAACTAGACACTCTAATGTACTTGTCTTCTTGCTCAGTTGTGCACCGGGTCCTCCCACTCCTCTTTCTATTCTGGTTAGAGCCAGTTTCCGCTCTTCTGTGAAAGGAGTAGTACACAGCGTTGTATGAGATCTTCAGTTTCTTGGCAATTTCTCACATGGAATAGCCTTAACTTCTCAGAACTAGAATAGACTGACGAGTTTCAGAAGAAAGTCCTTTGTTTCTGGCCATTTTGAGCCTGTAATTGAACCCACAAATGCTGATGCTGCAGATACTCAACAAGTCTAAAGGCCAGTTTTATTGCTTCAATCTGCACAACAGTTTTCAGCTGTGCTAAAATAATTGCAACAGGGTTTAATGATCAATTAGTATTTTAAAATGATAAACTTGGATTATCTAACACAGCGTGCCATTGGAACACTGGAGTGATGGTTGCTGATAATGGGCCTCTGAACACCTATGTAGATATTACATTAAGAAAATCTGCCGTTTCCAGCTACAATAGTCATTTACAACATTAGCAATGTCTACACAGTATTTCTGATAAATTTGATGTTATTTTAATGGACAAAACATGTGCTTTTCTTTCAAAAACAAGGGCATTTCTATGTGACCCCAAAGTTTTGAATGGTAGTGTACATTTGTTATATAATCAATAGATCAGTATCAAATTGGAGATTGTAGACACCATCTGGTATTTTGGAAAGCACGGGATATCCTATGGTCTATAACAAAGCAGTGATGAGAGCAGCTAGACACCTTGTAGCCAGATTGAACACTGCACTGGAGATTTAATACTTAGGGAATGGGCCAGCAGAGTACAATGTTGGATTTATGAAGTTATTTGATGTAGAAGGAAATAACATCTCAGAGTGATGCACTGTTGGAGAACTTCAGATTGATAATCTGTCAATACTATCCATGCAAACAAAGATGCCTTTATCTTTCTCAATAGACATCTCATACACTGGACTGAAAGGATTACAAGTAGTAAATAAACAGGAATACACCTACAAAGCTCATGATGATAGTAGAACTTCTAGAAATAAGAAACAGCATTTTTGTTTTTTGTTGTTGTGCTTTAATCCTTAAGAATAGATAACTCCAAAAACAACACCCAAGGTTTTGAAGTACAGTATTCAATTAGCCAGAATACAAAAGGTCATAGCATCAAAATACATTTCCATTAGTTTAACATTTTACCTAAATGAAATAATATTCTTGAGGCATCCGTCAAACCATACTGATCAACGTAGCCAGTCATTCTGGATACTTGTACTTTTAAGCACATTTAAATGGTTATTCTTACAGTACTGATCAATAAGGCTCTTCGTAAAGCACAGTCGGTCAAAGAAAGGCCTCTTCCTAATAGAAATATACAGGACGTTGTTGAATTATTTGAGATGGGGCCTATCAAAATGTCTATATATCAGAAAATACATATTTTTTAAAGCTTTACCATCTAGATTCGGTTATCAATTCATTTTCCAGTTCACTAATTGCAGCTCTTTTGGGCAAACAACCAGCAATACAGGGGATTGCTGTTTAAATGAATGTGAGAGAGAAATTCTGTGCAGTTTGCTTCCGACAGCATTCTGAACTAGCACATCTAGATCTGTACATTCTCCTTTCCAATCAAATCGACAATCTAGCTACATCAACGACTCCACTTAATCAATCCACTTTCTTTTCTGTCCCCCAAAAGTCTGATATGGAAATAACTAGTGAGAATATAGAGAATAGTTGGAGAAGAAAAGAGTTGATACATGTGATCGGTGTGCATCAGGGCTGAGTAGTGTTCAGTATAAAAGCCTCCAGTACGAGCCGCTGTTACAGTCTGTCATGAAGCAACTGAGTGGCTGAGAACCATATAGAGCCACTGGCTGTAAAAAAGAAGGGTATCAGTCCCTGTAGTACTCTGCATAAATAAGCATTTAAGCAACCATCAAAATGTTAAACAATAAAAAAAAAATGTATATATATATAGTCATGATTAGGGAACATCAATTAGGCCAACAGCTGTAGCTACGCCTCTGTCAAATGTCCATCTTCTTTCTGTTTGACAAAGAGAGGTATACAGGATAGCAGACCAGAAGTACCAATAGACACTGAACGGAAAAACACACACTGAAAAAGGGGAGGGGCTACTCGGACTTGGTCCAATAGGAAATGCTCATTTTGGTTTTGTGTTTTCAACCCAACTTGTGATGGTGTGACCTATTAAATATGACCCCGCAGAGTCTATGTTAGTGTTTATGGATGTTTATGGAGGGCTTGCCATGTTTCAATGCAAACACTAAACCCTCCTTTGTAAACTCTACATCTAGCGTTATGATTGTCGGAATTGGATGATTGATTCTGCCTGCAGATCTTTCCAGATAGGGTCTGCGAGGAAAACCAGTGGCGCATTTTATGAAGTGTGAGGGAAATTCCTGTCTGACCAAAAGAGGACCCACCCAGACCAGACCCTTACTGTGAGTTGCCTAGCAGAAAACACATCATCTGCAAACTATTGAGGGATGGCAACTGATTTCAGTAAGTCAATTTAAATTAATTTGTAAAATAAATGATAAAACAGATGAAACTAAACATAAAGATGTATAAGGAGGGTACCACTAGCCTACACAATAACACAAGGTGTTTTTGAATATGAGGTGTTATTTACGTGTATGGGAAGCAGCAAGACTATAGAGCCTATAAAGACCAAAGCGTTTATGATTATGTAAACTACTGAGACTATAGACACACAAGACTATAGATAATGTAGACTATACATAGAGTGGGGCAAAAAAGTATTTAGTCAGCCACCAATTGTGCAAGTTCTCCCACTTAAAAATATGAGAGAGGCCTGTAAATTTGCCTCATAGGTACACTTCAACTATAACAGACAAAATGAGAAGAAAAAAAATCCAGAAAATCACATTGTATGATTTTTAATGAATTTATTTGCAAATTATGGTGGAAAATAACTATTTGGTCAATAACAAAAGTTTATCTCAATACTTGTTATATACCCTTTCTTGGCAATGACAGAGGTCAAACGTTTCACAAGGTTTTCACACACTGTTGCTGGTATTTTGGCCCATTCCTCCATGCAGACCTCCTCTTGAGCAGTGATGTTTTGGGGCTGTTGCTGGGCAACACGGACTTTCAACTCCCTCCAGAGATTTTCTATGGGGTTGAGATCTGGAGACTGGCTAGGCCACTCCAGGACCTTGAAATGCTTCTTACGAAGCCACTCCTTCGTTGCCCGGGCGGTGTGTTTGGGATCATTGTCATGCTGAAAGACCCAGCCACGTTTCATCTTCAATGCCCTTGCTGATGGAGGGAGGTTTTCACTCAAAATCTCACGATACATGGCCCCATTCATTCTTTCCTTTACACGGATCAGTCGTCCTGCTCCCTTTGCAGAAAAACAGCCCCAAAGCATGATGTTTCCACCCCCATGCTTCACAGTAGGTATGGTGTTCTTTGGATGCAACTCAGCATTCTTTGTCCTCCAAACACGACGAGTTGAGTTTTTACCAAAAAGTTATATTTTGGTTTCATCTGACCATATGACATTCTCCCAATCTTCTTCTGGATCATCCAAATGCTCTCTAGCAAACTTCAGACGGGCCTTGACATGTACTGGCTTAAGCAGGGGACACATCTGGCACTGCAGGATTTGAGACCCTGGCGGCATAGTGTGTTACTGATGGTAGGCTTTGTTACTTTGGTCCCAGCTCTCTGCAGGTCATTCACTCGGTCCCCCCGTGTGGTTCTGGGATTTTAGCTCACCGTTCTTGTGATCTTTTTGATCCCACGGGGTGAGATCTTGCGTGGAGCCCCAGATCGAGGGAGATTATCAGTGGTCTTGTATGTCTTCCATTTCCTAATAATTGCAGTCCCTGGTTTGAATATCACACCCGGCCGTGATTGGCACAGCGTCGTCCGAGTGCAAAGAACTTGAAATTGTATTAATAATCCAATTAGGTACATTTGGGCAGTCATTTTGAACAGAAATGCAATGGTTCTTTGGATCAGTCTAAAACGTTGCACATAGACTGCTGCCATCTAGTGGACAGAATCTAAATTGCGCTGGGGCTGGAATAAGATATTATGGCCTTACTCTTGCATTTCAAAGATGATGGTACAAAGAAAAAAAACAAAATGCATTGGTTTTCCTTTGTATTTGTCACGTTCTGACCTTAGTTCCTTTGTTTTGTCTTTTGTTTTAGTATGGTCAGGGCCTGAGTTGGGTGGGTTGTCTATGTTAGTTTTCTATGATTTGCTATTTCTGTATTTGGCCTGGTATGGTTCTCAATCAGAGGCAGCTGTCAATCATTGTCCCTGATCAAGAACCATATTTAGGGAGCCTGGTTTCTATTGTGTTTTGTGGGTGGTTGTTTTCTGTCTTTGTGTGTCTGCACCAGACAGAACTGTTTCGGTTGTTTTCTTTGTTGTTATGCTATTCAGTTTACATGAAAAAAGATGAACACTTACCACACTGCACTTTGGTCCTCACCTTCTTCCCAAGACAGCCGTTAGAGTATGATCTTTTACCAGATCTAATGTGTTCTATTCTTCAACATTCATTTCACATTTCCACAAACTTCAAAGTGTTTCCTTTCAAATGGTATCAAGAATATGTATAGCCTGCATTCAGGTCCTGAGCTACAGGCAGTTAGATTTGGTTATATCATTTTAGGCGAAAACTGGAAAAAAAGATGCGGATCCTTAGAAATTTGGATAATAAACTGATTGATAGAAATGTGGGTGTTAAGCTGTTTGGAATTTGGATAATAAGATGATTGATTGAAATGTGGGTGTTACGCTGTTTGGAATTTGGATAATAAGATGATTGAAATGTGGATATTAAACTGACTGTACAGATTGAACGAGAGCTGTCAAGGGACTAGCTCCTGTGTGAAAGAGGATTACAGAGTGCGTGAAAGAATGGATACCCCAACCAGTTCTGTGTGAGCTGAGTTTTTAGATCTATAACGTTATCTAGGGGTTCTGTCCACCACCGTTGTTGCTGCGGTGTAGAGGTGAACACCTAAAGATTTATAACGTTATAAAGGAATTCTGTATGGAGAAAGCACTATTTCCGAATATGCTGTTAAATAGAACACTAGTGAATTTCTAAACCCCTGTATGAATAGAACACTGGTGTGGAAGAGGAATTTGTGATGTAGCACAAATGTATAATGGGTTACGAGAGATAAAGTAACATAATATTTGTATAATGGGATACTAGAGATCTGATGAAGTAACAATAGAACAAATAATAATACACAACTTGCACACCCACACGTAGACGTAAAAAGTGGTGTAAAAAGTATTCTGTTCAGAGTGCTCACTTTATGGATAACTTGATGAATATGAGGTTAAAGCGTTGTATGGGACTTAATTTACCCCTAACCAATAAAACTATACATGTTAATGAGATTTCATCACACCCCAGTAATACATTTTGAAATAAGCCCATACTCTCTTACATAGAACCAATGATTTTCTGTATTCACCTACTCACCTGTTTAAAGTGCTAGGTAGAGGCTTCTTATGGACAGAGCATGCCATCTACAGGGGACTGATAGGCAGTGCAACTCAGTTAACAGGTATGGATCTCTCCAAAGCATTTACATAGGAATCTTAAAGTGATAAACGTAGTCAATATTAGAGCAGAAAGTGAATATCCAACAGAAAATTTTAATAAATATGTAGTAACTTTTGAAGTTATACTAAGATTAAAATAATGTTTTCCAATATGGAGAAAGTTATTACGTTTGTTTTGTTTTAAACCTTGCAATAGGGGGAAAAGCAGAATGTTGTTTGAGAGTGATCCGTGTGTTTAAGCAGTAGTGATTGAGGTATTCCTATTGGGAAGGGAGTCCAAGTTGCAATCCAATAATGCAATATTTTAGTAATTTGACGAAGTAAGACCGAGGGATTGAGCATTGCTACTTAACAACTTCTTATGGCTTGGGGCAATATTGAGTAGCTTGGATGAATAAGGTGCCCAGAGGTGCCCAGAGTAAACTGCCTGCTACTCCGTCCCAGTTGCTAATATATGCATAGTATTAGAATATTTGGATAGAAAACACTCTGAAGTTTCTAAAACAGTTTGAATGAGGTCTTGTATATAACAGAACTCATATGGCAGGCAAAAACCTGAGAAAAAAATCCAACCAGGAAGTGGGAAATCTGAGGTTGGTCGTTTTTAAACTCATTCCCTATTGAAGAGACTGTGAGATATTGGTCATATTGCACTTCCTAAAGCTTCCACTATATGTTAAACCTTGTTTGATGCTGCTACTGTGAAGTGGGGCCGAATGAGATGGGGAATGAGTCAGGGCTCTGACAGAATGCCTTGAGCTCATGACGCTCGTTCACGTGAGAGCGAGCTCTGTTCCATCGTATTTCTACAGACAAAGGAATTCTCCGGTTGGAACATTATTGAAGATTTATGTTAAAAACATCCTAAAGATTGATTCTGTAAATCGTTTGACATGTTTCTACGGACTGTAACGGAACTTTTGGAATTTTCATCTGCTCGTGCGTCATGAAGATGGATTACTGGGCTGAATGCGTTAACAACAAGGAGGAATGTGGACGTAAATGATGGACATTATCGAAAAAAAAAAACATTTATTGTTGAACTGGGATTCATGGGAGTGCATTCTGATGAAGATCATCAAAGGTAAGTGAATATTTATATAGGAATCTTAAATCTGACTTCTGTTGACTGCACAATATGGCGGATATCTTTTTGGCTTGTTTGGTCTCTGAGCGCCGCACTCAGATTATTGCATGGTTGGCTTTTTCCGTAAAGCTTTTTGAAATCTGACACAGTGGTTGCATTAAGGAGAAGTGTATCTAAAGTTACATGTATAACACTTGTATTTTCATCAACATTTATAATGAGTATTTCTGTAAATTGATGTGGCTCTCTGCAAAATCATCAGTTGTTTTTGGAACTACTGAATATAACGCGCAAATGTATACTGAGATGTTTTTTATATAAATATGAATTTTCTTGGCTCTGACCTAACATAATCGTTTGTGGTGTTTTCGCCGTAAAGCCTATTTGAAATCGGACACTGTGGTGGGATTAACAAGAAGTGTATCTTTAAAATGGTGTGAAATACTTGTATGTCTGAGGAATTTTAATTATGAGATTTCTGTTGTTTTGAATTTGGGGCCCTGCACTTTCACTGGCTGTTGTCATATCGATCCCGTTAGCGGGATCTCAGCCCTAAGAAGTTTTTAAATTAGAGGCTGCTCACTCTTCAAGGCCTGGTCCACTGATCTCATGTTTAAGCCATCTGGTGTTTTGGTTTAGAGATAAACTTCCAGTGGAACAATAGATAGCCACCAGTACACATTGAACTCAAACAGGCTGTAAGAGAGACAGTGGGGAAATTTGGGACAGAGGTATGAACAATTTAATAAGAAACGTTTTTGACCATTTATTTCTAAATTCTGTAGTTTGGGTAGCAGTAAGTAAGAAGGTAATGTCATCTAAAACAATAATATGTTTCCATTACATGGAACTGTGTCCAGAACTGAAGTAGATCAAAATTGTAAAAAATTGTGCCGAATATTGAGCTGATAAGCCAGCAATAACATTTTGAAGGTCCTAGCAGATTTGTAAAACAACAGGTTCTATATTTTGACTAAGTTTATATCCCAGGGAGAGTTTGTATAGTATGTCGATGCAACAGGTCAAAATGACAATGATTACAAGAGAGGGGCTCTGGGGGATTGTTTACCTTGGAAGTTGCCTATTCAGCTTGACAAGACACTGTGTCATCTGATGTGTCTGAAGTATAATTCTGTATAGACTGATGTCCGCTACCAGTTTTTTTTCATGTTTATCAATGATTCTGTATCTCCCTTTGAAAGGCAAGTGCCTTGGGAGAGCAGTTAAAAGTACCCGGATCCAGCTGTTAAGGGAGCTCCCAAATTAAGTAAATTTGGTTTGTTTTTACCCTACGTTTTACCCCACACACCAGTACCCACGCTCAATCCACCTATTATGAATATGTTTTAATGGTGTTAATACTGATTTGTGGTGTGGGGTCTTTCTATTTGGTTTTAGTGGGGTTTTCACGGGTTAGAAAGGATGCAACTTAAAGGGTACACAAATGACATTTTCTGAAGTTTCTATCATCAGGGTTTTTGTTGCACGCATGTAAAATATCTTTAAATAATGTCTGAGGTACAGGAAAACAAACACTCACTTAACAGGGCTGACTGATGTCGTGGAAATTTCCTGTATTTACCAAATCATGAGAGCAAACCACACACAAGTCAGAGTTAGTTATCACAAAGTCCATCTTTAGTTATATGAGCTCCATCACAACCCTGTGACTCTCAGATCAATTCAGTGTCTATAAATGAATTCTCTGAGAGTCCCTTACACATTGCAACTGATATCCTTTATAGCAAAGACACACATAGCCAGACAGCATCGGCATAATTTATCGTTCAGCTTTGTCTCCTAAACTATGTTATTTTCTCAAACTCAGAACCTAAACAAATCCTCCATATCAACAGGCATATATCAAATCCATCCTAACTTGACAAGATCACAGAGACACATTGACTGGCACACAGACATTGTGGAGCCAAGAGATACACGCTTGACCTCTGCCTCTCTCCGGCCCAAGTAACTTAGTCTTGACATAGAACAGATAACTGCAACCCCGGCCACAGTATAAACATTCTGATGAGAAGTAACTTACAAACATATGATGACTATTAAACATCTTACCTATGTTACCAACTAATTCTGATTATTCCCCAACACTGACCTCGGATCTCTGTTCTGACTTCCTGGTGAGGCCTGATCACCCTCAATAGAAAGACTGGAGACATTGGGCTTGATTTAAATGGGCTATGTAAACACTAATAATTAGAATAAGTTTATAATTTATCAATAGCCCCATGTGTGATTCAGACCAGGAAAGGGGGCAGAGAGAAATCGCTGCCCCTGAATGTGGGACACCTATCTGTAGTCTATTTTACCATTACGATGTGAGTTATGTGTCCAAAGGGGGAATTACCAGTCCCCTGGGGCCCTGGCCCTTTGGTAAATAAGCAAATTGAGTTTGTTCACATGCCTGCCTAAAAAATAAGAAATATATACTGGTAATATACTGGTTGACAGTTACTCCAAATTGATTTAAGTTTTCCCCACCTCGAGTGATATATGTGTATTGCTGTTGTTGTTGTTTTCTTGTCTTTGTTTTTGTCTTGCTTCAATAACAAATATCACCTGATTGGGTCTGCTGGATGGTCAGGATTTCTCCCCTAAGGATTATCCCTCTGACTCCCTGACCTGTAACTCTGGAGTGAAATCGCCAAGATGATAGGGGAGTATACTGTAAGTACATTTGGGGGAAAAAATGTTTCAACTGTGTGTTGTTATTCTCTTTGACATTTGTTTTAGAAATGTGTATTAATTAGGGCTAGGCCCTTTTTTCCCTCCACTTCCTGTCTGAATGACTTGCCCAAGGTAAACTGCCTGTAGCTCAGGCCCTGAAGCCAGGAAATTAATATAATTGGTACCATTAGAAAGAAAACTCTTTGAGGTTCGTAGAAACGTTAAAATAATGTAAGAAGGAGAATATAACACAATAGATATGGTCAGAGAAAATCCAAAGAAAAACCAACCAAAAATGTTTTCTTGAGAGAGACCATCCTCTTAGAAAGGCAAGAGAAAGGTCATATTGAAAATAAGCTCCCTGGATGCAATTCCTATGGCTTCCACAGGGTGTTAGCAGTCTATCTTCAAGGTTTCAGGCTTGTAACTTCAAAAACTAATAAGAAATATCAGCTTTAGCAGACGGACACAGTCTTGGAAATTCTTGTTTGTGCGCGCATGAATACATTACTCACCTGCTAAAATCGGTTTCCTATTGATAATACTTCTTTCCGTAATAAATATTATAGTTTTATTACATTATTGGCTATCTGAGGAGTAGATAGAAATGTATTTTGAATTGTTGAAACAAAGTTTAGGGGTACATTTTTGGATTCCTTTCCCTGCTAGCTGAACGAGTGGATTTCTCAAATAGATGGTGCCAACTAAACAGACTTTTTTGGGATATAAATGCGGATTTTATCTAACAAAACAACACTACAAGTTATAGCTGGGACTCTTTGGATGACAAATCAGAGGAAGATTTTCAAAAAGTAAGTGAATATTTAATCGTTATTTGTGAATGTATGTGCTGGTGCCGGTGTAAAAATATTTGATGTGGGGTGCCATCCTCAAACAATCGCATGGCATGTTTTCGCTGTAATAGCTACTGTAAATAGTACAGTGCAGTTAGATTAACAAAATTTAAGCTTTCAGCCGATATGAGACACTTATATGTACATAAATGTTTAAATTCCATAATTTTCATGATTATTTATTTGGATTTCGCGCCCTCCAGTTTCACCAGAAGTTGTCCCGCTAGCGGAACTGCTATCCCTAAGAAGTTTTTTAAGAGTAAGGTAGCAGTAAAAATTTGTCATACAGTAAAAAGTTTGTCTGGATTTCCTGAATGAGCCCTAGACGTAGATGCAGACAGTTTCGAGGCAATAAAAGTTTATTACAAAAACAGAGGGGGCAGGCAAACGACAGGTTAAGGCAGGCAGAGGTCAGTAGTACCGAGCAGAGTTCAAAAGGTACATAACTTCAGGCACGATCAGGGTCAGGGCAGGCAGAGGTCAGTAATCCAGGGGGGTGTGACAAGGTACAGAATGACAGGCAGGCTCAGGGTCAGGGTAGGCACAATGGTAAAAACTGGGAAAGCTAGAAAACAGGAACTAGAGACAGACAGGAGCACTGGAAAAACCGCTGGTTGGCTTGACGAAACAAAACTAACAGGCAACAGACAAACAGAGAACATAGGTCTAAATACACTGGGGACAATGAGGAAGATGGGCAACATCTGGAGGGGTGTGGAGACAAGCACACAGACAGGTTAGACAGATCAGGGTGTGATGCATGGAAGGGATAATTGCATGCGTGGAAGGGATAATTTGACCAAGAACAGTGTGACCCTTAACACCCCCTCTAACCGGCTGAAGTAATGGTGACAACGGCATTCAGTATGGTCCTTTACCAGTTCTACCGTGAGACCTGAGTCTGAGCCAGCAACCTGTACACAGCATCTCGTCGAAGCTATTAGGAGTGAGACATGAGTCCAATGGGGTAAGCATGGAGAGAGATCCCGTCCAAACTTCTCTCATGCTGCTGGTTTACTGGTGGGAAAATGGGCAAAGATAATGAACAAAGACATAATGGACATCTAAGATATAGGATAACTTTGGTCACGGAAAACAGAGTAAAGCAGAGCAAAGCATTATTATCAACCATCTGGTCCTCTCAGCTACTCCTATCCTGTACCAGGTGGGCTCCTTGCCACCCAGGGACTCTGAACCTTCACATAAGAGAGGACAAGTTATATCGTACACGTTATGTATTTAAGAAGTTATCATTCCACAACCTCACCCACAGCAAACTAGGGGTCATCCTCAGTCAG
This sequence comes from Oncorhynchus masou masou, assembly GCF_036934945.1. NCBI lineage: Eukaryota > Metazoa > Chordata > Actinopteri > Salmoniformes > Salmonidae > Oncorhynchus > Oncorhynchus masou. Next base: position 38,161,014 of record NC_088224.1, read on the forward strand.
CCCCATCCTCCCCTGAAAGCATGATTCAGTATCAGCATCTCCAACTGGAGCATCAAGCAAAGGCATCATGCCTGAAGCCTTCACCACATCTGTAACAGACTTCTTAAAACACGATAACGATGCAAGCAGCACAACACATCAATAACAAAAATACAAGAATTAGGGTCAGAAATCCAGTAACCACCAGTGATGCATACTCACCCAGCCACACCCCCATCCAAGACATCCAGCCAGACTCCTCCACCCCAGCCACGCCCTTCATTTCTGCCCGAAAGCTCGTCCAACCCAACCAATGCTTTTGATATACTCCCATCAGGACTGGTATTATTAGGTATAAATGTACAACATTGTTCATCAAACATTTTGCAAACCCCTCCCTGACTGGCCAGGATCCTATCTAAAGCCAATATATTCTGCCGGGTGGTTCCTGGTAGTAGCCTCCAATTGCTCAGCCATACCAGTAAGGGCAGAGCGGGTATAGTTAACAAAACGTTGTTGATTATAGTATATATAATTTATCCATGAGGTCTGTTTGGCATCCACAATAGCAGGGCCAAGAATTGGTAGTAGATGCCATAAACCATCATTCCTGTTTAGGGCCTAGAATTCCTGAGGAACACCTACTGGCACACCTAGTAGGTTGATATGTATATTATCTGTTATCTGAGACCAAGGTGCATCACGCTTATATCTGTAGTACGGGTGAACATCATTAGGTGCTTTTCTAGTAGAACCCAGGAGCTGATTAGCTGTAACTTCAATAATGGTTAGTGGTATTATCAGACTGGCAGTTATTTCTAAGGACAGGTGTTAAATGCCTGTTTGGGCCACACATCCACCATACATCGGCAACACCCTTAGTTTGATTCAAGCCTTTCACTGGCCAGGTGGCATTAAAGGTTATGTTACTACTTTAATCTGCTGCAGGCAACCGCCCATAGTCATAACCCCTACCTGTACCGGTGATGCAACTGCAGTTACCTCCGTACGCCTTAACACCCCATGGAGCCTTTTGAGGAGGGACTTCCGGGAACACTAAAGACAGAGTCTTACAAAGGGTGGAGTTGGGTTTAACATGGTAAAAACTTTCCAGTATACACCTCCATCCTTCCTTTGTAATGTGATATCCTTAACATTAATTACCTGGATAGGGTTTGGTATTTTGGTTGGTGGAGGAAGGGTTGAGCCTGGAGTGGTGGAGGAGTGTGTCTGGGTCTGGCTCTGGTTCGTCTGGGACCGCGGTGGCCTCGGCAGCACCTTTAAGGAGAACACACCCATCGTGTCAGCCCCATTTCTTTCCAGACCGAGGGTATAGGTTCCTGCATCAGAAAGCTTAATGGACTTAATGGTTAGTAGGATTTCATCACCTTTACAGAGTTCGACAGTGCTCCCAGGTTTTCCCTATATCATGGAAAACCTATCCACCTTTGTGGGATCCCCTATGCTATAAGAATACCCTCTTTTCCAATCCCAGAACTGTCCCAAATTGGAGATCATGTAATCCCCATACGGACACCCTCCCCCATTACACAGGTACACTGGCACCCTCCTATACACAGGTGTTAAAACCAAACACAAATATCTAAATTTCTTCCCTGCCCTTTTGGCTCAAAATATGTCCCAAATACTTAACATGAGTCTACCATAATTAAAACTTATCCTTGCTAATTTTCACACCACAATCATCAGAGAAAATATAATGACACTATAATGTAAATTTCACTGCCTTTTTGTATTAAATTATCTTAATATCAGTATTACAAATGATCTTAGATTCTCCATCCAAATGGCTTTCCAATGAGGCTGATCAGACCACAAAGGAAAGTTACAATGGAGGTCATAAGTCATACCACCCCTCCAAAGAAGTGTTTCTTACTATATTAAACAACATTCCTCTATCAAAAGATTTCACCTATTTAATTAAGCCTCAGAAAATAAAAACTTCTAATATTTCATATGTGAGTATACCCCTTTAAGATATCATGTCTCTGGGAAAATGGAAATGTACTCCCTCCAATCATTAGTTTTAAATTTAATCGATGTTTCTTGTAACTCATTCAATCCTTCTCCAAATAAACTCAACCTGCAATCCATTGTGGTTGTTGGTATTGTTGATCTTGTGAACCCCCTCTCTGACCCTGCCAGCTCTCTGAGTTCCTGCGTGTCCTCCATTGGCCTCTCCCTCTTTGGGGTCCAAAAGGTCCCCTACTTCTTCTCCGGACTACTCCTGATGACTGCCCACAACTCCATGCCCAGTGACCATAGCCTCCACATCCATAACAAGTGAGGTTAGCCCCTCTGTCTGGATCTTGATTGTAGCTTCGCCATCCTGTAGAAGGTGGTTGCCCCCCATACACATTCCTTTGGGGTGTCATCAATCCCGCCATAGTCTGCACCACAGCAGTAACAGTGTCACTGGTGTTGGCTCCAGAAGGTTGTGGTGCAGGTTGAGGAGTGCTGGTTAGAGGCATCTGTTTTGCTGGCTTATCCTCTGCCAGTTGCTTCTTCAAGACGTTCTTCTGTAGTTGCTTTATTTCATCCTCTTCCTTCCTTTTTTCCTTCTCTCCATCTCTCCACATGGTGTTGAGCAATCTCAGTGAATTCCATCACATTCTTCACAGTGATCCCCACCACTTTTTCACACTCTGTGCGCACCTGGTCTGGCAGCCCTTTCATGCACTGTTCCAGAAATAGATGTTTCATCTCATTCTTATCTGGCTCAGCATTCCAGCCAGGCCTGTCTCCACAGGATCCTGGCTTTTCTCATATAAACCGGCACAGTTTCATCCTCTTCCAGGGTCAATGATTTCATCAACTGAGGCCTGGGTCGAGTGGGGTATTTCCTCCTGATGGCAGTCCACATCCCATTGCGGTATTGATCAAATGGAGTCTTTATGGCAAACATCCCTCTCATCCCTGCATCATTCATGAGTTCACAACATTCCTGGTCCCCCATGCACCTATTCATGACAGCCACCATGTCTCCTACTGTCAGTTCATCCGCTGCAGTCAGGCTCTCAAAGGCCTTCACCCACCTACATCCAGACTCTTCTGGTAGCGGCAGGGCTTCTGCTTGAGTCTGCAAGTCCCTGTGAGCCCAAGGTTTGTATACTGTTTGTCCACCAGGTAGTTGTATTAGTGGCATCATGTTAGCACCACCCTGTTTGGTCTTACTCCTGGTGTGGTGTGCAGGAGCGGACTGTTGATCCCATAGGCCCTCCTCAAATACGCCACAGATTAATCTTTGGTCAAGCTCACACTGTGGGGGCCCAACCCGGGGTGTGTCTTCACCATCTTCATATCCCTCTGTTCCTTGGCTGTGCGTACCCAGCCTGATGAAATGTACACCTGGCCCCGATGTCGGTGTGCATTGATTCAGCGTAGTCTGTTCCTTACGCCTTATTTCAATCCGTTCCATGTCTTTCAGGGTCCGTTCCAGTATTTTCACTGCTCCCTCCTCCTTTCTGAGTTTGTCTTGGAGTTCATTCCATACTCTCCTCCGCTCCTCTTCTTCCTCTTGGGTATTTGTCAGGCTTGTCTCAGTCCATCTGATTCCATTATCAGAGGATCCACTTTCACTCCTGCTGTCTATGCTCATATTTCCTCCTTCCATCTGTACTTTACTTAGTTCAGCCACTCCTCTGCTCAGCTCTCTGGCAGCTTCCACCAGAGCCTGTATTTCTTCTTTTCTTCCCTCTGATGCCTGGCACCATTCTTGTCCACTGCTGCCATCATCTGGTCTTTTGTGGTAGTTTACTGTGGCTGAGAGATCCAGTACATGTGCCATTATTCGTGGACTATCATAGGGTGGTGGCGCTTTAGGGAGTTCCGGGTATAGTCTACCTCCCTATGGTTTTGGTGGGTTTTCATCCGTGCACATTTTCTTGAGTTTTTCCAGCATAGCCAGTCCTATGCGTTCCTTCAATTTAGCCTTCTCCATGTCTTCCTTGATTTTACCCTTACTCAGCTCTCCTCCCTGTTTCCACTCGGAACAGGTTATGTATGTTTTACGCTTCACGCTTCCAGCATTCTACCAGGCTCCCCTTCAACTGGGAGCCCGTTGGGCACGGCAATACTGCCCTCTTCTATCCATAGTCTGTATAATTTTTCTCCTTTCTTTCTCCAATCTTTTCCTCCATTGGTCTCTAATGCTGATTTCAATGTTTTCACCACCTTCTCTGCCTGTATGTATGTATTTCAATTACTTGTTTTAATTTGAATACAATATAAATGATCAGGTTCAATTGTGTGCTGCCTTAGAATGTGTCCCAATCTAGCCACTGTCTAGTAAACACCGTGCACTTCTCCTTTACCGTTTCAAAACATAACCTAGTACATCGACTTAATACCTAATGTACCACAATCAAAGGGTTCGACTCTCTCAAACCCTACAAACATATGTCAGTTTGAATCACTCAAACCTTACAAACATACACGGTTGAATCACTCAAACCCTACAAACATATATCAGTTTGAATCACTCAAACCTGCAAACATACGTCAGTTTGAATCACTCAAACCTGCAAACATACATCAGTTCGAATCACTCAAACCTGCAAACATACATCAGTTCGAATCACTCAAACCTGCAAACATACATCAGTTCGAATCACTCAAACCTGCAAACATACATCAGTTCGAATCACTCAAACCTGCAAACATACATCAGTTCGAATCACTCAAACCTGCAAACATACATCAGTTCGAATCACTCAAACCTGCAAACATACATCAGTTCGAATCACTCAAACCTGCAAACATACATCAGTTCGAATCACTCAAACCTGCAAACATACGTCAGTTCGAATCACTCAAACCTGCAAACATACACGTTTTTTTAATATATTGTTTTATTTCACCTTTATTTAACCAGGTAGGCTAGTTGAGAACAAGTTCTCATTTGCAACTACGACCTGGCCAAGATAACGCATAGCAGTGTGAACAGACAACAACACAGAGTTACACATGGAGTAAACAATTAACAAGTCAATAACACAGTAGAAAAAAAGAGAGTCTATATACATTGTGTGCAAAAGGCATGAGGAGGTAGGCGAATAATTACAATTTTGCAGATTAACACTGGAGTGATAAATGATCAGATGGTCATGTACAGGTAGAGATATTGGTGTGCAAAAGAGCAGAAAAGTAAATAAATATAAACAGTATGGGGAAGAGGTAGGTAAAATTGGGTGGGCTATTTACCGATAGACTATGTACAGCTGCAGCGATCGGTGAGCTGCTCAGATAGCAGATGTTTGAAGTTGGTGAGGGAGATAAAAGTCTCCAACTTCAGCGATTTTTGCAGTTTGTTCCAGTCACAGGCAGCAGAGAACTGTAACGAAAGGCGGCCAAATGAGGTGTTGGCTTTACGGATGGTCAGTGTGATACACCTGCTGGAGCGCGTGCTACGCGTGGGTGTTGCCATCGTGACCAGTGAACTGAGATAAGGCGGATCTTTACCTAGCATGGACTTGTAGATGACCTGGAGCCAGTGGGTCTGGCGACGAATATGTAGCGAGGGCCAGCCGACTAGAGCATACAGGTCGCGGTGGTGGGTGGTATAAGGTGCTTTAGTAACAAAACGGATAGCACTGTGATAAACTGCATCCAGTTTGCTGAGTAGAGTGTTGGAAGCTATTTTGTAGATGACATCGCCGAAGTCGAGGATCGGAAGGATAGTCAGTTTTACTAGGGTAAGTTTGGCGGTGTGAGTGAAGGAGGCTTTGTTGCGGAATAGAAAGCCGACTCTAGATTTGATTTTAGATTGGATATGTTTGATATTAGTCTGGAAGGAGAGTTTACAGTCTAGCCAGACACCTAGGTACTTATAGTCCACATATTCTAGGTCGGAACCATCCAGGGTGGTGACGCTAGTCGGGCGTGCGGGTGCAGGCAGCGAACGGTTGAAAAGCATGCATTTGGTTTTACTAGCGTTTAAGAGCAGTTGGAGGCCACAGAAGGAGTGTAGAATGGCATTGAAGCTTGTTTGGAGGTTAGATAGCACAGTGTCCAAGGACGGGCCGGAAGTATACAGAATGGTGTCGTCTGCGTAGAGGTGGATCAGGGAATC